>NC_034413.1:40142792-40453275 GCF_002078875.1 Numida meleagris | reverse complement strand
GCTGGGGGTCGGCCTCTTCTCTCTTGTAACTAGTGACAGGACGAGGGGGAATGGCTTCAAGTTGTGCCAGGGGAGATTTAGCTGGACATTAGGAAATACTACTTTTCTGAAAGAGTGGTCAGGCGCTGGAATGTGCTGCCAAGGGAGGTGGTGGAGTCACCGTCCCTGGAGGTGTTCAAGAAATGTTTAGATATAGCGTTGGGAGACATAGTTTAGTGGCGTTGTTGGTGGTAGGTGGATGGTTGGACTAGGTGATCTTGTAGGTCTTTTCCAACCTAGCTCATTCTATGATTCTATGATTCTATGATTTTTCTTAAAGCTGCTATGGAGTATCCCAGCTTAAGTGATGAGCTTTCAACACCGAAATATCTGCCCTTTATGTATATCCCTTGATACGTGGTACTGGTGGATGGTAAGCTAGATGTGAGCCAGCAGTGTGCCCTCGCAGCCCAGAAAGCCAAACGTATCTTGGGCTGCATCAAAAGAAGTGTGGCCATCAGGTCAAGGGAGGTGAACCTGTCCCTCTACACTAGTGAGGCCTCACCTGGAGTACTGTGTCCAGATGTGGAGTCTTCAGTACAGGAGAGACATAGGCCTGCTGGAGCATGTCCAGAAGAGAGCCACAAAAATGATCCAAGGGATGGAACACCTCTCCTATGAGGACAGGCTAAGAGAGCTGGGGCTGTTCAGCCTGGAGAAGAGAAGGCTCTGGGAAGACCTGGCAGAAGCCTTTCACGGCCTAAAGAGGATAGACTCTTCAGCAGAGTCTGCGGTGACAGGACAAATGGAAATGGTTTCAAACTAAGAGAGGAGATTGCGATTGGATATAAGAAAAAAAGTTTTTTACAATAAAGGTAGTGAAGCACTGAAAGAAGTTGCCCAGAGAGGTCCAGCCATGTCCCTGGAGACGCTCAAGGTCAGGCTGGATGGATCTCTTTGCAACCTGATCTAGCTGTAGATGTCCCTGTATGTTGCAGGGGAATTGGTCTAGATAACCTTTAAAATTCCCTTCAAACTCAAATGATTCTATGGTTCTATGCCATGAATAACATCATAAGCCAATCTGAACTTTGAAAAAATGATGCGTTGTTATATGACCGTGCTTTGTTTATAAATATGCAGTGGTTCTGTCATGTTTTGAGTCCTATTTGCCACTGTGTGATACTCATTACTAGATTCAGCAGCTGATGACAATATATAGCAGATATATTTAGATAGGGTATTGGAAGAATTAGAAGGCAGTATGAGCTATGTGTTGTATTGCTGATCACAGGCATGTAGAACTTCCTTCTAATACAGATATGCAGAAAAAGATAGATGAGAGTTGAAGGATACTTTTGAAAGAAGTAGAAAAAAAACAATGACACAGTTATTGTGCTGGAGAGAAAAAGAGGGTAAGGACAACAGTTACTGTACTTTCATCTCTATTTCATGTATGTAGTTTTAATAATTAGCATGAGTTATATATATATTTAATATATTTCAGACCCCATTTCTCCTGTTCTACAATATAGTAATTGTTTCGCCCATTCCTTATGGCCCTTCTTTTTCAACTGTTTTACATAATGCTGCCATCTAGGCCACCTGCTTTGACCTTCCATCTGTGCCTGACTGGAGTCTCTGCCAGGCCTACTACTACTGATCTGTCACTTGTACTTCAAATTAAACTGTACTGTGACAGGCCAAGCTGAAGCGTTTCCATGGCTTTTTTTCCCCCCAGCAAAATAGGAAATGTGAAGACCCAGATACAGATTTTATTTCTGAACAACAAAAAAATCTTCATAGGTATCTGTCTTAGAGCAAAGCAAACAGATATGTGTAGGGGAAAAAACAAATGGTTGACAAAAGCTTAAAAGAAATTGAATTGTGTGATAAACAAGTTTTCAGGGGAAACTGTAGTCTAGAGAAGCAAAAATGAGCAAAGAACAGTCTTTGAACTGAATGATCTTCTAAGGCATCATGTTTTAACATGATTAGCATGACTGCATTCAGGACCTTCCAGATAAACGTCCCATGTATTTTTGTTTCTGAAGTTGCATGGGTAGCACTTCCTTTTGCTGAATGCTCCCATGCATGTATGGTGCAGCTGTGTATTTGTCCTCCCTGCTTTGTATTGACCGAGAGAGATGAAAAGGCTGTCAGCTAAATCTAAAAAGTACTTTAGTTCTAATTCAAAGTGAGAAATAAGAAAAACTCAGCTGGGGATTCAGGAAGTGCAACAAGCAAACACAACAATGCAGTGGAGGGACCCTATATGCACACTGTATACTTTACTCCAGAGAAATTACAGGTATATATCTACTGTAGTTATACCTGATTAATGACATAAGTGACTATTTGTGTAAACGTCTGGTAAGTTTCCCTGAGGTGTTGCTAGAATGCAGCCAGTGGCATTTTATGCTTTACAGCTAGTAGCTATATCAACAAATTATAGGTGGAGCTCAGTGGATCAGTGATTCATCATTGATAAGATTAGTAAACTAAAGGAACAGGTAGGCATTAAACAATATATTGTCAGCTTTACACTCAGTGAAGTGTCAACTTTCATTTTTGCATTGCTATAGGAATACGTTTCCACTTGTTTTAAACTGTAATTAGACGTAAAACACAAGATTTTTCTTTTTTTTTTCAGTGCCTTTCAAAGTTTTTTACAGTGCTTGCTGAGGATTTGCAAGGTTGGGAATTAGATGTTTAACTGAAGTTAAATGTAGAGCTAAAGTGCACCAAGAAATAAAGCAAACAAAGGAGAAGTTGCTGTTGTGTTGGAGCCTATGCAGCAGCTCATTCTCACTTAAAAAGGGAGAGTCCATTCTACCCTTCTTTCTTCCCTCATGCAGTCACCTGGATACTTGATCACCTCCCTTTTCCCTGACAAACGTGTGAATCCCTTTGCTGAGCATTGGTAAATAGAGTGTGAAGGCCACAGGGGCAACTGAGTTGATGCGAAAGAAGGGTGTGATGGCTGGAAAGAAAGAGATGAAGAAAGGTAGGAGACAGAGAGAGCAGGTCCATCTTTTGGAAATAAAGTGGTCTGTAAGATATATTTTAGCTGTAAAATGCAGTATCCCCTGGAAAAAAAAAAAGCATTAAAGCATCTGAAAGAAGAAAGAGTAAGTTGTTTCACAAAGGAGGATAAACCGTGATCCAAGTGTAATAATGAGGCAGACATTCTAGGACACTGCCTCAACCAAGAGGCGTACAGTCCTACAATATGAATGAGGCAGGCATGGAAGGTCTGGGGACAGCAACCACAGTCAGGTGAGAGTCAGGTGAGATCACTGGGCAAGTCTGTGTAATAAGGCAGGTCTGAGATCAGGCTGGGAAAATGAATGAGCTAGATAGGTTGGGATTAGTTCTAGAGAGAGTAACCAGGGTTAGACACAGCTCAGGGATCACTAGGCAAGTTCCATAATGGTGTAGTGGGGTTTAGGTCAAGAAAAGTCAGTTTCTTGATCAGGGTCTGGAGCAGTGACTGGAAACAGGCATAGCCGCAGCACTGCTGCAGTGTTGCTTTCCCAGTAGCAGTATGTGATTGGTTCTGAAAAATTTTGAAACCCACTGTCAATAGAACTGTGGTCTTGACTTTGTTTTTTGACAATATGAAGTCTAGATTCTTACCTACATATAGCATACAGTAGGAATGATAATTTACCTCAATACTTTGCAGTGCAAAACAGCTCTAGGGTACACTGAAAAAGAAGGTAGTAAATGAAATATTGTATCTGAGCTGTCTTGCTGTGAGAATTTGACAAATGAGAACACTAGTTCTTCTATAATTGGAAAAAGAACAGTGGGAGATTAGATAAGTTTACATTTCAGTGCTGATGGCTCAAATCTGGTTGTAGTTACTTTCTTGTTTCTCCTCAGGTGCTCAGATGAATGGCTATATATGTTCTAGGTGTTTTCTTTTCCCACCCCAAAATATATAGAGAAGTGCAAAAAAGGGGCACCCTGTTGAAGATAAGTAGGATACAAAGAATGGACCAAACAAGAATTAGTAGTCATTTATATCAATCGTGATATTTGAAATACAAGTCAGAAAAAGGATAATTTATACACAGTTAAGTAAGGCAATAATGAAGTTTACTTTACTCTAAATCTCTCAAGATGTAGTTTTGAACCCTGGCAGGTATATGGCTATGACAGATTACCAAATGTTCTAAGGTTTGGTGTTTTTTGGCCACTTCTATAGTTTATTTAACTAAATAGGCTTAAATTATTATTTTATTTTATATATATATTTTGGAGACACTGTACTAAAGCAGGACCAGTTTTTGCATTTGGCTTCTTAGGGCATTTGGAACATGTAGATGTCAGCTCAGAGCTGGTTTATATGCTAATGTGATGAAAGGCATTATTGAACCATGTTTCCAACCTATATAAATTAACATTGATTTTCATTAATTTCCATTCATAACAGAGGAGCCAAACTGATTTATATTGGTCTCATTTTTATACAGCTGGCTTTTACAGATGGCCAAACTTGCCTTTCTATTTACACTGGTTGTTAAAATATACTACTTAAATAGAATAGCAAGGGAGAAATGGTGGCGCATGGAGAAATATTATGACCATAACTCAAGTTGATGCAAGTAAAGCTGTGCAAACCAAAGTAAATATTTCCTAACACTCGAGGAGACTTTGCTGTACAATTTCAAACTTGCTACATTCTATTACTATCCAAAAAATATAGATACAGAGTTGTATAGCCTATGGTCTGACTGTATCATTCAGTACATGGTGTGCTGATTAAACCTCAAAAATGAGAAGCATTCAAAGGTACAAAATGTAAAATGAAATAGGTAAGTTAAGCTGTATCTTTAATTGGTATTTTACCACCTTATGTAACATGTAGTGTATATGAAACATGCAGAAATTTGATAAATTATGCAAATATTCATTTTCATGAAAGCATTTGACACGTGTGCAAAAATTCTTATCTTGTAGGTGAGATTATGTGGACAAATGAGGAGTCATTCACTGGAGTATTTCTCCCATGTTATTCACAGTAATATTCTATATTTCTATCTGAGAGCTTTTTGAGTCATTGGGGCTTGCAATTGACTTTGTTTGGATTTTACTTTGTTTTGTTTTTGTTCTGGTTTTGTTCTGTATTCAACTGCAATCTTAACATGTAAAATAGATCATTACAATTGCCTGCATTTTGATGCATTACTGTCTGTGGAATGATTGATCTCTTTCACAGCATTCATTAGCACTGTTTCTGTACAACCTGAGTTTTGAAGTCCTGTCTGAAAACCCCCAGTTCAACTAAATGTGCCAAGTAATGGTTCTCTGTGTTATCTAATGATACATTCACATTACTTTCAGTACTCCTTGTATAATCAAACTAGTAGAATTGTGAAGTACAGTGTGTCTAATTTCTGCTACTTATTCTCGTTGATATCTTTTCTTTAAGAGCAGTGCACTTAGAACTGTTCTTACTACAGGGAAGTCCAAAATTTTGTAGCTTTAAGCAGTATAAGTCAATTTTATGATTTATTTTTGGATTTATTGAAGTTTGTCAAGGATCAGATGGTTGTTATTGGACTTTACTACTTATCTTTCTCTTGTTTTTCTTACATACTTTACTGCTACCAGTTTGTATGGTTTTTTTTGTTTTCTTTTTTATTTTTTTTGTCACTGAAATGTGACACCAGAATCAGGAAAACATTAGGAAACAGTTTTGTGTAGAGAAGAAGGAAAGAGTAATCATTACAGTTTATATTACCTTTTAAAGTACATGCCTTACAGCTCCTGCTGTTGACATGTTACAAAAGGCAAGGAAGGATCATGCTCTATATATGCCATACAAAGAAATCTCACAATGGCATGATTGCAGTTCACTTACTATTAGGAAATCCAGTTCCCAGAGAAACCAATGAATATTAAATACTCCTGTTAATCCAAAATGGTGTGTAAAAAGAGATGGGCAAATACCACTAATACTTTGCCAAAGGAAATACCTGAGATGTTCATCCTGTGTGCATTTTCAACTTCTTTCCAGTGCAAAGGCCTCTCCAAATTTAATAATACTTGTTTATGTTTTCTTTTGAAAACATTACCCTGAAGATAATGTCCTTTCATCTTTATAGCAAGAGGCTGCACTAGCTCTGAAACTGGCCTGGTCTCTCTCGACTTCATACTTCATTTTAAACCTGTCTGTATATACTGCCTTACTACATCATAATCAAGTTACATTTTATTTAAACTTAACAGTTAGCTTCAGGAAGAAGAGTAACATCTGGGGATTGGTGGGGCCAGAGTAAGTTAACTTTTCTAGTTTGCTTTTCTTTTAATCAAAAGAACGCACTGAGTGAAAGGGTGGTATACTGTCAACGCTTTACAGGCGTTCGGCCCAGTTCCGTGACGAAGGGGATGGGGGATCCACGGGCCCACGCCTCGGGAAAAAGGGGAAAAGGGTAAGGAGATGGCCCTGAAAGCAAAGAACAGCGGCAACAATCTGAGGAGAAACAAACTAATTTACTAAATAAGATATTGGAACGCAAAACAACACACTATAATACAATATAGTTACAATTTAAGCTGATAAATCCAACACAGAGAGAGAGAATGTCCCAAAATCAAGGTAGGCCTTACTCTACTACCGACGATAAGACGGCTGGAGAGCGAGGTGCTGCCAAGACGAGAGACGGCGGAAAAAGGGACGAGGTCTTGTGATCTGCAAGTTTTTATACTGCAAGCTTTTATCTTTTCCCTCCGGCTGGAAAATGATAACAGAGGAGCAAAGTACCGTGGGGACTGTAGTAGTCCTTCTCTTCTGTGAACCAGGTACATTCACTACATGATGTTATGATGTGGAATACCAATAACCGAAAATCATAAAACCATGACATACACCTTTTTGAGAAGGACTCTAATGCAAAGTCTTCCTTCTTAGGTGAGCTTAAAACTTTGTTCATGAGTATTCATGTAAAATAAATCTTCCTGCATTATCAGCATTTTATTACTAAAAAAAAAAATCATGGATATTATTTTATAGTGTTCCTTAATTTTAGAAAAAATCTAGTGCTGTTAATAAAGGTTATTTATTTTCTTTAACTATTTTCTTAAGTTTCATAACTTTATAAGGCTGAATACAGCTTGGAAATCAGATGTAAAGTATTAGTATTACAGGAAATAGCTCAAACTATGAGGTTTACCATCAAGTATACTCATAATTGCGAACACTTCCAGAATGTTTTCTATAAATAATCACTAGTGTGGAATTATTACGTGTTGATTCTGAAACCAGAAAGTAAGGGCTCATCTGCTGTTGGCTATTATGTTACCACATGTTAATAATGCCTGGCAAAGATTTTGTTCTTGTGGATTATGTTTGTGGAGAAGTAAGTTAGTACTGTTTTATTCCCGTGAACTGGGCTGATGGCCCAGAGAGCTATTATTAATAGCTACATTGTCATAGTTTATACTCAGAGGTAAAATTTATGTTGATCAGGATGAAATGTGCAACCTGAAAGGAATGTTCTTGGAGAAACATATTTGTGTTCAGTTTACTTTGCACTGGTAGTGGACTTGTCATTAGATGAGGAACAGCTTGCGACATCATACCCAGAGAGTGGTGGCCAGTGACTCAGAGATCAATGACTAGTGATGTCCCTCGGGGGTCAGTACTAGGACCAGTACTCTTTAATATTTTCATAAGTGATAGTAACAGTAGGATCGAGTGCATTCTCAGCAGGTTTGCAGATGACACCAAGCTGTGTGGTGCAGTCGGCACAACCAAGGGACAGAATGCCATTCAGAGAGGTCTAGATAGGCTCAAGCATCCGGCCCAGGTGAACCTCCTGAGGTTCAATAAATCTAAGAGCGGGGTCTTGCAACTGGGTCATGGCAACCCCTGCTATCAGTACAAGGTAGGGGATCAAAGGATGGAGTACAGCCCTGCTGAAAATGACTTGGGGGTACTAGTGGATGGCAAGCTGGACATAAACGAGCAGTGTGCCCTCACAGTCCAGAAAGCCAACTGTGTCTTGGGCTGCATTGAAAGAAACATGGGCTGCAGGTCGAGGGAAGTGATCCTGCCCCTCTACTCTGTGCTGGTGAGACGTCACCTAGAGTACTGCATCCAGATGTGGAGTCCTCAGTACAGGAGAGATGCAAACTTGTTGAAGCATGTCTAGAGGAGGGCCACAAAAATGATCCCAGGGGTGGAACACCTTCTCTACAAGGACAGGCTGTGAGAGCTGGGGCTTACATCCAAACTACCTTACATTCAAACTAAATCTATGCTCTTTAAGTTTGAAAACGTTTGCCCTCTTCCTGTCACCACAGACCCTGCTAAAAAGGCTGTCCCCTTCTTTCCTGTAGCTCCCTTCTAGATACCCACAATCAGGTCACCTTGCGGCCTTCTCTTCTCCAGGCTGAACAGCCCCAGCTCTCTCAGCCTGTCCTCATAGGAGAGGTGTTCCATCCCTTGGATCATTTTTGTGGCTCTTCTCTGGACATGCTCCAACAGGCCTATGTCTCTCCTGTACTGAAGACTCCACATCTGGACACAGTACTCCAGGTGAGGCCTCACTAGTATAGGGGGCAGGTTCACCTCCCTTGACCTGATGGCCACACTTCTTTTGATGCAGGTTTCAATGGTTTCAAAATTAAAGAGGGGAGATTTACACTGGATATAAGGAAGAATTTTTTACAATAGGGATGATGAGGCAGCGGAAGAGGTTGCCCAAGAGAGGTGGTGGAAACCCCATCCTTGGAGACAGTCAAGGTCATGCTGGTTATGGGGTTCTGAGCACTCTGATCTAGCTGTAGGTGTCCCTGTTCACTGGGAGTTGGACTAGATGACCTTTAAAGGTCACTTCCAACTCAAAAGATTCTATGATTGTGTCGTATTTATGACAGCTAGATTTTCAGTTTATATTTGTTGTTACAGAGCTCTTAAAACAATTTTTAAAAACCCTGTTATTTTGCACTGTAAGTCTTGGAAACAGGGCTGCAAGGCATGGCATTGCAACAAGTACCTGAGGATAGATAACACCAAGAGCAAACTTGAATTTGATTGCTGATTCAGCTGTATGTCACTGAAGTAGATCTGCTTAACTCTAGCTTTGTTACAAAATTACTGTCATTTTTTTAAAGTAACAATTGTATTTCAGCACCACCTATAGGTACTTAAAGGAAATGTATTCGAATCTGTGATGAGGATCAGCAAATAAATCTCATAGTTAAGTAAAATGGGTCTTAACTGTAACTAACCCATCGCTACTGCTACAAATGGGTATCTTCTGCTTTCAATTCTTGAGTGACACAAATTCTTACAGTGCACTGTTCTATATAAGAAATATTTTTTATGAAATTGAATGAACACAGAGAATGACAGAAACCTTTCATAAGAGTCAAATTTCAAAAGTAGCTTAATTTTTGTGAAGTTCTTTCTCTGTCTGTGTAACTGAAGGGCTGGGAAATGAAGATTATATATTACACAGCAGAAACTTCCTCTTATTGCATAAGCAGACATTCTATTGTTTTGGAAGTGTGTTTTTAAACAGTGAAAACAACAACAACAAAAAAATCTGTTTGCCCTTAAACTTGTGCAGAGGTTGCTAAGAGTGCAAAGTACCTAGTACCATTTGTATCCAGTCTCCCATGTTTTTATTGGGTGGGACCTATGTTGGCATTTGGCAAGAGCAGTGCAATTACCAGTTTTGAAAGAGTAACATGTGAGAAGTAAGGTTAGCAAGGTCTCCTAAAGAAAATCTCTCAAACAATACTAAATGCATGATTTATTTGTATAGAAAATGTTTGGAGAATGTATGTTTGGAGAATTTTATTTAAATGTTTTATGCATTGCTTGGAATTTATATTTAGTTCAAACAAGTTTGGATTTTTTTTTAGATAAATTGTGAGTCAACATGATGTTTCTGATAATCCATAGAAAGTGTATACCAAAATCTGAAGTCTTAAAATACATTACTAGATCTAAGGTACAAACTATCCAACTAGATTAAATTTTATATTTTACTAGAACTTGTTATATATTCTTGTGGAAGCAGTAATGTTTTGTGTGTGCGTGTGTTTGTTTTTTTTTTTTCTTGATGTATTTCTAGAAACTTTTTTTTCTGTGGTTTAAATATTGCTACAGACATTCATCAACATAGGATACATGATGCATACAGGCTCTTCAGGGTCATTGTCACACTGAGTTGACCTTAGCACAGGGTGAACTAGTAGTGGTACTAGTGAATCTATGTTCATCCAGTTATCAGTGGAGTAGTGTCGCTGTCCAGATACATGTTAAATATGTCCAGATATATCACTGTATGTCAGATGTATTTGAGAAATGCCTCCAACAGATAATTCAGAAAACTTGTAGTCTAGGACAACAGAGGTAGTAGTACCCTGTGACCAACATACCATAAATAGTGCCGAACATTGTAGCATGGACAGTTACTGTCAATGTCCTTTTGGACATGAAGCTGAAGACAATGCTTTTTGCTTTTTTTTTTTTCATCAGTAAAAAGAAAAAAAAAGAATGGCAAACAGTTCTGTCTATATGTAAAAATTTACTGCATGGACTGGAAAGTGACTTGTTTAACAAAACAGAAGCTTCTTACTATGTCTGCATAGTTTGTATAACTGGCTAATAAAAATTCCAAATATGGATTATAAAGTGGAGAACTATGCCTTGTGGTTTAAGGATAAAATGCAAAAAAAGTGGATTGTACTTCTGAGCTTTCTAGTTTTTATTTCTGAATGGGAAATTATTATTGACTATATTTTCTACAGATCTTTACAGAGAGTATAACCATCACTTTGTCATCCCTTACTCTTTTCTGTAATCTCTTTGTCTGTTTGACAACACAGAAAGAATCAAGCAATTGAGAATTTTTTCTGGATGGATATTTTTAGTAAAAAAGGTCACCCTTAATTTGGTAGAAAAAAATGAAATACTTAAAAACAATTTAAAAAACTACTCACAGCAAGCATATTACACTTCTTACCAAAGTGATTTGAAATGAAGCTTAATATCTTAACAATTTAAAGGCACGGTTATATTTGATATTGTGCTTAAACTGAAAAAATTAAAAAAAAAAACAAAAAAAAAACACAGTTGAAGTGGACCAGAGCTACTGGAAAGTTCAATACATGCAATGTGGATGCTGAAAATAGAAGGAGAATGTTCGTGACACACTCAAAGTCAGAAAGTCCTACAGTTTTCATGCAAGCTTTTCTTTCTGAATGATCTTAGCTATGAGCCTACTGATGTGGTCAGTCCAAACTGAAGAGATTTGTTAGAACAAACTGAAATTGGAATCTTCCTCAAGTGTGACTTGTGTGGTCTCTTCTTTAAGACCTATAATGCATGCTAGAAAATCTCCCGAGTGTTCCAGTATGTTTTTTCAAAGTGGTCCAAATGCAGCAGCAGACTTGGCTGTAGGCTGATAGATGATACTTGCTAACTGTTCTTGTTATTTTATGTCACTTTCCAAAGATTTAAATTCTTCATTGATATTTACTTAAGATTAACTTCCCTGAATCTCAGTTCTTATTTTGAACCTGCCTAAGATTTTAATTTTGATCTGTATTTAGGTCTCATTAGAGAAGCTATAGTACAAAGCTATTGAATTCTCCTTCTACCTCATCATGTCTATCATGTGCAGGACATAGCAGGGACTGGATGAAGGGGCAGGAGAACAGTGGGAATATTTCATTTCTTTCTAATGTAGTCACATGCTCTCTGAAAAGCTAAGTGATAGCTTCCAATTGATATACTTGATATTCTAATTTTTCAGAGGCTGTGCTTTTGACATTTTTAGCTTATGTTCAAGTCTTGGATTGGAGGAGTTGAAAGAGAAGCTTGCCACAACCTTTACACAAGACATGAGCTGCAGCTGATGAGGCTTAAGTGCTCTGAATCTTTAGAAAGCACAGGTAGGTGGATTTGAATTGACCTTGGTTCATGCTGCGCACTTTGTACTTTGCAGTACTTACTCCTTCATGCATTAACTAGCCGAGCTTTTTTTTTCTTCTGGCGTGATATATTATTTCCATGCTGCAAGAGTATGTTTTTGTTCCAATATCCATATCAAAATTAAAATTAATTTTGTACTTTCTCAATTCTAAAACATATAAGACTATAGCTGTGGTACCAATTGGTTGAACCAATCATTAAGAATGATTTGTTTTATCTTCTGTAATCTTACCACATATTCTGTTATTTCTTGCCTAGCACCTGTCTTGATAAATCTTATTAAACATAGTTGATAAAACCTTTTTAGTTTCCATAAAGAATGTTATACCTCCAGGAAGGCAAAAGAGAATTTCTTTTTTTTTTTTTCTCCTGCAGGAAAATACTTAGTAACTAAGTTGAATTTGGAAATGAACTCAATCAAAGGACATAAAGCCTCTTCTCTGTGCGTTGGATTTGTTGTTCGTTTTTAAGTTTGCTGCTGAGAAAGATTTTTACCTTGTGGAAATCATTTTATACTCAGAAAAACATGAGACTTCCAGAAACTGTTAATATGTTCCCTCTTTTCATCCACAGAAATTGTACATTGCAAGCTGTGTGTCTTAAATGAGTGAGTCAGCTAAACAGAGACTAGGACTCAAGCTGGTAAATAATGTCACTCAAATGAAACAAAGACACTATTTTCTAATGGAATCCAGTGACACAGTCTTATGAAAAAAAACAGAGTTTGTGCAGGAGGATGGATGGGGACAAAGAAAGAAGTATTCCAGGTAATGCTTGTCAATTGTGAGTTGTATACCTGGTGTGAGCTGTGGAGGGAGATTTAACAACAAAGAGCCCAACAGACTCTGGTAGATCTTATCTCTATGAGGCCTCCGGAGTCTGGAGACAGGGCTAAGGTGTAAACAGAATAGTCTTTAGTATGCACAGCTAATGTGGTCACTTCTGGGACAGTTAGGCAACCCTTTGTTTGTTATCTACGTTGTTGTGAAGAACTTAAGGATAATTAACCGTGAGTGGATTTACTACTTACGAGTGAAGGATATATAAGGTGTGTGTAAAACACAATAAGAAGAACTTGCTATTCTGAGAACTTGCTATTCTGATGCCACACTGACTGGGGGAATTCTGTAACGGGACCAACCGCCGACAGTGTGAGCTAGTTATTTTCTCACTTTGTGGTGTTCCCATCAAGGATACAATTCAGCATGCAAACAACAACAACAGAACCAATTGTTGGCTCACTAGTATATTTTAATTTGGGTATATAGTAGGAGGATAACATTTTGTATTGTTTATTTAAGTTGGAAACAATGAAAATGACATCACAGGTTACACGGTTTTCCAACTATTACAACTATGAGCCAATTTATACAGGTAAATAAATGTAGCAGTCTCCAACTCTGTAGAAATCAACCTTCTGATGGTTGATTTCATCATGCAGACTTCAGCACATTTCTTTATCTGAAAAATAAGCAGAGAGATTGTTTGGTGTTTTTATTAAGCAGATGTAAAAACCTCAATGAAATTTGACAACATCAGTTTGTCTTGCTCTTCTTATTTGTGCCAGGCAACTGTGATTTGAAATCACTTTTATTCCTTTGGATTATGTTTCATCAAAATGAGAAGAGGTTTTGAATAACATTTCTTTATATTGACTGATGCAGTATTTCACAGCTCTACAAACAGAGCAATAAGTGACTACAGAAACTTGCTTCCATACTGTATTGCTCTAAACTGTGGAAAAGTTTATAAATTCAGGCACTTTCTTTATGGACCTCAACACTTCATGGGTGATGTGGAGTCCTTGTGTTTTATGTCTGCCAGCCTTATTTATAAAAGCAGTCTCTGTGTAGTGAACAAGCAGGATATGCCTACCATGTGTGAGGATGAACTCTTCAGGAAGAGAGGAGGCAGTATGGGAATTTAGAAGAATAGGGAAGAGCATTTGTTTGAGTGGTTGGAGGTGGAGACAGGTCTATTTTATAATGAGTATTTTTGTTTGTTTCCTTTTTGCTGTGACTGAATGTCTTAATCCTCCAAGCAGCACTAGGTAGAGATGAAACAGATAGGAATAAATGAAATGAGAAGACTTTTATGCTGGAGTGAATTAGCAGAGTGCTTCATTTAATGCAAGGTTTTTCAGTGAGCTGGCCATTCAAAGACTTCTCATGTTAGTTAAAAAATTAACATCAATGTTAATTTTTTTAGTGTTTGTTTTCAGTAGAATTCCTGATTGGTCTGCTCTGTCCCAGTGAGATCCACACTGAGTGACTGTTGAACCCACACAAAAGATCATTGGTGTCAGAGTTCTTCAGGGAGAGGGAAGATGAGATAAGTTCCAAAAAGCAAACAGATCAGTTACCGAGGAGTAAGAGAAGCATATGATTGTCTTGTAATTACCTTCAAGCATCAAGATAAATAATTAAGTGTTTTCAAATGAGCAGTTGGTTATCCTCACGTCTTTTGCAGATACTGCAAGCATTACTAATTTTTAGTAATGTTTATTGCTTTTGCGTAAAAAAAGTTAGTTTTCATCTACATTTATGGGTCATAATGCTGTATTATAATTTATTTCTTTGAAACATATGTTGTGTGTTTTGGAGGTGCTTAGTATGTAATTGACGTTCCAAAATCTGTTTGAGATGGTGAAGGTGAAGGAACATTCTCGCTAGTTTGGAATAAATTAGTATTTCCTGGAATTTAAATATGAGCTCTTGAAGTTTTGAAAGAAAGAATTTTCCATTCTGTACAAGAAACAACAGTTTACAGACACTTGCTTAATTAGTAAGCTGCTTACTATTTTATGATTTTTTAATTCATTTATTTATTTTTGCAGAACTTCAGATTTTTTTTTTCCTGCTGTGACAGTTGAAAGTTCAGACCACTCGTGTTCCTTCTGTTATTACGTTTCTAAGCCAGAGAATAAAATGTACAAAACAGCAAGCAGACTAGTTAATAGAGCATTTGCCTGAGACCATTTTCTTTTCAGTTAAGGCCCTAATTGCTAATATACTGGTGATTCTGACATCTGTCTTCAGTTTCTGGTTTTCTGCATTGATTTTACCCTGGTATTCTATTGCTGTATTCTAAAAAAAAAATGTTAATCTCTAATATGATGGCATTTTTTGATCAAAAGTTGTTTCATGATTGATGATCTCTGTTTGTACAGCAAATCCACATTTAAATAATGTTTTCCTTACCAAATCCATATCTGTTGATGACTTTGGTGCTTATTAATCTGTATATAGGCATGATTTAAGAGTCTTGCAGGGAGAAAAGGTTAGGGAGAGATTACTTTTTTCCAAGAACAATGTTAATAACATTATGATACAGAGCAGCTGTACAAAGCTTTTAAATTTCTCTTTGATATTTCTTCTAATGTTTTTTTTAAGAGCTTTATTTCCTTTTTGTGTTAAGCCGTTTAACTGTACGTGTATTGAGATAGTGTAGTGTTTGAAATCAGAATGTTTACAAAATATAGTGTCTGTATCTTCTAATACAGCAGTCTTGTAACTTAAGATATATTCTGAGAAATCTATAATCCCTCTGACATTTTCATTATTTTAGACTGTCTTTCCTGTGTTTCTATGGAATCTACATCCGAGTGAAAACTTGGAAAGACGTTAACATATTTTTCTTTTCACTTTTGATAATTGCTTAGTTTCTCTTCAGCATTATACTCCAAACCAGATAAAATGTATGTCAAAAAATTAATTATAGTCTTTTTTATTGTGTGGCATATCAGCTACATCCTGTCAGTTAATAGTGGGGAAAATTCACTCTGTCACAGAACTAGCTAAACTACCATTCATTGGATATGATTTGGGTCTGGAGTGAACTGAATTTGTCCCAAATACCCGGTTCAGGCCATACTGCTACTTTAGCAGTTGACTTCTGAGGGATTCTTAATTTGTCATGCATATAAAAATGCAGAAGTCCTCGATACAACTTTTTTTTTTTTTTTTTTTTTTTTTTGTAGTGTATTTTCCTCTTTCTTCCACAGAGTTTTGGTAGAACAGCTTGAAAAATAATTAGATTTCTGATAGTACTAGTAGTTCCACTCGCAGTACTCTTATGAGCTTGCATTATTAGCCCATTATTGGCCGTGGAGTAAGTGGGCAAGAAAAGATGAAACACAAAAAGGATCTCATTCTAATAGCAGTCAAAATTTTGGTGTCAGTTGTGGAGGATTTTTTTATATATAGTAGGTTGGGAAGAAGTTTATTTTAGCTGACTTAATAACAAAGCTACCTTTTTGGGAACCAAGGATAGTATATTCTTTTTAGAAATAAGATCAGTATGCTGAGGATAATCAACCACCAGATGTATTTGTGAGAGCATGTTGTACATTCTTTGTGGTTTTATATCTGTAAATCAAGATCAGGTCTTAAATATCGTATGGCCAGTAACTGAATTGAGTGAAAGAATTAAAGAATTCTGTAGTTGGAATTACAGAAGAAGTCTAATTAAATGGCCAAAATGGTTTATTTGGCTGCTAACATCTATTAGTCAATGAAGCAACCCTTCACGTTTCTCTTTGGAGAGCTGAAGAGAAAATGAAATTTGTAATGCATAGTTTAATTGCAAGGGGAAATATGCTCTTGAGAATTTAAGTATGTCAGTTTTTTTGAGTAAGCAAAATAAAAGAATTCATAAAGCCTTTTAACTGTGGGAGGTCATAGTAGATACCTTTAGCTTCAAGCCTTACGTTCCAAGCTCCTGGAACGTAATCTATAAAAGCTATACTTTAATGGGGTTTGAGAACTCAGTCTTTTTTCCCATGTAGATGGGGAAAGGTTATACTAGCTTTCATGGTGCAAAGCCAGTTTTTCAGTTTTATCACCCAGGAATCAATGGAATTGAAGACTGGGCAGGTTACTCTAGATAAAGCCATCTCCTGATGACTTACGGGGTTAAGTCTTGCTTACTTGTTTGTCCATCAGCAATGATTTTTCACACGCTTCTGTAATGTTTTATCACCTCTCTTTTGATTATTCTGTTATACCAGGATAGTGAAGACAGACAATACAGTATTATTACACACTTGTGTATATTATCTGCTGAAGAGCAAATTAAGTGACCTCATCAGTAATGGCAGTGTTGTTTTAGTGAACGTAATGACAATGGAAATGTGAGATTATCACATTGTTGATATGATCCATTTAAAAAAAAAAACAAAAAAAAAAACATAGGAGACAGAATAAAACTCCAGGGAGGATTTTTTCCAGTACCTCAACATTTTTCAAGAAGGCAGTCCTTGTTGGCATTTCTGTCTACTGATGTAATCTTGTTGCTTTAAATAACATATAGGCTTCTACAGCTTTTAAAAATTTGAGTAGCAACTTGGTTTGGTGTTTTGTGTCTTTCACTTCTTCTGCCGATGCTGGTGAATTGTTAATGTGGAAAAAGATGTTTTGAAGCTTAAAAAATATCAAAATATAGTACAGATGAAAATACAAGTTAACAGAGATTCATTGTGAAAGTGTTGCCATTATTTGCATTGCTTTTTCTTTGTGTTTGTATTTTAGAAGAAGGTTTGTGTTAGTGTGTCATTTTTTAAAGTACTTCTGACTTCTGGAAATTTGCAGTTTCCATTCTTGACTGTGTTTTTTTGTTGTTGTTATGAATTAGCATAATTACTTCTTTTCTAATGTAATTTGGGTAAATAAAATGCTGGCATTACTTAAAATGACCAATGATCTATGGACAAAAAAGAAAGACCAATTAAGGAGGGGGAAAAATGGAGAAGGAAAAGAAAAAAGGCTCCGATTAACTGTCAGTTTATTGCTTTTGCAGGTATCAAGAGTTTTATATGTAACTCAAGCCCATTGCTTTGCTCTGGAGTTAATTTCAACATCCAGTGACACAGTAAGTAAATCCTGATGTTGTCATCATGGATTGCATTTTAATAAGAAAATTGCATTCTAGGCACACAATCTGAAATGCAGATTAAACACTGCAAGCTGGCACTTTGCAGCTAAGATCTATGAAATAATAATGATGAAAGACAGGTTGTGCAAAAAAATATGTTCTGTTGATGTGGGCTGGAAGAAACTCTTTGTGTTTCTGCCATAATTTTCTTTCCTAAAGAGCTACCTTTATTCCAGTTCCAAATATTCCAGGTATCATTTCCAGGCTTGTTACTGTCTATAAGTTTTATGAACTTGGCATCTTATGTTAATTTCAATGTATTTTTGTCTGTTTATTGAAAAATTATTGACTTGACTTTTAGAATTGTTGTAGCATAATGTAAAAATATACTGTAATTCCCTTCAAAATTACTGTTACTCAATGTTTTCGGAGCCCACTGGTTTCAATTTTATTTTTTAACCCATGATTAAATGGCAGTTGCTACTGTGTTGCTTGCCAGTGAACTGTAGTTAAACTGGTTAAACGTACTGTATTATCTACTCTTAAATTTTCTTACAAGGATCTGGATTTTCTTTGGCACTAATTCAACCGTGTGACATTTTTCTAGTGTATTTCTAGTTTTATTAGTTTATTTGGGGAAGATAAACAGTAACAGATTTTTTCCATCTCTTTATCTTGAATGGATAAGGAAAAGAGGTGAGAAGGGTTTGCTCTTCACAGAAAAATGCCATAGTTGGTAGTAAGGGCAAATGTCAAAAACTATAAAAATAATTGTACTTTTTAATATGAGCAAGAGTCATGTCAGATAATATGAGGAAACATCGCAGCAGAACTTCACGTTTTGTAGTATGAGATAGTAAGACATAATATATATTCCTGAAGCATGTATAACAGATCGTTTATTTCTAGAGAGTGATTACATTGTGCTACTGTTACTGTGTTGTGCTTTATTTGTTCTTTGGATAAAAGAGTCCATTGTAGATGTTATTTGAGCTTCCGTCAAAAAGTCAGGTTTGGAAAAGTGTTGAAAAGAATGAATGAAGAAAGAAACACAAAAATATGTGAGCTGATAAATTATTCCCTGAAATCTAAAAGAAGAGTTAACATCTATTGCTTGTTGTGGCTTTCTAATGTTTTATGGGATGAATACAAATGTCTGACACAGCTGACATTATGGCTTGAGGGCACATGGCAATGTGGCAGCTAAAGTGTCACTCCAACTCCAAGACAAAAAGGGACAGTTACTCACCAGCAAGACACTATGACACTTCTTAAATTGAAACCAGAAATACTGCTTTTCATCAAACTCTCTGATACCTAGTTCAGAACAGATATTGTTTTAAGTGGAGTAGGAGAGGTCCAACTGGGGAGCCTGTGTGTGATCTGACCTAAGTTTTGAAGCCTGTACAGTAGCCCAAGACTGAGGAAAACATGTTGGAGTCTTGGCCATAAAGTAAGCTGATCTTCTAGTTAAATGTCTTAGAATTAATGAGATTTTTAAAATAGTTCTGTCTCTCTAGGAGACATAGTGATATTTGAAGAAATTGTTCTTACTCTCCATAAGCTAAAATGTGTCAGTAGGATTAGTCAGTATTTTCCCTTTTCCTAGGCCATGTCAAGTAGTGATGTTTCCTTATTCATTGTTTGATCATAGACTCCTTGTTTATCTATAATTGTCTCACAAACATTTCTTTCTGGTCATATTATAAAAATGTTGCTTCTCAGACAACAAAGGTGCTGTGATGTTGATTTGAGTAATTTGCTCTCATTAACAGTGCTTCATAAATGTAATGTTGATCAAAGTTCACAGTATCCTTCAGATTAAGTGTGTAAAGGCTCCAGCGAGGAATGTAATTTAACTCTCACCTTGGTTGTGAGTTGGGAATGTAGTTCTGCATAAACAGCCAGCAGTGTTAGAACATTGTTCAGATATCATACAATTACAGAATCATAGGGATTGGAAGGGATCTCTGGATATCACCTATTCCGGCTCCCCCCCCCCCCCCCCCCCGCCCTTTGTCACAGGTTCCGTACAGTAGATTACAAAGAGAAGCGTCCAGATGAGTTTTGAGTATCTCCAAAGAAGGGGACTCCAAGCCTCTTTAGGGAATGTGGGCTTAATTCTCTGCTCTGCATTGCTGAAATAGAATGCATATATTTTGTGCAGTCTTGTGGAGTTTGTGGAAATGAACAATGTATTACTCCATTGAAAAAAATTGTAGAGTTCTGCTACAGTTGTCCAGGCCTGTGTTGTTATCATTGTCCCTTTTGGTTCGCTTCAGACCTTTGTTGCATGAGAGATATTAAATTCCTTGGCTAAGGTTGGTTTTACTAGGCACGCAGAAAGCAGTGTGTGTCCTCCCTCTGTGTGGTGAATATTGACCTGCTTCGCTGAAGACAACTTCCATTTGTATCACATACTGTCCGTGCATGAAATTACTTCTTAGTGACTTGACTTTTCATATTACATGCTGATTAATAGCCTGTGGTGCAATTCTTAACTTTCAGATCCTTTTCATGCAATGTAGAACTATGCTATACTTTCACGGAATCAAATAATACCGACAGGTTAACTTCTTCATTCCTCAGTGGCTATACTTGGTACTTATCTGATACTCTTGTTTGTTTCTTTATTTTCTTTTCTGGTTTTTCTTTATTACTTTTTCTTAGAAGACTTTATTTGACTGGCTAGTTTTACCTCACAGGTTTCTCTTTGGCCCAGTTTACTGAAACATCTCAATAATTTGGTTACTATGTTTAGTTCCTAGTAGGCACTGCTTATAAGGATAAAACAAACAAACAAACAAAAAAAAAACAGAAAACAACTATTAAGCAAATACTACAAAACCATGATGTTAACGAATTGCATCAAATTCTAACAATGCACTGAAATAGGCCAAAACTGGGGTGTACTTCCCTTCCCACCCCCAGTGACTGATCTGCTTTTCTGAGCAGTGGACCTAAAATCTACTAGAGCCAGACAGCAGCAGAGATTTGCCGGAATATGTTGAAGTATCTCTATGCCTGTGAGGTGGTAGATATTCAGTGTTCCACTGCACTGAAACTCCTCTTATTTTGGAGGAAGAGAGATACTTCCACAGGTAGCCGCTGTAACACCAGCATTTCAGTGTGGTTCTTTCACATTATATATACTTTACAAAAAATATATTTATTCTGTGGACAAGTGACTGTTTTTTCTGTAGCTGTAGAAGAGTACAACACATACAAAATGTTTGCTATGTCAAAATTGAGCAACATTTTAAAACAAATGTTGTTGGTTTTTTTTTTTTAATCTTTTGGAAAATCAAAGTACATAAACTCTGCATATCAGATAGACAGTGAGGAAAGAAATCACAATTCCTGTCCTGATCTTGTCTTCATCATATACTTACTTCAGTAACCTGTACTGCCTGTTTAACTTGAGTTGTATATCTTCTAACAGAGCAGAGTTTCATTGTCCTAATTATAAAGCTACACTGAGCAGACTCTATTTTCAAGTCTATTTTGAAATAAAAGCTAGGCAGGTTTTTTCTAGACTTTTCAAAGACATTAGCACGAAGGAAAAAAGTCCATTAGCAAGCTAGGAAGAAAGTTCCAGACTGGTTGTGCTCTGTACAGCCAGGCTGCCTTCTTCAGAGCTGCAGTGCCTTTCTTTGATTCCAGAGGCACAGAAAGTAGGTTGGTATGCACTGATGAAGGAAAACATACAATTTTTCCCACTTTGTCTCGCTGTGAAAACTACCACCAAAGTCACAAATGCTCCTTTAAAATAACTAGCAGATAACCAAATTAAGTATTGTGAAGTATCATGCTTCTCACCAAACAGCAGTTATCACTCACCAACAAACTAACACTTTGGTTTTAAGCACATGCCCCATGATATGCTCAATGCCCAGGCAATACTTAATTGATTAGTCAGTGTCCCCTTAATTCCATAAGCAGAAAAAACTGGCAGCCCATTACTCATGCAGATGTTTGGCTATTCATTTTTCTTTTGTCTCCTGTAAGCAAAAGATTGATAGCCGAGGAAGATTTTGATAAGAAAATCAGATGTGTATGCTACCTGTAAAAATCTAAGGAACTTATTTAGATGATAGATATATACATATGATATGTAGGCTATGTTTAGCAAAGGACAATTTAGTTTTTGGAAAAAAAAGAATGTTTACTGAGGGAGGAACATAATTTAGCATGAATATTTTGATTTCCAAAAAGACATGTAAAAACTCTGCAGGGATTCATCTTTAAATAAATGTATCACTTGCTTTGGGCAACTGCAACTTTTGGGGGTTATTTTTTCCTTCTTTCCAGCTGGCCTGTCCACCTGCTTGCTATTTGTGTCCAAAAAGCACAGTTCAAAAGCCGGTGAGTTTTTTTAAGCAACAGAACAAATTAGTCATGACAATGGCTGTGTTCTTGATTGTTTGTAAAATTTTGACACAACCTGCAAATAAATTGCATACTGACCCGTATCACTGAATAAACTAATGGATTTAATGTTGAAAAACAAAACCATAATAGTGGTGTAGAAGAAAAAAAAAATTGAATTATATACGTTCTTGTGCATGTATTTACAAAGTACTACTTTCCTCATGAATGACTGGTTACTCAGCAGGATGCTTTGTCTTGCTTTCTCATTAAATTCGACCTCATCTGCACCACACTAAAAGAAATGAAATTAACTTTGAATTTAAAAAAAATACTGTTGCCCTGTTGCCTGAATATACATCATCTTGCATAGCTAGCTGGAACAAGTCCTCAAAAACCTTCATTTTTCTTATCTTTAGCTTCAGCATATGAAGAATTATAATCCTATTTTGGATCTGTGTCCTATTCAAGTTCTTTTTATTGATTGTACATCCACGCTTCAACTTTTCTTTTGCTAGCTCATCATTAAAGGAATAAAAATGAGAGAGAAGTTTGTAATTTGGCATGCTTCAGGTTAAGTCATTGGTAGTTCTACTTTGTGTCCCTGATAGATGAAATGGATAGAGTAATGCAGTTACAGGATTCCTGTACTTAGGGGCAAATAACTATCACCTGGTTCCCTTCTGCAGAACACAAAGGAGGGAATTAAGTTATTTCTTTAAAGCATAACTGAAATATTTATGCAACTTTGATCCTCAAAATAAACCTAAAATGCTTCTGAGAATGATTTGCACTCAGAACTTCTGTCCTTGACTAGGTAGGAAATGCGATGCAGTCCTTACTATGCTTCATGGGCTGCAGACCAGTGACATCCTTCTGTTCTAAGTAAGGGAATATACTGTAGTATCTGCAGTTTTCTAGATAAAAATGTGTGGAGTTCTTCATGTTCAGTATCATGGAACAGTGCTCCTCCCACTGCTTATCTGGCACTTCTAGTCTATACAGAAACCTGAAAACACAAAGCTGCATGTACAGAAATAGGCATTTAACAATGGCAGTTAACAAAAGTTTTTCATACTCAAAAGAAGTCACAGCTTGTGAGTGAAATATATGATGCAGCCTTTTTTCTATGAATATTAAGTCAGACATGCAGGCAAAAAAAAAATTCATTTTTTTTCCTAAAACATGTTATCTGATCTCTCTCCTGTGTATCTTCTACTCTTGAGAGGTAGAGCAGTAGAACTACTAGAGATTTCTACTACTAGAGCTTCTGACGTATGTGATGTGAGCGTATACTTTATTTACAGAGTCAGTACAATGGTTTTCCACTGAAACAATGGATTGTATATCCTTGTAAACGCTTACAGTGTTAAGATGATGTATGCAGTCATGAAGATTGTCTTCATATTATCGCTGAATGGCAAAGCCTGCTCAAATAATATCGTGGTTGTAGATAATCACCACCTCACCTGATAACAATTTTTTTCCCCTTATGTTATTCATAGGCAGCTGAAACAGCAAAAAAGCAACCAGCTTGCAATAATCTTCATTCATAGATCTTGCATGTATTCATTTGGCCTCCTGTCCTGCTCTCCTCATATCACTTTTTGAGAAAAGGCATACTTTTACTATTATCTCAGGAAAGAAATCTGGGTTTCTTATTGGGCTTTGACTATCCTTGTACAATTTTCTTCCTTGGTTCAATACGTTCTCTGGTGACGATCAAAAATATTTGTTCAGCTTATGTTCAGATAGTGAGAGGAAATTGCTTCGTTATCTGTATTACTGCAAGTAGTTGGTATTAAGAGCTGCCTTGAAACATAACTGCAAGCAATGGCAGCTTGCATGTATGAGGATTATTCTGTGAAATAAATGTATATGCTTGCATTAGGATAGTCATCCAGGGTATTAGAGCTGAGTATGTATTACAGTATCTTGACCTTGGATGGGTTTTGTTACCCTGAAGTGTAAGGAAGCAAAAATTATGACCCCTACTATCCCACATGCTGTAAAGAAATCAAATAAGCTGCCAGGTTTCTGCCAGAATCTAAAAGAGATTTGTATGGCATTGGAAAGAAATTGCAGAGGATCAAATAGAAATATAGAATAATACTTAACCTTCTTTTCCCAACAGCACCCAAGCCTTATGAAAAATCCTTCTTCTCTACATGTTTTCTTATTAAAAAGGTCTAATTCAGAGAATGTGGATGGATATTTCAACTCTTGATCCAGTTTCACAATGGTGTTTAATGAGGATTGATTATTACAGTCTCACAAAATTAGTACCAAAAGGAAATATCATTGGTAAATAACATACCACCTGTAGGTTTTGTTTGGAGAAGCATACAGAAATGTGATGATGAGCTTTGATTTTATATTGTCTTTCATAGTGATTATGAAAAAGCTTTTTATGTGAATGTCATATATCAGTGGGAGATGCTTTTCATTTAAAAATTATTCCTCGACTAACTAGTACTTTACAGAAATTTAATTTGATGTTTTCCTTAAAAATCATATGAATTTACACATCTTAAATAGAACTTCTTTGAGAACAGCTGTGTTTAACTATGTTTTACAAAGAATGTACTTAGTTGCAATGAATAACCTGCAAAAACACTATTTTTTCTTGTTATTGATACAGCATAATTCTCATGTCAATGTAATGACATTGTCAGCCTTCAGA
The DNA here is from genome assembly GCF_002078875.1 of Numida meleagris. Classification (NCBI taxonomy): domain Eukaryota; kingdom Metazoa; phylum Chordata; class Aves; order Galliformes; family Numididae; genus Numida; species Numida meleagris. The sequence continues at coordinate 40,428,412 of NC_034413.1, read as the reverse complement.
AGATCACACTCAGTTTACTAACACTTCCAATCTGACTTCTCCTCTGGTAGTGCCATTAGTAAATATTTCACATGAACTGGCTGGCATTAATTTATTCATTGCAATTACAAAATTATTATGGATAGATTTTCATTTGATTCATTAATCTGGTTATTGACCAATACACGCATGCTGATGAGACAAAAATGTGGTAGTAAGTACAGTTTAATGTAGCATCCTGTGAAATATTTTTCTACTTTGTAAAAATACTTCCTTATTGCAGTGTTATTACTCATGTGCTTAGAGTTAAGAATGTGCTTAAGAGATTTTGGCTGGTCAGCATCCCAGATGTTTACTCTTCATTTTGAAAAGATTAAGCCCAAATGGAAAACTCTTGTGAATAACATTATGTTCCATTTCCTGTCTCTTGAGACAGGCAATCTTGCAAAAGATCTGTTTAAGTTTTTCATTTTTGTTGGTGCACCATGAAACTGTTTCACATAGGAAGTGTGTTGAACCCCGTATATTAGTTGAAGTCATTTCTCTACCAAAGAAAGGAGCTGCTGACTGCAGCTGGAAATTCTGTGAAGCTGCCAATACTTCATGGTTTCACTGCAGAGCTGCTAATTGGTCCAGTCTGTGACTTAGTGAAACACCTCTGAACTTCATCTTCTTCTGGTATGTAACAAAATCCAAAGATGTAAAAATTTTGTGGAGTTGTGGATGTTTATGGATTATAAACATTTTTTGTAAACTTTCAATGAAGCTATTCTGATTTTCCATTTATATAATCTCATACTTTTTTATCTGATAGGAATTCTTTATCCATTGTCCTTTTTATAACCTGTCTCTTCAGAATAGGAACTCTAATATTTAGATTTCCTACGCATGTCTATTCTGCTCATAAGGCATTACTTGTTCTCCGTTGCTGAAAAAAAAATAGTGATAATACTGGGAAAATGAGATATTTGTCTCACTACCCGGCAGTGTGAACTTTGCTGAAGATGGCTTTGATGATGGATTCTGTTACCTGAGAAGCATTGATTGTCCTTGGCTTCATGGAGAGTATGAGCATGGCACAGGACAGACAATTGTTCTATGCCTTCTAGGAATTACAGTTGCCATGTAAATAATTCTCTGGTAAGTAGGTGCACTGCAGTAGGACTGTCACATAGGAGCAATTGGCTTTTTTCAGTAGTTTGCTTACTTCTCATGAGAACACCTCAGGAGCTTGTTAGGCTTGGACATGTTTTCTAAGAAAGCTACTGAAGACACCCAAGATGAATACAGCATTTTCAAGAAATGTTCTCTCTATCTTCTAAAGATGCCTTTTCCTCTCCAAGTATATGCTTTGGCTGTCTGCAGGCCATTGAGTTGGGGACGTAGTGGCCAGACCCAGGGAATAGTACAGGTGTTCATCATAGCAGTTGTTAATAATGCTGTATTTTGTTTTTCTACCAACCCTTCAGTTTGCTGCTCATCTGGTTGTATTGTCTTTCTATAGCTGGTATCATCATTAGGAGTGAGCAAGAGGATGGAACGTACAAATAACAACAAGGGCAAGCATGTCAAAGAGCCGCTCTAGGCAAGAGCATAATGACATGGTGTTTGAAGTGAGGTGAACAGAAGGAAGCAGATTTGACATTGCTACAGAGAGGGCTGAGAGTAGATTCAGATTTGGCAAGTTTGTTAGTAAATACATGATTACTAGCTGGTTAGACTTCCCTGAACTGGCTGCAGTTCATGATGTCCTCAGTTGCCATTTCCTACAGTTACTCATCCTCTCAAATATGCTTTTCTGAAAGCATATTGTGAAACTCCTGTTGTTGCTCCTTCTGTCACGGTCTGAGCATCTCTCATGCTTGCTTTATTTCCCAGCCATACCATAGAGGAGTATTCAGCCTCACAGGTTGTGAGAAGCTGTTGTGTTTAAAAACAGAAAAACAAAATGTCATAGAAGACTACTTAGGTTCTCTTCAGAGGAGCCTCTATTACCAGTGGCTTCCAGTAAAATTCACCAAAGAGAAAATAATTTTCATTTCTGTTCATCATTTATTAAGACAAAGGATGTACAGGCATGCTCATAACTTCCTCAGAAATCAATGGAAAGTCCAAAGAACAGGAAATAATGCTCGTTCTTGGTCATCTATCTAAATGTGGGTTCCTTTGAGTTCCATTTTGGTTAATTTAAACAAGAGATGGAAACAGTTAAATACTGCCGTGATGATACATTTATAGTTGATAACTGTAATGCTTATAAAACGCATATCAAGGGGTTTTGGAAAAGTATCTATAAGAAAGCTGACTTCTTACTAACACGTGTTGAAGTTACTCAAGTTTGAAGATTGCAAACATGTAGGTTAGTGTTTCTCTTACTGTTTAGCTTTTCCTCAGGCCAACTAAGGCAAGAGGTGTTGTAATATTTTCAGTAATTACTCATTCCATTTAATGTTTTATATAAACCTACCTACACTTGGGCTTGGGCAATCCCAGGTATTTATACAAACTGGGGGAAGAACTCCTCGAGAGCATCCCTGCAGAGAGGGACTTAGGAAACTCAATGATCTTTGAGGTCCTTTTCAACCCAGGCCATTCTATGATTCGATGATACCTAGTAAAGTATTTTGGAATGCTTTCTAGAAATATTATGTTACTGTTATATATGCATGCATACATGCGTATAATTATAGTGCAATTGTGTAAATATTTGTATATGTATGTTTGTGTATGTATATACTAACAGAATTATGCATTTTTGTACATATAAAAATATATTTAGAAATAAAGCTCTTATCAGAGCAACAAAAACAAAGAATGGGCATGCTTTCTAACTAAAAGAGAAGCAGTTCTGAAATTAAATGAAAACTACACTAGTAGAATAGTCCCTGTTTTTCCTCAAAGCATAAATTTATCCTAAGGCGTGATCTCTGATAAATGTCATATTGACTTCATCCAGAACAGGAAAGAAAAAGAAAACCCACGATAAAATAGGTATATTTACCTCCTGTTTCCAGATAAAATATCTAACTACTTAGTGCTGCAACACTGACATCCAGTGACTAAGCCAGGAAGTTTTAGATGTAATCTACATTTTGATGAATACTAAAGGACATAGGTGGAAAGGAAGCCTTATTTCCTAAAATTCTTAGTGAAGTACTGAACTGATGATAAATAGGGGATGCATGAGAATGGAAAACACAATGAATAGGTGATTAATTAAAATTATGTAGATTGAATTAGCCAATATCTCTTTCAGAATTTGACATGGTATGAGCCAAGCGAGGAATAAGTTATTTTAAAACAATTGATTTCTCCATTGATACATTGTTTATTGAGATCATGCAGCATTTCATATATTTTGATAATATAACAATGAGTTCAACTGGCAATACCTTTTATATATTTTGCTTCAGATAAGATCTACCTTAGAGATAACTGCTGCTGTATGCTGGAAAATAGTTTCTATTTTTATCAAATTAATGAAATAAAAATGAAAAAGAATCAAGAAATCTTCCATGTGTAAGGAAGGTGACAAAATTGATACCACTCTGTCATACCTGATTCTGTTCTAATTAAAGTCATTGTGAGTTTTGTAATGAAATTCAAACCTCACATAGCTTCTGGCTCTTAAGAATGAGTGGCATCTGGTACTGACCTGACACCCTACTTGCTCAGTTATTCAATTTCTTTTGGTTGGAACTGACTCTTGAAATATTGCGATTATTCAAAATGTTATGTGATATATTCTGTACTTTGTTATTGTTGTAATTGTACTGAAGAAGTAGCTTGTGTCCGGGCTTTTCAGAAAGGTAGTAATATAAACTAATTATTTAGAATTTCAGCTTTAAAGCATGTTCCAAATTGCCAACTATGTTACCACTTGAAAATTGGTGAGTGAAGAAATAATTGTAAAAATATGTAAGGTCATAAATAGAAAAATAAACTCAAAAACTGATTGAGAACTGAAAGCACAGCTTTAAGAACAAGTTTAAAGTTCATGCTGTGGAAGTTGTGATATGCTTACTTGCTCAAGACTCAGTAGTCCTTCTGAGCCTCTGCTTCAAATTACTGAAAGGTGTGGTATATCCTCAGACTCAGAAATGTAGGCTACTCTCAATCACTTTTTAAAGTGGAATGGACTAAAATAATGGGAAAAATTGAAAAATGGAAAACTTAATAAAAGTATTTTAAAGAGATTTTAGAGTACTCCAAAAGTAAAGTTACTGTGATGTACCTTTCGGCTCAGAAAAATGGGGTACATACTGCATTCGTCAGAAGTGTGGTCCACAAGCAGAACCAGCTTGCTAAAGAGACTGAGGGATCAAAATTCATGATGAGATAGTGCATTTAGAGTTGTTTATCATAAAGCTGCTTGTACTGAAATACTAGTTAAACAAGAACTCTGATTCAGCTCAAAGTTTCTTTTTTTTTTTTTTTTTTTTTTTTTTACCTGAAAAGCAGATTTAGGTAAATAGTATATTTTTAAAAATGAGAAAGGGAACAACTGTCCACCTAAAACAAGAATTTCAAAGTTTCTCACATCTGGCCGTTTGGCAAGAGGTAATAGTTTTGACCAGTGACACCAGAAAAAAGATAAATTTTAAAAGCGGATGTTGAATGTACTCCTTGCTCCTTCTCAAACAGCTTCAGTATTTCTGAGGGAGAAACTTTTCATCCAGTGAGGAAAGGCTCTGATTAGCAGTTTCCTCTCATCTGTCACTTCCTTTCCTCTTCTCACCCCTTCTCACCCCTATCTAAACGTCCAAAACATACACATCCCTTAGCTTGTTATGAGTGCTGTTTCCCAGACATTTCAGGATGCAGTGAATAAAGACTCTCCATTTGAAGAGTCTACCTTTGAGGATGAGTCCTGAAGTGAGGACAGAAACATTGCCTGCAAATGCGGTTTCCTTATTGTACTATTTCAGTACTCTGTTATCAGAATGCACGATCATCCTTTCTATTCATTCTAATTTTAATCTATGGAAAACAGTAAAGATAGCCATGGTTTCTTTGTAAGAACAGGAAGTCACAGAACGGGGAGGAAAAGGCGAGGACTGTGTTATAGAGACAGGTCTTCAAGGGCCAGCTGCTGGGTTCTTATTGTCCTTTCATGGTTTTTTTCATGTTTTTTAATGTGAGTTTTAAATATGAAATGCTTTAAAGACCACAACACAAGTAACAAAAGAGATATGGTACAAAAAAATTATTAGAGCTACTTGCAAAAATCTATCTTATTAAAAGGAGCATACTTAAAGTTCCTCTTTTATAGCCCATAAATAGTCTTGCAGTAGCATGTCATTGCATATAAATGACCTCGGGTGGAAAAACAAGCATATTCTTCATTCACTTCAGTTGCCTTAAAAAAGATGAACTAATTGCAAGATAATGTGATACTTGACTACAAAACTAACTATTAGCTATGCAAATGCAGAGTCTTTGCCATGTAGCTGGTCCCTAACTTGCAATATTTTGCTATGGCATGCCATTATGTGTGGAAAAAAATAGCAATATTTTGTCCTTTCAGAAGTTCTGCAAGAGCAACAGCTTTGCACTGTGTAAGATGAATAGCGTCTGCACTGAGGCAAAGTTCTTTGGGAGCTTTTGCCATGTACGGTGATAGTGACTACTACCTCTTACCTTTTACTTTAAGATCACTGAGACAAGCCAACTGTGCTGGTAGTATTTTTCCTGTAAGGTTGCTGTCTAGCTCCTTATGAGGATTAAGAATAGTTTCTTATGAGGTTTGAGAAATACTTGCACTTACCCAATTCAAGCACAGAGAAAATGTATTAAATTATGATTTAATTTATTAAAGGCAGGAGACAAGACCGTATTCTATGGAAATCTGTGAAAAAATTAAGCAGTGAAGAAATGAATTGGCATCACTAGGGGGCATTAAAACATCAGAAACGTCTATATTGTTCAAGAACACAAGCAATGTCACACCCTCACTGCCAAAGCCACTTCTGTTGTGACCTGAAGAAGAGCTTGCATAGGCAAATACTTTTGTGTTTCTCCAACTGTGTTTTATTGCCAGTCTTGCCTCATGGATTATAGATTTCCCCAAAATAATGTATTAATATTGTATATGCATACATAAAACTTCGTAATTTTTTTGTTCCTTTACCTGCATTTTGTCACAGTAAAATAGCAAAATTTGACATATGTACATAATTTTTGTTTCTGAACACCACTGCATTTTAAGTATAACATTTTGCTAAGACCTATCAATTTTGCACACATAAATTAAAGATGTATAGTATCGAAAAATTTAAATCTGAAGCTCACAGTCTCTCCCTCTGTCCCTTTCAGCCTCTGTAATCTCCAACTCAAACTGATGACAGAAATTCCAGAAGACTGCTGCTCCAGTATTTTTAAGCTATGAGGTTAGATATTAACCATTTTCTTTCCATCTTCCTGATGTCCTGCTGGTACTATATATGTGTTTACTGGTAGAAGGATAAAGAGGTTATTTTAAAAAATGGAGCTTTAAGACAATTTTTGGTACTCAGTTACAGTATAAACTATGTTTGTGTCAGATTTCTTAATGGAAATTCTTGGAGATACGATCTTGAAAGTATTTAGGAGCTCTGGTCTTGTCTGCTGTCCTTCAGGCCTTTCTGCTTGGCTTTTCCTGCTTCTCTCCAATCTGTGATGTGCTGGGTTCTACTCCCTGAGTAAAGCTATCCTGTCTATAGGAGAATAATCACATAAATGCTCTCTGGACTGTCCTTTGACTTTCAAACCCTGATGCAATTCAAAGTAGGCCAGCAGAAAGTAGCATGTAAAGTGGGCTGGAATATTATTTTGCACACTAACTCTGAGTAAACCAAGCAAGATTTCCGGGGAAAAGAAGAAATGGTGCTGATATATTATGACAGAAACCTTCAAAAATTTTTGAATATTCCTTAAATAAATCACAACATTTCTCATTAAAACAAAAATAATGCCCACTTTAAGTTTAGACCAGGTCAAGTCCCTAGATTTGAAATATTTTTGGACAGACTGGGTAAATTAGGCCCACTCAGTATCTAGCGTGGCTGCACATAAAGCTGTTCCACTATAATTACCTTGTATAGTGGAGTAAATTTGAGTTTCTGTTCATATACGTAGATGAATTCTAAGAATATCAAAATGAAGAAGTGTGTCATTTTTGGGAACCTAGTTCATTTTATTTCTATTAAAAAAATACAGGCAGATTTTTTTTTTAAATCATGATATCATTTTAGTACATTGGTTTTTGTCCTTCTTACTTGTGACCCTTAAAGAGGTGTATAGATAGCACTACCAGATATCAGTTCCTAGCGCAGAGGCCCCCAAAATGTTTTTCAAAGGTATGATGTTACACACATGACAGACTGACTGCTTCCATTTAGCTAGCTTCTCCTGAAAGGGATTGCTCTCTCCTTTTGTCTGAGCTAGGAGCTGGTAATTAGTGACTGCATAGCAGAACCCAACCCTCAGTATTTAAGCTGCACCTTTACATTTTGAGTTTTTCTAGACCTCTTCAGGAGAGGTAATCCATTTGATTACTGACCCAGTCAATAGTTGGTCAACTCAGATGGCTATTGACTTTGCCCTGAAATGTGTTGCAGACATACTTACAATCCAGGAACAACAGACAGAATGTCCGAAATGCTACCAGAAGCACATCTGTTTGTTTTAGAACAAATAAGCCTGTTAATTGGCTTTGAGAAATTTCCCACCTGTTTGAGGATGTTGATGAACATACAAATATAAATCCTCCGTGAAAGAGATTTAACTCCCTTGTTTGTCTTTGCCTGGAAATAATTGCAGTTGGTTACAGCTGCTGATTGTATAAGTTATTGTTCTTCTTCTGTTCCTTCTGGCTCTGCTGCTGTTTAATTCATTACTTGGGAAATTCCCATCATGCAGTGTCCAGGAATATGATTCTAGTCTACTGTCTTTATATGGGCAAGTTAAATATCTCTGTCTTACAGGAGTACTGTGGCTGAGGAAAGGGTTGGATACTGTAATGATGTGTACCTTTAGTTTTATCACTTACTAGCATGATTCAGTCATTCAGAAAGATAGTATTTATTTTGCTAAAGGCAGCATAGCCTTTAGTATAGTCAGGCTCCGGATACTGCAGTGAATGTAGCCTAGATCTATTCTAAATAGCATGGCTTTATTTAAAAATGGATAAACATTAAAAAACAAACACAAAACAAACAAAAAAAAGACACCAGAGTTATAAACTACGACATCTCTATCTTAAATATACAGTGAATATAGCATCCTCCTGAATCAAAGCCTGCTAGGAACAAATAATAGAATATTCTACAGGCTGTCTCTTGTTCTTTAAAAGTGTATTTCAAGTTAGCTAGTGCTCTTTAGAAAGCAAATGCTCTAAACTGCAGGCAGATCTGAAAACTTGGAACAGGAAACTTCCCTGCTGCTGCTGCAGATCTCTGACTTCTACCCAGAGTAAACCTCTGTGCTCTACAAAAGCAGTGACGACTAGCTGATGAATCAACAGGCAGGGGCTGCTCTAAGAAGATCAGGTTGCAGTTTTGCCCTTGCAGTTTTACACCACGCCCCCACGTATTATCTTAAATGTGAATTAGTAGGGGAGGATCACATTCAGCATTGATTCAGGAATTCTTTCTGAGTTCAAGAACTGTTTCTAGGAGTTTGGTGAGTACTTTTTATCATACATTGTTTTACAAATCGTTTTCTTTTTAGCTGGTAGGAAAGTGTCTGCTGGTAGGTTTTCTTTAGAATGTGGTAGATGCGGTACTCAAATATTTAGATTCAAAGTCCAGCAGTAAGTGCTGCAAAAAGGGAGACTTCTGTATAGAGATCTGAAACAGGACAGCAATTAATGTAGCTTGACAGATATTAATGCAACTGATCTTTGGTTGTCAGAATGCCAGATTAAGGTATTTTTAGCTCCAAAAAAGTTTAAGATATTTTAAAGAAAGCCATTCAGAAAGTGAACACATTCATTTTGATCATTAATTGGAGAAAAAAACATGCCCTAGTTAATTGAAACATTTCTTCTAGTGCAGCAACTTCAAGGGAGACTTGACTCAGTCTTGGTTCTGCCAGGCTATTTTAAATCCTTCTAAGGTTTGTAGCATTTGAAGTGATTAATAATCTGAGAACATTTTAGGAAAGTCAAATTAAGCTGATGTTAGTACAAACCAGTTTCACTCGCAATGTATTATAGAAATTCTCGAGTAAAATACTTGAACAATAAATAGGATAGTGAATGAGGCTTGCAGACCTTGGTGGGCAGACCATCTCTGGTGACTTCTTTAATATTTTATTTAAGAATCTGCATAAAATTCATTTTCAGTAACTGTTAATGAAAAACAATGATACTGGTCTGTATTTAAAAAAAAAAAAACTAAACTAAAATTTAAGTTATGGTTCTAGAAAATATAAATATAACTTAAAAGAGGAAAAGGTATGTAATGATGAGAAAAGTAGCGAGGACAACGGTTTAGATGGGGAGAGTATGTGAAAGGTCAGTGTGACTCAGTACTATAGAAATTAGTCATCAAAGTACTTCATGGAAAACGTATAAAGATATAAACCTTCCTTCCTGAATGCCTTATGGACAGATGCAAAGACAGGAAGTACAAGCTGTCAGTAGAGATATGAACATCTAAGGCAAGCTTTAGTAATTTCTAGGCATCTACTTGGGAAAAATTGTTGTCCTTTTTCCTGTGTGATCTTCTGCGTGTTCTTTAATTCTACTAGGAGAGAGCTTGTGATCACCTGTGAAGATGACAAATACCTATATCCACAGCAAAATTTTTATCCACAATAAATTTGGATTATTGTTTAAGCTGAATTTGAGAACTGTAATCATTAAACAGTTTACATTGTGTGTAATGCATACAATTAGAACAACATTAAGGATCTGAAGAAGCGAACACACTCTGCTCTGGCCTCTTTTCCTATCAAATACATCCCATATAAATTTTCATTAAAAAATAGCCACATGACCAATTACTTGATAAATCCATATCTTTCTTTTTTTTTTATGTAGTTTTTGTGATAGAGAATATCCAACTATAAATAGATTTTCTTACTGAAAGTAAACTTTCAGTAATTCAGATTATCCTTAACTTTGTGTGTTTTTTGATTTCAGCTGTATATATTTTGTATTTCAGCTGTCAGTGTAGTTATATGATCTTTAGAGTGCATTTAGCCTTTCAGCACAGTGGCCACACCTACTGATATTGCTAATGAAAACTCATTTGTAACTCATCTAGTTGATAGTCTAAAAGCAGAATAATTTTAAACTGTGCTTTTATGGTCTCCTTGATTCAGAGCAGTTTGTACAATTAATGTAATCCAATGTATCTGTTCTCCTTAATATTGGATGTCTAATGGTCAAAACTCAAAATTGTTGTTAACTATTTAAAGGATGAGTATCACATTTGAAGGGTAATGAGACATACTCCAGAATTTCTGTCAGGGGATATGTCAAGAGATTGAGGGAAAGGTGATCTAAGATACAGTGTAACTATGAAGCAAAGCCTAGGTAAAAGAGCATGCTTCCAAGCAAGCTTTTAGAAAACATATCCAGAGTCTTTTGAGAGACTGTAATGTAACCTCTAGCTAGGCAAGACCCACAGTCAGAGAAGAGTTACTGGATTCCAGATCAAGCTTCAGGGACTAAATACATAAACAGAAGCAAACACTAGCATTGAGGTTTTCTGTCCACTACAGGGTCACCGATATCTTTTATCTTATTCTTCTGACTCTGTGAACCTTAAATTACTTTAGTGCAGAGCACAGAGATATAGCAATGGAATTAATGTACTTTCTGGAGGCATGAGTATTAAGTCTCTGGACAAAAAGAGGAATTGATGCTGTCTTTCCTATTCTGGGAAGCTATTCTAGCTTCTACATTTGCTTTAAAAAGACGATTCTGGCAGTAACTTTCTCCTGCATTTCAAAATAAAGTGGTAGTTTCTAGAAGTGCTTTGCAAGTATAATGATTTTGCTGTGTATTATGTTATTGTGCATTCAGCATTTGCTGGCAATGTCTGCCAGAGTGAATGTGCAAAAAAAAAAAAAAAAAAAAAAAAAAGAAACAACAACAAAACCCAACATAGTAGAGTTTACAAGCCTCAAGAATTATGGAAATCTTGTATACACAATTTGGAGCAAGCTGTTTACGATCCAATTCCAATACTTAACTGCTTTTTGTTTGGACTAAATTTTGATCAGTCTTTCATCTTCTCTCTTAAAAGCTAGGAGAAACTTGCCATTCCTAAAGAAACAAAAACTGCGTAGGTGTGTTTTGATAAGGATTTGAAATGGGGCCTGGATATCTACAAGTCTTCACACTTAAACTACGGAAAACTATCCTTTTTTAAAAAAACAAACAAACAAAAAAAAACCTGCCCCCACTTCTGCGTGTTTATCTTATGAAAGTGTTTTTATTTTACTTCACAAGAATATGGGACAGGGTTTCCCTGGGGACAGAATGAAGCAAAACCATATGGGAAGTCATACAATTTCTTTCCTGTCATAGTTACTTCACAGTAAAATAGATTTATTTTTAGTCCTTTTAATTTTGTCTCGTAACTTCTTTGTTCAATTTCCTTAGGGATTTTTTTCCCCTCTTGATGTTAATGCAACTGTTCATTTTCTTCTGTTAGTGTTGTTGTCACCTTCCCTGATGTGTGCCATGTACAACTGATTATACCCTGCAAGTTACCTAGTTAATTTGATTTGCTCTTTAGAGAAAAAAATAAAAGTAGAACACTTTTAATGTGTTGACACTAGACTCAAGAAAAGTTCAATGGCCTTCTTGAAGAACACAGAGATTTTGAAGAACTGATTTTTAAAATAACTATATTGAAAACAGTCATTGCAACAAGTAATTTAGAAATACTTGAATTATATGAAGGAAATACTTAGCTTGTACAGTTTGAATTAACGTAAAGGTGTGCATTACTGGTTTTCTGTAAACATTTTCTACTTTTCTCGTGTGTAACTGTTACTCATTTTTTGTCATGTTCCCCCTGCCTCCCCTCCATAGCTTTGTCAAGCTCATGTCAATTCTTTGTCTGGTTTACCATGTTGTTTTATGTTGGTTTTGAGTATCTGCAGGGCAGTAATCTGAGGCAGTTTGAGTCTGGGGTTATTCCCAGTAGTGATAATTGCAGCATTAATTGTGTGGTAATCCAAAGCTCACACATCCATTGAAGTTAAAATCTGTGCTGTATCCACCTGAGAAAGATAGGGTGAGCTAAACTTGATTATTGACAGAGCAAGAAAATTATTACTTTAATGTTGGCTATGTGTGCAAAATGTGCTTTATGGTGAGGTTTCATAATGTTAATTGTCAGGTATGGTTAAAATCAATTATGAGATGCATCATTGTGGCAGATGTTTTGCTCCTGTGCCTGCCTGTAGTAGCTGACAGTTCACTTAAGAGAAATCAAGTAGTTATGTTTCTGTAGTGTGTATGATTTTAAAATGCACACAATTGAGTTGATAACAAATATACAGCACTGAAATGACTTGATCCATTAGAGAAGAGGGTTGGTTCTTTTTGTTAACTGACCTCTAAATACAGGACTATTTTTAAGTATGCAGAGCTGTGATTTGGAAACACTGTGCTTTCCCAGTCAAAACTGCTACAAGGACAGGTTAGCAGCTTTCTAATGCTGCTATTGTTGGGGCTGCCATGCTGGTTCCTAAAAGCCTCACTAATTTTACTGCTTGTCTGTTTTGTTTGTTGCTTTTGTGCTGTGAGGGTAGTTACTGTTAGGATGCTGAAGATGTTCCCTGGTTGAAAATGAAAACATATGATCAATATTTTTGCTACTATCAGTTACTTTTTGTACAAACCTAAATACTGCGCACCATTATGTGAATCCTGTGTACACCTTCACTGCTTAGTTTCCTACGTCTGTTCAGTACAAAGTACTTATGGGCTGTATTTTGCATGAAATTATTTGGGTACATCTTATATTCTTTTCAAAGAGCAGGATTGACTATGTAATGGAGATAGGTTTCTGGTTGCTTTTAGATTTGTAAAATAATATGCATTAGTGATTTGGTTTAGTACACATTTAATAATTTGGTAAGAACAAATTAATTTCCTTTCACTGTTGAAAGCTGTGTCACAATGAAAATGGGGATGGATATGAGGAATAGAGATTTACCTCAGATTGGAACATGACATGTCACATAGATGCAGTTGTTACATATAAAGGAATAAGTGACTTGTTAGTTCTTTACCTTGATTTGCATCATCAGTCTTCTATGAGGTGGAAATTGAAATTCAGTTAAAGTATGATGGGGCTTCTCTGCTGCAGGTATGAGAGGAAGGAAACAGGCAGGTGTAATGTAAAAACTAAATACAGATACTAGTTGCATTAACATCTCTGCTAGCCACACTAGATATTCTTTAATAAGTGAACATTTACAAAGATGGTTTGATGTGCTGGTGTACAGCTGTTATGGTTCTTTCTCAACCTTTTTTACATGTGAAACTGTACCTAAAGGGGAACTACATATTGCTTCAGCATAATTTTGCACAAAGAAAAATCTTTGTTAAGCCAGTACTGCCAGAGTGGTGGAAAAGAAACCATCCCTCTCACTACTGAATTGAAATAAAATGTTTTGTTTTACTTTTTAAACCGTTCTGCTTCATGTTGTCAAATCAACATGTGGCTGTGGAAATAAACCTTAGCAGGAGTCTAGTTTGGTAAGGCTGTGAAGGTGGCCTAGCTCTTGCATTCTTGCTGAATATAATGTGTTGTCATTTTAAAAAACAGGAATTAGGAAGGGGAAAATATTAAAACTCAGACCTTTAGTAACTGTCCCCCCAAGACGATAACATTCAGAGAATAAAAGTGCTAATGACACATTGTGAAAACATTGTGGGATACATCTTACCAAACAGAGAAATAAATGTTGGTCAATGGAATTGACATATTTCTTGAGCTAATCTGGTGTTTTCAGGACTAGGATGCAGATGAATCTCAAAGATACATTTTGCATAGCCTGTGACTTGCCTTTCCATTGAAAGAGACACAATTCTGTTAGAATTGATAAATGATGTGATAGGATTCATACTTACTTCATTGTTCATGCATCAGAGTAAGTGAGTAAATGTGATAATTCAAATAGCTACAAAGCAGTGCTTGTAGTAAAAATGCTTTCAGGCAACTCACTGACTAAACAAACTGAGAGAGAATGCTACAGGTATGTTCAGTTAATCATCCATCATACAAGTCCTGGTGGGTGGTACAAGATGCTATAGGGCAAATATAGAGCCTGAGAACTATGGTGAGCTAAGAAAAGTCTGCTTTTATAACAGAGGTGCTATAATCATGTCTAATTAGACTTCCTTATCTTTAATTTCAGGCTGTGCTAAATATAACTTCTGACTATGCATAGCCTATCTCCTGCTATTTGCTCTTCCATGTACTGTATTCTTTGTTTTTTTTCTTTTTTTTCCCTCTCCCTTCCATTTCCTGAGCTGTCAGTGTGAATGAGTCACTTTTACAGTCATTACAACGTCACTTCATGGCATTTTCTGAAACTGTCTGTTTCTGGCTACTACGGAAATGCTAGCTTTTGTTTTGCTTTTTCCCATTAGCTGGTTAGAGATAAATGCCATGCTGAAAAAATGCTTGTTTCTAAACATTCTGGTAACTATAGAGATTGTGCAGAACAGTCTGCTAAGTAAACATACATAAAAAGGTCTCAGAGAATGCAGCAAGTTTTCTACTTCTCTGGCCTTTTCTGCTAAAAACAGATAACTTTGTGTTATTTTTGCATTTAGGTAAAAGGGTAAAAAAGTCTTGGTTATATAAGACCAGATAATAAAGATCTTCAGTGGGGAATTTCCTTTATTGCTTGTGTTCTGCTTTGTCTACCTGAATTGAGAGAAGCTAGTGGCATTACTCATGAGGAAAGAGTTTAATTAGTCAATGCGTTACCACTTGATTCTGCTGTCAGGCAACCTAGATTTGTCTGTTTTCAGATACAAAAACATCTCTAAAGGCTGTTTAGTTTGCGAGCAGCAAACTGCCATTTCTTAAAGAAATATTCTTAAGAATTCAGGAAATTTGCATTACGGACATTTTGATGTATAGAAAAGCCAGTGTTTATGCTGAACTGACCCCTGGCTGTTCTAAGTTAGAACCTTGCTGGAATAAGGAGCTGTACGTACTCTCAAAATTTTTCAAATTTTGGTCTAGATAATCAGGCCATTTAACATGAATTACTATGTAATCAAATCATTTCCTATCTTTCCCATGATGTGCAGTCCTTCTCTCAAGTTCTTTGATATTTTTCTGAGCTGAATGTCATAGATTGAGTATTTTGAATTGTGCTTCCCATATTAGTGCAATGAAAAATAGAATGAATTAAAAAACACGTGATATAATAAGAAGAATCAAAAAACAATATAATGCTTGCAGCTCTAAAATTCTGTTACTGGGCAACTGAACATGGAATCAGATAACTTGGACTTTTCTAGAGGGCTGGGGTTGTTGAGTTGAAAAAGCACTGCCAAATTGATTTTGATCCTGGATTTTACTGTTCCTTAAGGAACTAAAGGGTAGACTTTGCAATAAGATAGACATAGAGTTAGGTAGTCTAAATTCTTCATTTTGAGAAATTGCTAAAGCATCAGCAAGCCCTAATTCCGACGTGATCCTCTTTTCAGAGAAAAGCAGGAGTTAAATGTAAGAATAGAAATACCGTAACTTATTAAGATTTTTGTTCTCTGTACAAATACACTAATTTGTCTTCAGAGTGGCATGGTGACTATTGCTCATGGTAGCTCATGGTGTACATAATCCTGTTCTTCAAATGAAGAAGAAATTTATTTAGAATTTTCACTTTTTGGTGATTTTCTTATATTTTTCTTCTACTTCAGAACAGACTTGGAGGGATATTGGGTGGCAATAAAAATGGATTTACTAAATTTTGCATTCTAAAATCTGTACTGTGCAGATTCCTGGAAGAAGGAATCAAGACCTAAACTAGAGTGATCTATAAGCAAATAAAGACAGAATGTTTCTGAATTGATGGGATTGTTGCCATTGCATTTGGAAAAACTCAAACACTGAAAATGAGAGCCAAGGGGCAAACTTGGAGTTAATCCATAAGCAGTTGACATTGTGGGTAATTTCCAGATTCCTTTATTAAGTGTTCTAACTGTGTCAGTGATGAAAAATTAAGACTTCTAAGGAAGAGAAAGTGCTTAGAAATTTCCCCTTTCCCATGTAATTTCAAAAACTAAAATTGAAAGTTTCTTGTGTAATTTTTCATTACTATGAACTTGGAGTAGTCAGGTAAAAATTTTCAGACTTTTCAAGTTCATTTACAACTATCTAAATATAAAATCTGGATATTTTATGATATTTTATCCAGCTTAAATTGTTTTATCCAGCTTAAATGATATCAAACTATGACCGTCTTTATTTACATGATAATGCTGAAGGCTTGTACAGTTACTTGAAATTTTTGACTTAATATTTCTCCCTGTGCAGTTTTTTCTTAATTGTGAATTTATTTTAGTTTTGGTTAGTTTCAAATTAGCATAAATCAGATGTCTCTCAAATCATAAAGAAGTATTAGACAACTTCACATTACTTTGTACTGAGTTCTTTTGTTCACCTTTAAAGCATGGATGGCTTTTTTTATCCGACTATGAATAAAGACATTTACTATAACTATCTAAAGTTGGAATAAAAACACAGAAATCTTATAAGACCTTGTATCACATAGTTTTGCATAGAATAAAATTTTGTTTTGAGGTAAATAAATCATAAGAGATGTTCTGTTTCTGGAAATTGTAGAGTGACCTATGAAAGCTGAAAAGGAAGATTGTCAACTGTTCACTTTTAGCAGCAATATAGTCAATAAAACTTTTTAGATGCTGTCTTGGTTTATTTTGGATTTGGCTTGTGCTGTTATATGGTATTATTTTAGTATGTTAAAACCTTTTCACATTATGTATGTGACTTATTTGTAGTGCCTGACGTCTCAAACATGATTTTTTTGCCAGGCAGTATATAAATAGATCCTTCTCTGTGGATATTCTAGCATTAAATTCTGTCCCAGCGCACAGAAGCTGATCAAATTGAGGGCAGTCTTACTGAAACCATGATGGTAATGCCATTGCCCTTGGTCTTGAACAGTTACTTTTCTGTAAGTATTGAAGTGGGAATTTCTGCTGTTTGACTGACTGGAAAACTGAAAACTATCTGAAGAATGATGAAATGAAATGCTGAGAATATCTTAAAGAGAAACATGTTCTTGCTCTTGCCAGGCCTGGAACTGGAAATTATTGAGTGGAGAGCAATTGCCATTTCAGTAAGGACTTTTTTTTTCCTCTGATAGTGTTATTTTCAAAGATCATCAGTGAGATAACGTTACAACAGCTTGTTGGGAGAAAGGTAGCATTAATAAAAAGAAATAATGAATTCATATATTTATCACACATAAGTAAGAGACTTCTAAACAGACAAAAAAAAGAGCAAGGCAGATGACCAAATAGGGTACAAAAATAAATGCAGACAGTAGCATTAGGTATTGTAATAAAATCTTTTTGGAAATGTTAGGATAAACTGATGAGTCCATAGCACAGTGCCATAGTTGGTGGTTTTCATTATTGTTTTTAGTAATGTTGTAAGGTTATCCTGTGGTCAGCCAAGTGAAACATATCCTTTTAGTACAAATACTGCTAGTTAGGAAAACAGTGAGTATGCAGCGGGAGAACATTCATCAGTTGTAGAGTGAGAAGTGAAAGTTCTGTCTCTGATTTGGTGTTGAAGATGCAACTGCAATTTCTGGTTCTGGCACATTTCTGAGTGGCTGCTACAAATTGATGGGTGCTTTTTTCTGTGCATGCACAACGTGACCTTTGGCAACTTGAACTTGCCAATAGCTACGGAATAAAAAATGTTTTCTTTGTGTGAATGACAACAGCTACATTGCTCTTATGTAGCAAAGAATAACTGCACTTATTAACTAAAGTATTCAATATTAAGAGGGTCTGCAAGATACAGAATACTGCTTAAAAAATTGAAGTCCATGTTGCAGAAAGTTCACTGACTGCTGTGAATTGCAATTTCAAGAAACCTAATAACTATAAAATGATGAAATACTTGTTTAAAAAAAAAAAATCCCGTGTTTGACACTGAATCCCAGGTCTTCAGGCAGAGTAAAACTTATTTGGAAGTATTAGAAATGTCAGTCAGTGCGCATGTTCAGTTGACATTGAAAATTACTTTATATTACAAAGACTTATGTTTTATTTATTTATGGATTCTGGGAGATTATTTAAAATTGTGGCTTAAAATAAAAATAATAGCAATGCCTCTAGTTCATACTGGAGATGGGATGAGAGACTTGCGATCAGCTGAATATAAACAAAAGATCTTGTCCTATTCCTCATTGTGCTTACTGTGTAATTATATTAGCGTATCTTATATTCCTTCAAAAACTCATAGTTTGCATATATACCTGAAAGCTATGTACTACCTTGCTAATGACTTTCACAGAATCATCGAGGAACTTGATTCAAGTGTATGTTGTCATTTTTTTTATTCAGGAAGGATGAAAGGAAGAAAGAGGGGATGTTTCTTTCCTTTAACCTTTATCCTGCTGTTTGGCTGTATCACTGGGCATGCAGCTGATGACTCTGATGATGGGAAAGAAGAGGACATTCTGGGTAAGACTTTACAGAAAACTGTCTCACATTTAAAAAAAAAAAAAAACACCATGATAAAATGCGCTGTAGATGTAATTCTGTACTTGGAAAAAATTCAAGGAAACTTGATGAAAGTTGAACTAAGCATAAAACAGTGATAAAAACAAACTGGGCTGTAAATATTCAAGAGCAACCTGAATTTTGCATTAAGCTCTAGCAAAACTGCTAGACAAATGTAAGGGCTTCTGTTTCTCTTGCTTTTTGAAACGTCTAATGATAATCAAACCTGGTATTAGATATCAAGATTGCTCCCTCTTTAGCTCTGCTGTAGGATTCCTGGAAAACTTCAGTGTTGAGGGAAAGAAATGTGCAGGTACTAACTCAGATTTTGCCTTCCTATGCAAAGGGAGTTAGAAACATGATGAATAGCACTGTAGGCTGATATTGCTCTCTCCTGTGTGCAGCTCTCTTCAGTCACAGTTAATTTGCAAAGTTTATTCTAAAGATAATACAATTCTGGATTGCCCTCATTGTTTTCCTTGGCCTCAAATAAGTTCTCTGTATAATTCCAACTGATTTGGTATGGATGGATAAACAAAAACTCACCAGTTAGTCCTTTGTGTCAAGAAAAATAATGTCAGAAGTGTGACTTAGAGTAAGGGAGATTCTTGGATTCTCTTACTATTATGAAGCCATTGTTCACTGTACTTTCACTTGATTGAAATAGTTTACATTTCTATACTGGGTATCCTTGTGAAATATATTTTAATTTAATCAAACAACTTTGAGAAAGCAGATGAGAAAAAAATGCACTTTTGAGGGCACAGTAAAATAATCTTCTTTCCTTTTAGAAAATGTTCTCTTTCTTATGATGCAGAGAAAGATGCAGTGAATACCTCTCTCATTTGACAGGTCTAATTTTTAAGCCCAACAAGGAATACAGCTAAGGGAAACCTTTTGTTGTTGTTGTTGGCAGACTATCTGCCCATGTCTTGTCAAATTTCCATCCAGATTGCTTCTTTCTAGAAGTCTTTTACAGCAGTGTTCCTTGGGACTGAACTATTAATTCTGCACAATCGTGGAGCTGCTATGAATGAAGAGAGTGCTTTAGTACCACACTGATATTAGTCACCACAATTTAAAATATAAGCCACTCCATGTTAGTGCTATAATTAGCATGCTAATGTAGTCAGACGAATTTTTACAGAAGGAATTTCTTTCTCTTTAACCTTGACGTACAGAAGTGGCTTTCTTGTTTGAGGGCAAAGTCATACTTACCTTTGCTCTAGCCTGCAACTCTGTCTTATAAAAATCCTCTGCGTAAACGTGCAGTACATGAAGGCCAAATTATATTGTCTGTTAAAAATAATGCACTTCTGCAATAGAACAAGAAATCTGCTGATAGTTGTTCGTAAATATAAAAGGCAGCACAAAAAGCATCTCAAGTAAGTTAGTCTTTTTTTTTTTTATCAGGCACTATTTTATCACTGTTATTTAATGATCAGTCATTTGAGATTATACAGCCAGTAACAGATTTAGTATGAGAAACTGTCCTGAAGTTTTGGACTGGTACTCCACAGAAAAAAAAAAATATTGAATACAATGCTTAGAAATTAAAGCAAGCCCTGTTCTTGGGATTACTGAGGACTCAGTTGTGGTGTTTACAAAAAAGTATTTTTGCAGTAATCATATTTTTATAAAATGATTATATTGTTGCTAATTAAAATTATTGTTGTGATTCCTTAGGAATGAAGTTCTGGTTTCAGTGAGTTTAACTGCAGAAATTTCATAAGCTTCAATTTCATTCATGGTTTTTATTTTCTGACTTAGACAGTTGTAAAACGTTGTTGTAGTTACTTTAAAGGTACTGAAGGATTAAATGAGTTCTGTCCATCCATTACTCATGATATCATAATTCTGGATCATATTGGATATCACGTGTTGTATAGATCAGAGTTGCTTTTTGAGGGGACTGTCTACTAGCATTTTAATTGTGATAATACTTAAATTTGAAATTTAAGTCCAGTGAGATAGAATGGATTCTTGGTGTGTTGTCTTCTGGCAAAAATGCTGCCATCTTGCTACCAGTAAATTAGAGTAATGACAAAAATAAGTGGTATAAAAATAACTGGTTCATGCATATTGTTGAATAATACCTTATGTGATTGGGAACAACTTAGTAGATATTTCAAAGCTTGAAGAAAATGACTTAAAATGACTTAGTACTTGAATGTGCTTTTTATACTAATGTGAAAGTTTATTAAGAACAAATACAATTGCTTTAAAAAAAAAAAGTAAGAAACATATGGCTGGGAAAAGGGCTGTACACTGTGCTAATGGGAAACAGTCAAATTGGCAAAATGGAGAAAGAAGAAAAAGCTTTTCATTAGTGTCAAATTGCTTAATATTGATATTGATTATCAAAGAGAGACATTTACAAGAAAGCCTGGAAAGATGACATTGTGTCTTCATAATTAAGGATAACCATGGGAATTTGCATAAGTGAGAACCCATAATGTAAGAAAAAAAGCACAAAGTATTCTACATAAAAACCTCAGAAATATTCCTATTTCAGCTCAACACAATATAGATCGAGCTTTCTTTTTCCCCAATTAATTTATATACTTCTGTTCTGAAAAGCAAGTGTGTAGTAATACTGTTGTCTTTCATAGTGTGTATGGCTAACTGCAGATTATTAGAGCTTTCACAATGAAATTACTGCATGTTACTTGATAGTAACTTTTAAACAGCTATGTCCTGAGTTGCAAAAATTTCTGTGTGAATGATGATAAAGAGCTGTGCTGTGTAGAAACAGTCTAGCCAGTATCCTGGCTCTGGCAACTGCTGAAAGTATGAAGACCGAAGAAATGGAGCAAGAGTCATGGAGTGTCCCGAGTTAGAAAGGGCCCATGAAGATAATCCTGTCCAACCCCTGGCTCCACACACCACCACCTAAAATTCAAACCCTACATTTGTGAGCATTATTTGAACACTTCTGGAATTTTTGCTGCTCGGTGCTGCTACCACTGTCCTGGGGAGCCTGCACCGTGCCCACCACTCTCTGGTGAAGAACCTTTTCCTAATACCCAACCTGACCCTCTCCTGACCCATGCCATTGTCTTGGGTCCTGTTGCTGGTCGCCAGAGGGAAGAGATCAATGTCAGCCCCTACTACCTAAGAAGGTAGTGACGTAAAATATCTGCATGAAACTCATGGTCATTGTGAGCCATTTCATCAATGTTATTTTACATGTTCAGCAAAACATGGAATGCTAAAGTTGTTAGCATAGAAGTGCTTATTTAGTGCCTTCTGTTATGACAGTTTAGCATGTAGTTGACCTAGTAAAGGCTTTAAAACTTTTGGGGGAAGGTAAAGAGAGAAGCTTTTGCTTTCCTTTATTTTATTTTTAGTATGGCAAGTAATAACTGTAGTGTGGCAATGAATGTCAATTTTAACCATTTCTTAATGTATTTCTAGCAAAACAGACTCCATACTCTGAGTAGTAAAGTTCTACAATTCTCTAGATTTTCTAAAATTTTATTTGAACCAAATGCTTAAATGGAATGCCTACTGAATATCCTACAGAGCTAGGCTCAGCGTAGAGGTTTAAACTCATTTTCTTTTTAGAATCATGGACCTAACATGCTATAATTAAAAAGAAAAATGAGGTTTTTATGAACAATTTGGCCATCTGTTAAGAAAGATCACAAAGTACTTATCCTATGTAAGTATATCAAAACTTAAAGTTGCTTCCCGTTTTCACTTCCTGTGTTTCTGTTAAGGAATATTCACTGACTGGCAGGACAGTCAGCTTCTCCAAATGTCATGCCCTATGCTCTTCTAATGGGACCTAAAATGCAGTAGAACAATTTATTCTAGTATTGAAGAGCAGAGAGGAGTTATTTTTCTTAAGGTACGAAGGTAGCTCCAAAAGTAATGCCTCCTATTTTATTCTGTTGGCCCATGACATCAGACGTGGATGTTAATGGTATGGCAGTAGAAGATGAACCTTCCTACCAATATTCTGTTCCACTCCATGGAACTACATAGGATGCATTACTTTCGGGCTAACCTAGCTATATTCTGCATGTGAAATGTGTGCAGGCACATTTGTATCTTGGTGAATCTACTGTCCAAATACTTGTGTTTGCCTTCTCTTTGATTGTTTCTATCTGAGAAATAAACCTAATTTTACATCATTCATAGTGAGTTAAGTGTTCCGAGGTGTAAACTGGTGGGGAGGAACTCTGTCCCTGTTCCCAGACATAGGAATGATTCAGTTTTCATAAATCCTTTTGAGACTTCTTTCCTTACAGTCACTTGGTTATTGTTCAAACAGAGAAGGCTTGGCCTTCTGAGGCATCACAGGGTACTTGTTTTAGTTAAAGTATGGTAACTTACTAGCACTCTGTCACAGAATTATCTCTAGATATATCTATGTCCGTGACAGGGTGACAGCAGGCCCACCGGCCTGAAAAAAGGAGGGGAGGTGGGGTGTTGATGGTTTACGGGCGAGTTTGGTGTGGTTCTATGACTAATGGGGCTGGGGAACCACAGACCCATGCCCTGGAAAAGAGGAAAAGAGGGAAGGGTAGGGAAATGGGAGATGGGCCTAAAAACAAAACAGCAGCAATTAGCTGAGGACGAAAGTTAATTTACTAAATATCAGATATCGGAATGTAAGATAACACAATATAATACAGTATAATTGGAATTGAGGCTAATAGATCAAATAAAATAAGAGAGAGAGAGTGTCCAAAACCAACGGCCTTACTCTAAAACTGAGGCAAAATGGCTGGGGAGTTCATTCTCTCAGGCAGTATAAAAGAGAGTCGCATGACTTGCGAGGAGTTTTATCTTTCCCTCTGAACACAAAGTCCTTTGGGGTATGTAGTTCTTCTCTTCTGAAAACCAGGTACCCAGAAAATCAGCAGTCCATGGAACTGGGGCATTAACTCTTTAACTCCCAGTGCACTACATGATGTTATGATGTGGAATACTGATAACAAAAATTATAAAACCATGACACACTCCTAAGAAAATAAATGCCTCTGGTGATTCATAAATTGCAAAATGTGCAACAGAAATAGTCATTATGTTTGCAGCAGATGTCAGTACATCTGACGGTTGTAACAATGTCAGTGATTGCAGAGGGAAGGCCTGAGGAGGTAAGCAAAACAATAATTTAGTTTTGTGGTTTTGATGGGAACTAAGCTAGAAGTCCAGAAAGTTCCTAAGATAAACTGTACCAAGCCATCTGTTCATCATCTTTGTATAGTTTTGCAACTATGCTTGCACATTATTTCTGTTTTGATAGCCCAGAACATTGGTGGGGCATAATGTAGCAAGCAAAATGATCTAACATAACCCCATGTCTGTAATTCTAGTAGTAAATTTTCACCACCTCTTCTAAAACGAACTGGATCTCTGGCACAGGTCATTTATGAGGTCTTATTACTTGTGTGACAAGTAAATAACATGTTTATAAACCGGCTGCCAAGTCACACCCATCCCCATTTGAGTTAGTTTGGTTTCTGTGCAGCTCTAACTGTTTGATGGTAGCCTTTCAGGAGTTAATCCAAATGTTACAGAAACTTTTCATGTTCTGAAGGCATTTTTCGCCCTTTTACTGATTGAGGGAATTCTGAAGTTTCATTTTGAAATGTAGTATCATCTCAACTTTTATATCTGAGTCTTTTCAAGTCCCTTCCAAAGAGACTCTATTTGTTGGAGAACTTCAGACCTTTGGAATCAATTGTGACATCTAAATCTTGATTCTTCAGGTAGACTCAGATAAGGAAATAAGCAAAATTCGGAAATCTGTTTGGCAAGCTGAGTTCCATAGGAATTTTAATGAAACTTGTGTCTCTTTAATTCATTTAATGCATCCACATTTCATATTAGAAAATCTTCAGTAATATTTTCAAATTTGTCTTCCTGACTTTGGAATCTGTAAATATCATTTCACTAATGAAGAAATAGCTTGTTTTAGGGACTGAATATTTTGAAATTAGTCATCAATATGTCAATTGTCAATTTTAAAAATAGAAGATTAATTATCTGCTGTAATTTTTGTGGCAATGGTAATTGTGTAGTAAGTGTTAATTTTTCAAGGATCTATGTACTGTGGGTTAAAAAATGTTACTGGGAAACATATTTCCTGTAAGTATAATAGTTACAAATGCCCCAAATGGAATAAGAAGAGTAAACTTCCATTGATCTCAGTATTTATGAGGATTTATCTCAGCTTTGCATTTCATTTAAAGATTTGATAATAAGGACAATTTTATATGTTAAATCTAGATAGCCACACAGTGGGGTAGGTAGTAATGTGGATTTCTGTGAATTCTTGTAGTTAAAAGTGGAAACTTACTCTAGTTCATGTGAATGCTTGTCATTTTTTTCACCTCCTTTCTGAGCAACTGTGTATAGCACTACTTTTGCACATACACATTAAGACATCAGTGTTCTAATT
This sequence comes from Numida meleagris, assembly GCF_002078875.1. NCBI lineage: Eukaryota > Metazoa > Chordata > Aves > Galliformes > Numididae > Numida > Numida meleagris. The sequence continues at coordinate 40,403,285 of NC_034413.1, read as the reverse complement.
AGTTCTGGGAGAACAAGGGAAAGATTTCAACTGTGTTCTTCTTGCTGCTATTACAGACATACAAGCTCTGTAAATCTTTCAAAACCTTCTAGGGAAAAATGCTTCCTTTTGGTAAAGCAAAGCAGCAAAAGATCTCAAACTATATATTGTTAAAGGAACAATATCATAAAATGAATCATCATAGTATCCTTATAGAACCTGACAACCTAATACTTTCTTTACAATGTATATAACAATTTTTATGAAGCATTCCCTGAGCTCATCATGTATACTGAAATACATTAAAATGGCTCAAGTTGAAAAGAAACAATTTCATTTCACCCAAAAATTCTGTTTGTTTATTTTTTAACTTTTGAAAGATCTAATGCAAGAACAGCGAGATCAAAGAAATTAAGACAGTATGATAACCTTTCAGTTATACCAGATGGGTTTATGTTCCAGTAACGTTTAATCTGGAAGAGGAATGGTGCCCTCTGTAGGGTTGTCTTGCCACACTACTTGGTGTGAGATGTTTTCATGAGCAATGTTTGCTATTAGATATGCATGGGGGGGAGAGAGCACAAGGGACACTTTTTCTGCCTTGTATTTATGCAAGGGTAGTCAGCGTGTCTTTGGGAGCTGCCAAAATTCTCTCAATGTATTAGTTGTTTAGAATTTTTCACAAGCCCCTGTGAATAAATCACTATCTGTAGCTGTTTTAGAGAGTTCTGATAAGGACTGGAAGTTTAGAGTGTGAGCTCTTTTGTTTGATAATTGTAACTACTTCTCCATTTGATTGAATGAAACTGTTCTTCTAATGGAGATGATGACTTTCTTTTTACATCTATGTTTAATTTGTTCAGAGCTTTACACACATATATTAGCAGCACCTTTCTAGCAGAACAGGCAAGCAAACTGATTTTGAAGTTAAACTCTACAATGAAGCAAACCAACTTCATAACAGTTGTCCTGTTTCTTTTCATTACAGGTATTCCTTTACCACCACTGAAACTGGGGCATTCAGTCTGTGCCCTGAAAGCAGATGAAGGTCCATGCAAAGCAATCCACATGCGTTTTTACTTCAACATTCAAAGCCGTGAGTGTGAAATATTTGAATATGGTGGATGCCACGGCAATGCAAACAACTTTCTAACGCTGGAAGAATGTCAGAACAAATGTGTGATAACAGGCAAGTACCCGTTCAATTATTCTTCTATCAGTTCTTCTATTTGTCATCCACAAGCCTTATGAATTTTGTACAGATCTGGTTAATATGGTAATATGATGTCTCTAACTATGTTCCCAATTATTATACTGTGTTGTAGTCATCTGAATTACTTTAGATTCCGCAAGCAAACGTTCTGGATTTGGAAAGACAAAATGTGATTTTTTTAGCAGATCTGTGGAGGAGAGAGTAATGGAAGAAAGCATATTTTCTGGCTAGGGCCATGTTTTGAATGAGTTGTTAAAATGAAATCAGTTTTGACACTGGGATAAACTGGTGATCAGCGCATTGATTGCTTTGAAAATATCACACCCAATTTCTGATTCTACATTTCTGCTTCTTTGAGAAACTGATAGAGCTGTCAAAAATCTTGAACATCTGCTATGATTCAACAAAATTAGAACTGCAATAATAATTCTCTTTAAAAATGTCATTTACAGCTGTTGGACTTAAAAGATCTGTTGTGCTGGAATTGAATTAATTATTAGAAAGAGCAAAATGAGATACAAAATGTACAGCAAATGCCTTATGAATGCTGTTTTCGCAATTAAAATGATCTTAAGAATTATTTAAGGCCTTCAGCATTGTGAAGGTTTTACAGAGAAAAGCAAGCAGGTTTTCTTTCTTATCTGTACAGATTGAGCCAGAATAGTGTGGTTGAATAGAGCACAAACCTCAGTGCAACTGTATGTATTGGTAATAGCAAAGTTTAACCAGATATTCTCTACAGAAGCAAAGTTTCACTGGTGAGAAAGTATCAGAACAGCCAACAGAAGGAAAATAACAGATTTATTAATTTAACAGATAATCACATATTTAAATCTTCATAACAGAGTTTATCTGCTCTTTATCCCTTTGATCTTTCTATCAAAAAGACTATATGCATTTTGTTTCCTCACTAAATACAAAATATTATTCACACCTATTTTCTGACCTGCTGGGATCCCCATGCTTTTTTATTGTACCTGGTACTAAAGACAATCGACTCAAAAGAAAAAAAGAAAAAATGCCACAGAAATGAAAGCAGATTTCAGTTATTTTTCTAAGCAATTGTATTTTGTTTTCAAACAATCTCATGCATATAGAACAGGATGAAAGACATAGCACAAAGTTTCACCAACAATTTGTCAGACCAAAAAAGATCAGATGACTCCATTCTTTAACTGAATTGCAGGGGTTTTTTGTTTGTTTGTTTTGTTTTTTGAGATTTTCACATAATTATAGGCATCTGATAAAGGTTCGCTAATAAGCCTTGGAGACCAGATGTGCTTCATGGAATAAGCAGCAAGAACCAGCTGTAGTCTCATTGTGTTTGCAGGAGTCATATATGGGTAAATGTAATCTGAATTATATTAAAATAAGAATTAAACTGAAAGGAGGTCACTGAGGAATAATATTTGGATATTATAATTAGTTACTAAATAACTTCATCTAGCATTTTAATTTTTTTTTAAAAGAGATGGTATAAACAAAGCATATTTCTGAATATAAACATCTTGCAATTAATGCACGCATGTGTTAAGTCAATGAAACTCTGTGCTACTTGGATCTGAATTGTGTCATAGCTCAGCCTTCACATCACTGATTCACTTTCTTTTCTTGTTGAAGTCTCAGATTTTGCTAGAATTGCAGATTGATATACAGAATTAACGTAACAATGGCATTTGCTTAAATTTGTGCTTATATTTCTACAAATCTGTGTCTAAAGTTCTAGCTATTGATTCTGTTCAGAAACAGAACCTTGCAATATTTAAGAAGAGCAAATGGCCTTATGCTGTCTGGAGCACTGCTTATAGTCAGTAGTAGGTTTCAAGATCTCATTTATCACAGCCTAAGTATTAATTCTGCCATCTCTATATTTTGGTTATTTTTTCAGTCAGAATATATGAGTTCTAATTGAGGAAAGTAGAGATATAGTGCTTGAGGTTTCAAAGGCAGGAGCTGGTCTTGCCTCACGAGCAGGCTGAAAAGTGACATCCACCAAACTGGATGTAAAAGACATACATTTAACATTTCCCAATCATTCTATTAAAGATTTCTGGGTAGAGAAACTGATGTCCGTCCCCTACTTAGTCCAGACTGGGCTAATTTTTCAATACAAATTAATATTATTTACTCTGTATGCTTATATGTGTAGAAAATGTACCTTCATCAGAATTGAATGATGGTAATTTGATAGCATTCAAGGAAAGTGTAGTTTGATCAAATTTCTACCATAGATTTTCTGTGAAAATTTAACAGACTATGGTTCTGGAAGTTTTTTGTCTGTTTTATGAAAATCAGAAATTGCACAAAGGGTAAGGATGAGGATGGCTGAAGTATCTTATGTTACTGCTTCCATAACAAAGAAGAGCATAACAGCAACTCCAGTTTTTCCAGAAAGAATTGTTTTCAACCTGGTGCTTTAATTTCATTAACAGCGCAAAGATCACATCACTCTGACAATAAGTGGCACAGCAAAGGGAATTAGCATGAGAGAGGTCTTTGTTGCTAACTAGATCAACTCTGAAGCTGTTAGCAGTATCAATAGCTACAGCACTTGGGCTAAGCAAGTCTGCTGATCAAATGTCTTTTGAGGACTAAGATTATATAATTCAAGATTCTGGCTCCAGTAGCATGAAGAGGAATTTGCCAGTTCAATTCAATATGGGCAAAATTCCACTGTTTTCTGTATCTTCTATTTTCAAGTATATCAGGTCTTCCCATATAAGAAAACGATAGTTCAGTCCCTTGAACTAAGATTTTGTGCCACTTCTCTAATAAAGAGAATAAAGAAAAGGAAAAGGTGTTGTTTTCTTATTCTTCGGTGTTCATAGTCACCGTGAAGCATTCTGGTTTTTACAGGTGAGACTTTACATCATTGTTTTTATTGATTATTTTTATTTATATTGCAGAATTGCCTCTGGAGGTGATGCTAGCAAAAATTAAGGAAGGTAATTATGTTTACATAAGTAACCTCGGACTCTTATGCAATAAGGTATTCAGCTTCTTTGGGTAGATTCTTTTCATATTGTTCCAAGATATCTCCTAAGCAGAACGGCATTGTCACAGTAAAGAGAGTTATCTAATTTTTGCCTATTTTCATCAAAGATTTGGAGGACAACTGCAGACACTGATCGGCCTCTTCTCCTTAAAATAAGCCTATTTTCTTTCTTCAGTAATCAGAAAAGAGTGAAGAGATTCAAATATGATGCGGAACTTTTTCCTGTGTGTTTTGAGAATAACCTAAATACTCAGTCTGCCATTAGCAAAAATAGGTTAAATCACTCTGAAACAAAAATTAAATATTTTGAATAGATACTTGGCTTAAAATAAAGGTAATAGGATGAACTTAATTACAACTCTCTTATCTTTTCCAAAAATGTTAGGAACTTCAAAGTAATTGTTCTAAGGTCACTTCTATTAAAACGGTAGCCTTCTGCAAATTGTTTTAGCCTCACTTTTCTGTTAAGTTTCATGTGTACCTTGGCTCATGTCACATCTGACATGATTATTTCATATATTGACTAAAAATACTTCCCTCTGCAAGTGAGCTAAGTCAAGTATCATATTTCATAGTATCTACTGGCAAGAATTTGAGAATACCTCCAGATGGATTTTATTACTTCTGTGGTGATTTTAAGGTGATAATCTAGAAAAAAAATTGAATGCAGTGAGAAATCAGCAATTGAGGATTAATGTATAGCTATGTTTTTATTTGCTGCCAGAATCCTTGGTATTGTGCCTGATTATTCATTCAAATTATGCAGTATTCATGTATTGAATTTTTCTTTGTTGATATTATAATTACAGATTGCAGACTAGGAACTGAGACTAAAAAAATGGTACTTAGAACAACCTCTGACTCCTAGTTTCTTGTATGCTTTTAAAGCAGTAGACAATCCCAGACAAAATGTATTCTTGTTTGTTTTTTTTTACTGTTCTATTTAAAAACAAAACAAAAACAAATACTATTTCCTTTTTCCTTTTATTTTAACATTGCCTTCTTTGTCATTCACACCAACACTGACTAAAGCAACTACATAAATGGGAAGTACTTAGGTTCAAATGATCCAGATTTAAATCTTGTTTTAATTCAGAATAAACCTAATTTTAATCGTAGACCTTCATTTCAGGAGAACACTTAAAGGAGTCAGCAGTATTCATTTTCCAAGGTACAATTTACTGGTTATTTGAAAAAAAAAGAAAAGCAATGAAAATATCCTGTAATGTTCTAGCACAATATTGCAGTGTTATGTAGAGAGAACAAAAGCAGGACATTAAAACTGCGTTTATTTTACAGATGGTCTTTATTCTAAAGTTACTAAGTTTATTATGTCAGCTTCCTCCAACTCTAATGTTTTCTTAGCATGTGATGTATTTTGTATTTTTTCATCCCTTACCCTGTTCATCATTTGCCTTTATTCACAGAAAAGCCCAACTTCTGTTATCATGAGAAAGACCCTGGAATCTGCCGAGGCTATTTTTCCAGGTATTTCTATAACAAAGAGACAAAAATATGTGAAATATTCAAGTATGGTGGGTGCCTAGGAAACCAGAACAACTTTAAGAGTTTGGAAGAATGCCAGACTACCTGCCAAGGCAACTGTAAGTCGTTGTCTTCATTATTCTTAGTTTTATTCGTCTATAAACAGCTTTGTGTTTTGAAGGTGTTTGTCATGGGGAAAAAAGCACAGTTTAGGGGACTCTGAAATGGCAATAATTTACACCTGAAACTAGCTCAATTATATATTTTAGAAAATATATACAAAAATGAGAAATGTAAAATAAAAAGGAAAATTCTGTTAAAAATTGTATATACCATTAATTTTAATGAATATTACAGGACTCTCCTACTTGTTTTACTTTCTCATGGTAGTTGATTGCCCACATATACTGCAATTCTATAAACCCCTGCAAAAAAATGCATTAAACATATTGTGTAAGAAGGAACACTATTAATTTTCATAAAACTGCATACTATATAATATATCTAAGTAGACCAAAATGTGAGTGATAATTTGAAACAAAGTATTAGAAGTAATGCAGACAGATGAAGTAATTGAAGTAACATCAATTTCAATTGAAGAAGAGATTCAGTCCACAATGAGTACTGCTTCCTGTACCTTGACATTAGAGCATCTCATTTCTCCACTACACTTGCTGTTAGGGGACAAATGTTATAAAAACACTTTCTAGAACAGACATCTAGGGAAATATATTGTGAAAATATTTATACCTACATTGAAGACAAAGTCATAGAAGCATAGAATCATAGAATTGCTCAGGTTGGAAAAGACCTTCAAGATCAAGTCCAGTTGCAACCTAACCATACTAACCTAACTCTAACAACCCACCGCTAAATCATGTCCCTGAGCACCACATCCAAACAGTTTTTTAACCCATTCAGGAATGGTGACTCAACCACCTCCCTGGGGAGCCTGTTCCAGTGCTTAACAACCCTTTCTGAAGTTTCTGAAGAAGTTTTTCCTGATATCCAACCTAAACCTCCTCTGGCGCAACTTGAGGCCATTTCCCCTTGTCCTGTCACCTGTCACCAAGTCTTTATGATAATAGAGATTATAAAGACAGAAAAAGACAAAGAATGGAGAAATTGTCCTGCTCTGGTTGCAGCCACATAAGTCTTTTTTTTTTTAATCTAAGATATGCTAGCTGCCTGGCCTTATAATGCCATAAAATGTTCACATGTATATATTTTAACCCATATATCTGAATATATTCCTTTCAAACAGGTCTTGTGAGGAAAAAAGAGATTTCTGTTTTCACTGTTTCCCTGCTATGGGTTGCTACCTTCCCACCTGGAAACCTGTCTCTCACTTCTGAATGATTTGACTGTGCCGCTTAGGCTATGAAACAGCAACTTAGACTGACCACAGATCCTTCTACTTCCTTGTCCTTCTAGTTCCTGAGGATTGTTGCGTATCAGAATACAGTAACCTTCCTAACTCCGCTTCTCAGAGCACTTGGTTTATATTCATAGGATGGATACATTCTCTCGCCCACAAACTCCAGGAGGTCAAGGGGCCATTGCAGTAATTTAAAAAGAAAATGTTTTTTTTTGTTCTGTTTTGCTCTTTTTACTTTAGAGTTACTGAAACTTTAATTCCTTTTTTTGTGTGTGTGTTTTTCCTCATTGTTTTCCTTTCATTTTTCTTTTAGCAAACTTACTGTCAATTGTTCCAGATGAAGAACATCCTAACCATATGAACAGTAGCTCCCCAGAGGAAGAACACAATCAGTTTCCTGGAATTTTTGGTAAGTATTTACTTTTGCTGTTTATAGCAGTTGGTTTTTAATGCAAACTCCCCTTGGCTTGTCCACTCATTTAATTGTTTATTTGAGGATTTATACATCAGTTGAAATACATCAGCATAGTGAACCAAGAACATTAAAACTACCTTCACAGACATTTTTGTCATAAATAATACATATTTTGAAAATGCACTATCATTGCAAAATGTTTGCCAGTAATAGAACAACCTTATGAAATCATGTTTGATTTAAATCATACATAAATAAAATGAAAGCAAAAAAGAAATCCGTCCCAAAGATGCTTTAGAACATCATTTTCCTCTGCCTTTGGGACTTGAAGGAATGCTGTCTTTTAGTAATATTAATACCAGCCTGGAACAAATCGGACAAGTACTAATCATAATTTATTTTCAGTACTTTGTTGTGTCTAGATAGCCTATCACTTACTATTTCATCCCGTCATGCCTTTTTTTTTTCTCTTTTTTTCTTTTTTTTTTTTTTACTTTTAGTAAATTTGTTGCCAACTGCTCCAAATGAGGAGAAGCCCTATAGTGTGAACAGTAGTTACCCAGAGGAAGAGCGCAAGCAGTTTCCCAGTTCTTTTGGTAAGAATTTGCTTTTGCAGTTCCTAGTTCTCAGTCTTTATCTGTGCCCTGGATTTCCTTTCCATTTCCACTCATTTTCCAATGTATCTGAGGCTAAAGAATTGGTTTCCATCTATGTCAATTATTTTGATAAGCAGAGCAAGTCAAAGAGAAGAAATGTAATTCTGCTTACATATCTTCTGTAAATATCAGATGGTGAAATATGGATCATGCCTTGTCCTGTCCTGAAAATGTGTGCTTCCTAGAAGTCTGATAGACACAAAACACTTAAGATCAAAAGCAAAAGCAGTGATGTGGAAATCTTTTAGTCAAAATAAATACTTCTGTGGGGTTCTAGCTGGCAGGTGATTCAAAGCTCATTTTACCCATTAAGAAAGAATCATATTTGGAATCTGGAATACACAAAATGTATTTATCATAACATATTTTTACTATTGTTAAGGCTAAATTAAACTTAGCTCTTGGTTTGACTATAATCAAGGTGAGTGTGAATGAATTTCATGTCTACTTCAAGGTATTTTTGCACTAGTATGAAGTATAATTTCTGCTATAGATTGCTGGTACTTGCTCACACTGTAAAGGGTGATTGAATTTGAGGCATGTCATTTTTATGATCCACAGTTATGCAAGAGGAAACAAGAAACACTTGGGAAAAGACTGAACATTCTTACCAAGTATTCCTGTTCGTTCTTTTTTTGCATTTACTCTTACCTGTACTTTTGGGTATTGAATGATGGTTTACAGATTGATCAATGCTTTTGTGTATTATAAATTCTCTAAGATAACAGGCATGTCGGATAACATGCCTGTGCTCTTTGATAGAATCATGTCTAATAAAGTTTAAATGTATGTTATATTCTATTTTTTTTTGCTTTTACTATGATACATGTATGGTTGGTTTGAGGTAAGTTTCTGAGATAGCTGGATTTTTTACCGCACACAAAACATTGATGCACTCTGTTATTAAAATGGCTGAATATAAACCAATAACCCTCTTGGCAGCTTATTTTACTGAAAAATATTTGCATATTTTAAGGCCTGGTAATAAATCTACTGATATAGGAGTGTACCTGCTCTCAGAAGATTTTTACTCATAATATGAACCCCCAGATCCACAAAGCAATTAACCTGTAAAAGCAAAGAGGCATTATTCACTGTATTTTCTCCAAGAAAACTGGGGAAAAAAAATAAAAGAAAAAGAAAAGGTTCTTGGTTATGTTAGCAGTGGTGATTTTTGAGGTAGAGCAGATTTGGGGAGGGTAAGAGACTGGGAGGTTAGAGGAAGAAAGGCTGGAGTAACAAGGGTAGGTGGAGTCAGTGCTGCTGGGTGGATCAGGTGAGAAATGTGAAATTGGAAGGACGGATGAATTTCAATGGAAAGTCTGAAGACCTCACTTTCTTCTCTACTACATAACCTTTGTCTGTCTTGCACTAGGCTGCAACTGAAGTTGTAAAGTAGAGCTGTCTCACAAATATGCACTGTGACTTTCCATAGCCCTCCATGCAGGAAGAGAGTGTAGTTGTACACACATGAGGTCAGAATGGACTGCTTAGGATGGAGTGGCTGATTCCTGTCTTTTCAAGCACAGATGAAGTAGTTGATCTGCTACCATAACATTTTGTGTTTTTATAGGTGTGGATATGTATCTTCTTTTTTTAAAATACACAACTACCATTAAAAAAAAATTCCAAGGACTTGTCCCTTTTTGAACACCTTACCGTACAACTGAAATGCTTTTTCTGTTGATTTCAAAAAACATAACCAAAAAAGCATATTATTGATGGTATGTATAACTATCACAATATCAAATTAATAGATTTCCAGCAAAAATCTTCGTCTTCAGAAGATTAGGTTCTTCCAAGGCCAAGAGAAACTAACATTTTGGCATGTAAACATAAGACTAGTGCTCTCTCTCAGCAATTAACTTTCTTGCAGAGAGTCAATGTATTTCTGATGCAATCTAAAACAAATTCTAGGGAAGTGAAAGAGAAGGCAAGAATCAAGACTCTTATTCTAGATTAAGTGAAGTGATCTGTGGTGTGAAATTGAGTGCTATACACTACATTCAGCTTGTGAAATAAGTGGGATGTAAGATCAAATGTCAGCTTTCCACTCAGTAAGTATGAAATGGCAGACAGAAGCAGCTCCTGCTATTATTTCTTAAAGTCAGGGCCATATCTTTTGCTAATATAAATTGACACAGCTCTATTTGTTTTAATGGTTCTGCACCAATTTATGCCTATAGAGTACTGTCAAGTGGAGATGACTCATTATTGTTTGTAACAATTTGTGTACTTGAAGAGACCTTTATTATCCCTCTACTGTAACTGGAATGAGAAACTGAAGTCTGAATATTTAAAAAATCTGTCAGTAAGTCTGAAGTTTCATGTATGCCATAGTCCCGTGTTTAGAAAAAGAGCATAGAGTAAGTCCTATTTTCATCTAGCTCATGAAGATCATTTCAAACTTCTTTCATATTATAATTAATTAACAGTTCCTTGTCACACATTTCAACGCCAGCTAAGCATGAGAAAAAAATGCTTTTTGTTGCAAAGTAAGTTTGAGATTATTTTGTATAAATATGAGTCCATATCTATATGAAAATGTTCCATAAATTCCCAAGTGTGACCATGTCACTTGTTTACATCAGAGGTAGGCTGTCTGGGATTCAAGGAAAAGCTTTATTTTAAGAATTGTATTTTAAACCATGAACTTGAAAAGATTTCTAAGTAGCAACTTCTAGGAAGCTATTGCATGTCATTTTCCTATATGAATTCTAAGTTCTTTTTTGCCATGCCCATTCATGACCTGACTTTTATCACATATTTTTGGCAAATAATATGCATAGCAGTTCCAAGGTTATGAGCTTGGTATTGGGTATTTAAAACCCGTTTAAATGAGATATTTTGGATAAACAGAATAGCATGAGCACAAGCATGAAGCCAATCTTAAGACCTTGTAGATGTTAATGCAAATATTGGTTTGATTTTGTATAAAATGAATCAAATGCCATGGGATCAGCCATGTGGTTTCATGTGTAATGAAGTTAGAATGCATTTCATGACATTTGTTAATTTGTGGGTTCATATGATCCAAAAGATGCTGACATGTGTTGATGTATGAAATCTAATGAATAATACTAAATGTACTGTAAAGATGGTATTGGTAAAGTGCAATCTAAATTGAGAGCAACGTAAACTTAAAAAACATTTATATCTGAACTAATCTCTCAGTGAAGTTGGCATCTGTAATTAATTCATAGAAATTTAATAATTACATTAGGGGAAAATAATTCTGGTAACAGGATATGTGTTGGCATTGTTTGTTTGTTTTTACTGTTTTTAATGTATACCCCTTAGTCTCTTTGCAGCTTTGTAGTTTGTGGGATTTGCTTCTTTCTTTCCCTCATAGAAAAGCTAGGAGATAAAAATCATTTCAGCCCTTCTCAGGATTTTTCTATATGGCAAAACTGAGAGGTTTTCTTCATGATTAGGTTGCTCCTGTCAGTGTGAAGAATATGCAGATATTTTCAATAATGTTTTAGCATCTTGGGCATTTTTCTAGTGATCTAGAAGATGATATCATTTTTAGGAACAGTACAAATTTAGAAACAGAAAAAAAACCAAACCCATAATCTTTAGAAACAGGGATTCTGAAAAGCATTTGGATGTCACTCTGCCAGTTGTTTTATGCATTCTGTAAATAGTCCTTATTTATCAGTTACTAAAGTCCCAAAATCTTATAATTGTTGAGAACACCTGCATGAGAGGACTTGGGAATCTCTCTAGACAAGGATTTTATATTACAAGTATATATTTAAATTCTATTTTAATTAACAAAACTATTTAATTTACTCCATCACTGGCAAGTGTTTTCATTCCTATAAAATATGTAAGCATGTTTTGTTGTGTTTTTTTTTTTTTTTTAACGTTGCTAAACATTTGTTTTGAATGTTAGTTTCCCTTCCAGCTACAGTGACATTACTTCTAGGCACAGGAGTTCCCAGAGAGCCAGTACCAAAACCAGCAATAGTCAATATATCTACCATCATCATTATAAATAGGACAGTAGATTTAATATCCATTGTGGACAATTATTCTAGATCAAAAATGAACTTCACATACTCTTACAATAATGTCACAGGTATTACAGGGAAATTAATTAGTGCTTATTTCATAACTTGAAACTAGTTTTATCTGTCTTGAAATACCATTTCATGACTCAGTTTTTGCATTTGCAACGTTTTTCTTTAATAGTACACTATTGCTAATATGGCTTCAAATATATTAATAGTCTAATTTGCCTGCCTTCCATAAATTACCATCTTATTTCTTTTTTTTTTTTTACAATTTTTCATGGTTTTTTTTTACCATGCCAGTTCAACTATTATACTTAGCACACAAGCCTTTTTCATCAGATAAATATAAAGACAAATATAAACTGTAGCATGTTCTTTTTTGTTTTTTTCTTTTCAGCCTCCTGAATTGCTCAAGTTAATTCATAACTTCTTGCTTTCAGTAACTCACCTGCTTCCCACTTTTCTGAAAAACAAGTTGCCTTCAGCTCTGCTGTAACCCAAGTTATTCCCTAAAATTTTAACTTGGTCTCCTCTGAAGAACTTTGGCTGGCTACATGGCTTTCTAACTTTAATAAAGTGATCTTACTAACTTCACTTGTCCATTTATGCAGTCAGATCTCATTTATCTCAACTCTGCTACTACTTTAAGGAAAACGACACTCCTTTGGGTTCCTCGTAACTCATGATACAACAGCTCCCATTCACCTTTTTGTTTTCTGTACGGCAACCATATGTCAGTTGTGCTTTTGCTTATGAGTCACTCCAGGCTGATAGATATCAATTTCTCCAGGTTTGGGAATTCTGGCATAGGTGAGTTGCTTGAATTTGTCCCAGTGCCCAGGTACTTCAGATAACTCAGGTTCATCTTCTGGTGTTTCAGTTCTCACACTCTCACTTGCAGCAGCACTGAAGAAACAAAACGTCAGCCTTCCGTGAATGGTAAAAACCTAACAGCAACACTAAAATCACCAGCACTGCAGTTGTTTTGAGCACTTAAATCTTTACCATCAATCCTTTGTTTTTCTGCAACTTATAAGCTTTTTCTTGATAATTGCTTAGTGTTCTCCAGTAGACCACGTTTTATTACTTAGGTCAAGCTTTCTATATTCATACAAAAAAAAAAAAAAAGCAACAATAATAAGTTATTGAATACATCAAAAATGCTATGTATGTACATCATTCCAAAAGTAATGCCTCCTGTTTATTTCCATGGAAACTACGATGGCTACAAAGAGCACAATAGTGCTAGTTGGTAAATTCTCAGCTACAAAACTGTTTTTCAGTATAATCACCATCACTGGCTATGCATTTTCACCAGCAATGAACAAGAGCCTGCATGCTGCACTTGTAAAAATCTACTCCAGTGGAGATGACTCGCTATCACCACCTCTAAAACACGCCACACAATGTCTCACTGTGCTCGCATCCACTGTTTGGTCTCCAGAAACATTCACAAGCATCTGTGAATGTCAGTGAGTGCCTTTTTTTCCACAGGGAGGAATTCGGTGTCACACCTTACATCACACGTACTTCTGCGTCAGAAGCAATATTGTCAGATTGCCCCTCCACTGCCATCTGTTGCATGACAACAAAATGTAACAGAATTCTGGTGGGAAGGTTCAACTTCTGCTGCTATGCCACTAACATCCACCTCTGACATAATAGACCAACAGAATAAAATAGGAAGTATTACTTTTGGAGCAACCCTTCTGTATGATTTCAGAATATCTAGCAGTAATTTGGAAAGTTCATTTCATTGATTATCATCAATATTTACCATTTTTTCTTAAAGCCGTCCTGATTTGAGTTCTTTCATTTCATATTCTACAAGTAAATTCCTCTATTAAATTCAAATATTATCTCCTACCACAGAAATATTGATTTTATCACTAAATGCATAGGAACAAAACCTTGCTTTCAGGTAAGGTTTTGTTGGCTTTTGGAAGTGAAAGAGAGAATAATATTTGCTGGTATTTTTCATTATCATAAAATGACAAATGCTTGTGCACAGTATCCTAGATTTTCAGGAGGACAGAATTTAATTTGCCAGTAAATTTCATATGAGTTTCAAGGTTCTGAAAGCTTCAAGTCTAATGCAAAATATCAGCATAACAGAAACTGGTAAATGGCAGTGTTGTATAACCTTGTTTTTTCTGGTATTTCTAGAACTACCCCCTATCCCTTCTTTATGCATGACTCCTATGGATAGAGGACTTTGTAGAGCTAAAGAGACAAGGTTTTTCTACAACTACGCAACTGGAAGATGTCGTCCATTTACCTACAGTGGTTGTGGTGGGAATGAAAATAATTTCACCTCCAGGAAGTCATGTATGAGAATCTGCAGGAAAGGTATGGGAACTGATATTACCGCAGACTATCACGAAAGGCAAATATTATGCATGCTATGGGATGAAACATTTTTGCAACTTCTATTAGTAAGTATTGGCCTGATAAAATGTAATAGTTGAAAGTATTGGTGAAGTGCAACTGGTAATCAGAAGAGAGAGCTAGAGAGAGAAGGATGGACGCTAAAATACTGTGTACAAGAACAGGCTGCTTAACATTCGTCGGGCATGTGAAGACTTTAGGTAGGACAGAATGTTCCTTTTTCTTTTTTCAAGAATATTTCTTGAAAACAAGACTTGCCTCATTTTGGATGATCTTGGATGTTACTCATACAATCTTAACTTTGTCATTTTACCTTCAGGATTTATTAAAAAAAAAGAAGGAAGAAGATTTATAAAAATCAAGAAGAAAAAGAAACAGGCATTAAAGACCACGGGGGAGGAAATCATCCATGAAAGAACACAGCTTTAATTTTTATGGCAATGGGAAGTAAACTGCTATTCACCTGTGAATGAAAGCCTTTAGAATACACTACTTAAATGTATTTACTGTACTGATTATTTTGATTGCATATTATTAAGCTGTTTATATTTTTATTATGTATGCCTTATTTGTGTTAATAAACATTACCTTGTACTTTGGAAAAGAGCTTTTAAAATGTAGTTTGACAATATAATTACTAAAGCTGAAACACGACATAATAGGCTATGTGGATGTAGAACTCATAATTAGAAAGTAGGAAAGGTTCCAGTTTACTTTATTTCCCCATTCTTTTCTGAAATCTATTTTGATCTTTAAAAAAAAAAAAAAAGCAAGCATAAGACTTGTCAAAGAGTAATCACTTGTTGTGCACAATTATTTCAGTCCTAGATTGAAACATAGATCTATTGCTTAAAAGAGGCCATGCAAATTGAGTTTGTTATAATAAGATTTATTTCAGGTTATGCAAGCTAGATATAACTCCATTGAAGTGCATGGAAATACGCTATTGTGAAATGAATGTGAATTGGAATTAACTCATTGAAACCATTAAGAGAATTACAGTTGTGAATGTATGAAATAACATGTCAGATATTTATAAAAATTTAAAATATATTTGCTAGGTTCATTGATTTTTTCCTTGTTACTGAAGTAGACTCGTGGCTAGCAAGTTAATCATTTTCAGAAATACATGTTCTTACTAAAAAAAAAATGGAAAAGAAAGAACAAAAAACAGAACAATCCTCTTTCGTGGTGGTGGAAAAAATCAATACAATTGCTTCAGACATAACAGTACATATACTCTCCAGTAGACTTTGTTGGTTTGGGGGTTCTTTTGTTTCTGTTTTTGTTGGTTGGTTGGATTTTTTTTTTTCCATGTTCCTGTAAGTTTTGCTTGTTTGTTTTAAAACTGACATGAGACGGTGGTTCAGTTCCTGCCCTTCTCCAATGCACCTCTCTGATCTTGGGTAAATCTAGCAAGACTTTTTTTAAAAGGAAAGAAAAAATAGTTGGTTTCCTAGAAAGGTTCTCAGAAGTACCCTGCAGCCTTCCGTGATGCTGAAAATCTTTTTTTATGTATCACATTTTCTCTTTGTGCTGAAGACTACTGAGGATACTTAAACCACCGTTCGTGAGAGGTAACATGAAAATAAATGTCTGAAATAGATGTGATAGTCTCAGACACTACAGTAAGGAGCAAGGAAAATGATAGAATATAAATGTTCTGCTGGACTGACCTGTTTTTGCTTGAGCACTATGAAATGCATGTGATTTTAGAAAATGTGTGTTTTTATATACTAGATGAACTTTGAACTAACTGCACAAAAAGGATAAGTTTGACTGCTGAAAATGAAAGTAGTTTTGCATTCTGAATCTAAGGGCTAAGTAAAAGCCACAGATTTTTTACAGAAATTCTCATTTCTGGCACCTAAATCCTCTAATGACTCTTAATCTAGGATTTATCAAGTGTGATTTGAAAAATGCTCATAAAATGGAAATGTAGCCTAAAGAATATTTGTATAGTGTTTTATCCTGTAAAATGTTTGAGCACTACAGACTTACAGTGTATGCCACTACCTGAATCAGACAAGTGCATTTCTGACAGATGTAACCTATAAACTCCTTAGACTTGAAAACTTGCAGTGTCAGTTCTTCACTGAATGAATTTAGTGCAAGTGTCATTGCCTGGTACATTTAGTTCTGATGTGACACCTTCCCACTCTAGTTCATCATTTTTATTGACAGTACTCTCCAAGTATCCTCTGCACTCTACTGACTAGTCTGCAGATTTCGAGTTGCACTGCACAGGGGCAGAGCAGTAGGTTAAATACTTGGACCAGCCAGAATTGGTCATTGCAGACAAGTGGAAAGCCCATGGTTTAAACTTCTCCCAGGCCTTTCCACACAGCGCAGTACTGCACATAGCCTCCTAAAGCAGAAGTTGCTTTAGGCACACGAGGTGCAGGAGAGGCGGGACTTAACAATAGGCTAAGCACCCCCATTAACGCCACTGATACTTTACTTATGTATTTACACAAGCTTCTGTCTGCCTGGCTAAGAACTGTCCTCTGCACAGCCTCCAGGGGCTGTGACTGCATCTGTAAGCCTGATGTCTTTTTTAGTTGAGATAGGACTCCGAGCCTTGTATCGTTTGAGGGGAAAGGGAAGGCATTTGCCCATAGTGTTTTTTAAAGCAGTTCCAACTAAAAGACTAACAATTACTTGCTAATCCTAGAGTTCAGTTTTATGAGATTATAAACTAGAATTATGATCTTCCATAAACAAAATATTCACAATGAGATAGTAGATATGTTGCATCCCAGAAAGTGTTCAGGGCCAGCTTGATCTAGTGCAATGTGTCCCTGCTCATGCCAAGGGGTTGGAACTGGATGATCTTTAAGGTCTCTTCCACCCCAAACCATTCAATTATTCTATTATTTCAAAGATAAATGTGTATAAAAGATGCAGTTGTTTGTAAACATATTGTGTTATGATCCCTGTGTCATTTAATGGTAGTATCTCTTTTCTCAGGCTCCATTTTGGTCAGCAACTTGCCCCTGGCTGCCTGGATTCCACAACTACCAAATCCAACACAGAAGTCTAGGAAAAATTCACCCTTTCTGTCGAAGCAGAAACCTGGCTCTGTGGCTGTTTCCCATTCTAAGTCTCCTGCTTGCTGAGCTCTCCTGCAAACTAACAGATTCTCCTTGCCAAGCATGCTCAGTTGCATTATACTGTCTTCTCTTCCAGAACTGCAGTAGCTAAGACAGGACTAACAGGTACTTCCCTATGTTCTCTTACTTTCTAGTTACAGTATACTACAGAAACCACACATGCATTTATTTTGTGGTAATAGTAATTGAACAAATGATTATTTGAGGGATCTCTACTGTTATTGCTGGGACAGAAAAAGACTACTGAGTTATGGCATCGCAACATTAATTAGCTGTGCTAACCAAGAAGCCATTACAAAGATGTTCATCTTTTAGGCTTATTACTTAGTGCAACAAGGAAGAAAATGGGCATGTTAGATACTATAAAAGAACTGATTTGATTATAATCAGAAATTTGATGTGGGTGCTGGGTTCAGCCACAGTACCAGTTACCCAGCTTAGTCTTCCTTATCTTGTTTTTGCAGAGCTGTAAAATGCACTGAATTAGTTTTTCCTGTAAAGAGTCCACACTGGTATGATCTGATTATATCTTTATTAACTCCACAAGAAATTCCTTTTGTGTTCTTCTGATTCATTCATTTCTTTTATTGCTGTATTTTCAGTATCTACGTAACAACCACATGCAAGAATGCTAAGATCACTGCATTTCTCAATGACAGTTAAAGGATGAATGTAATAGAGGGAATAATTGGGCCATAGCACAAGGAAAAAAAAATGATAGGGAATTAGGTGTCAGAATGGTGAAGAGTATAGAATGTAAAGCTAACAAGTTACAAGCTACTGTGTACATTTTTAATTAACTAGAGTCCATTAATCTGGCAATTTCATTCCAGCCCTCATTGCTTTGGAGGAAGTATGCACATTTCTGGGAAATTTCTCCCACATTGTGTGTTGGGAGACAAGAAGCTGAAGCAATCAAATTAGAGGTTGGATGATTTTCCATGTGTAACTTGGTATGTGCCCTCAGTCCATGCAGGTGATGAAACAAAATGTCTTTGAGAAATAATTTCAAATCTTTTAACTCCTGTTCTTACAGGCATGCCCTTCTTAAAAACTTTTACATTCTATCCTTTGTATCTCTCTTTTTTTTTTTTCCAATTTCTGTATGAAAGAAGATTTATCTCTGCATCTTCTGTCCATTTCCTTTTCAAAACTGATACATTTATTTAGAGTTTAATGAAGTTTTCATCCTTCTAGAAACCACCTTTGAAACATTTTAATGTAGACACACAGATGGCATTTGGTATCTTCTGAGAAAGAATCACATTTGGACATACAGTTGTGGGTTTTCGGTGTTTGAATACGAACTCCAGTTTTTCATTCATAGGCAACATATTACCAAATGGGGGAACGTTCCTTTTCAACCCGTGGCAATTCCCATTCGATTACTGAGGCTTTTTCTCACGGGGCTCTTTTGCCATTTATCGACCGTGCGGGAGATGGGCAAACAACGTCCCGTCCCCACGGAGATCGTCGTCGTTCCCGGTTTCCCGAGGCGGCGAGATCCTTCGTGCCCAATGCAGGGGAAGGAGGAGCGGCAGCTCAGCCGGGCGCTAGGTGGCAGCGCCGCACCGCTCCGGGGCCGCCGCTGCCGGAGCGGGCTGGCAAGTGCGGGCCGGCGGGAGTGAGGCGCCGTGCGCGCGGTGGCCTCTGCAGCCGGCGGGGTCCGGGAGCGCGGCGGGCAGCGCCAAGGTGCCTGGGCGTGGCCCTGGCCTGGGCACTGCTGTGCTGCGCTGCTTGGCCCGAAGGGAGAAGTGGGAAAAAGCAGCCTCCCCATACGGTCCCTTTATCGTCCGGGGACAAGCATTTGTAACAACCATAGCTTGGGAGTTTCATAGGCCCTCACGAGTAGTCCCATCAGTACGAAAACTCTATTTATCCTTGAGCTTCTCCGATCAGATCAAAACTCGTGATAAGTGGGGGAAATAGTTTTATTTTTCATCCCAAGGTTTTAAGCTTTTGTTGAAGCGCAGTCTCCTATTCTGTTAGGCCTCTTTTGAAGTGCTCCCTCCCACACTGCAGGGAGAGCTATACGATGTAATTCACATGCCTTTCAGCCAGAGAAAAGGGGTAGCTGAAGTAGTGTGGGGGCCTGCCGCGTCTTTGAAGTGCAAATTACACCAACTGAGACGCTTCAAATACCTGTAGAGTAGGAGTAAAAAAGTTTCAGTGACAGCTAGATAAGTAGAGTATAAGAAATTAGAACTTAAAAATCAACACCAAAAGCCCACACAACTCTACTGAATTTGACGTGCCAAATCAAATGTGGTCTGTGTAATAAATCTGTGCAATTAATTGAGCTGTTGAGCCTGTCTCAAGCATATGTGCTTAGCTGGAATATGTGGATTATTTTCTAGGTTAGAGTGTGTAATGTACCATATTGCAATCTCTTACCCAGGCCTAATTTGTCTAAAATAATGCAGCCAGGCTCACTTCTAATGAAATTCCACCACCTGAGGTGACCTTGTTTATTTCAGACAATTTAGTTTCCATCACTATTCCGAGTCAGATCTAATCCCTGTCTTATTTCTGTTCACATTGTTTAGAAATTTGGAATGCCAGTTCTTCGTTCCTTACTGATTATAAATCTCAGACATTCTCCCATTGATACAAGATCTTAGAAGCACCAACATTTGCATATGCTGAATGAACACTAAAGTCATATGCCTGCTCTTTTAGGAGCCCCAGAGTGCAGTTTCAGAATTTATACTGTCCAGTGACTGTATGAGTTTAAACTGTTCTTACCTCTTTGCTCTCTTTCAAACTTTTGTGATCCTGGCTTGGTTTTGCTTTTGCTTTGAGTTGGGTTTTTGGCTGTTTTCATTTTTGGAGAAAGGGTTTTAAATGTATCAGATGCTTCTGCTGGTAAAAGAGTGGTTTAACAATGGGTACTAAGAAGCAAGCAGAAATACCTCAACTTGTTTCATGAGCAAATTAAATTGTTGTGATTTTGATGATCACTTACAAAACCATGACCTTCTGGGACGTGTCCCATACAGATTTCTGGTGTTGTAGGTGTTTCTAGTATAATCTCCCCCTTTGTTCAGCGTAGCATTGCTGTGTGTATGCAGCAGCTATTGATTTGGAGAGCACAGATTCTGTCTGTAGCACAGGTATCAGTTGTTCAAAGAGGAAGCAATAAATGCCCTCAAGGAAACATTTTTAGGTCCTGATCTTCTTTGCAGCTAGTCTAAGGATTGTCATCTGTTCTGCTTTGTCTTGAGCTGTGGCAGTTTTCAAACTGGGCATCTGATGCTTTGAAATCAGTGGTATTTAAATATAGCTGGAGTTCTGTGCTGTAATAGTAATGTGCTGCCTTTTTCCTATCCTATTTCAAAGGCTTGCTTGCTTTATTTTATACCAAAGCAAAATTATTATATTTAAGTGATTCTTTCCCAATTAGAGCAAGTGCATAATTTAAATGCGATTCTGCACTGTAGCGCAGGTTTGTATTTGAGCAACGTAAGTATTTCTCTACACAGCTTTTCTGTACTGACTCTGGGGCACGATCGATGCAGACTTGCAATGTCAGCGGAGGTGAGTCAGGTCACTCAGATTTGAGAGGACTGCAGCTTGTCTAAAACGTTCATTTTATGACTCATTTCTCTGGGTCTAGTATGAGGAGGAGGATATGTGAAAAGACAAGTCCTCTGGTCTGCACCTTTCCATAGGATGAGTGAGTCTTTTCCAACTCATTAAGGAGCACGAACTTTTGGCTGGCGAATGAGCTGCAGCAGACCTCCGGAAAGGTGCGAACAAGCTGGCTTGGGGCAGGAGCAACGCTGCTAGGCAGCACGTGGCAGCAGAACGGGGGCAGCTCCTCGAAACCCTAGAAGTGCCTCGCTTCCCCGGGCCCCGCCATGTGAGCTCTAAGAGTAACTTAACGCGGGCTGCGGGCGGGGTCTTGGTGATGTAACAGGAAGCTCTGATGGCTCGCTGCTGCCGCCGCTCCTCACTCAGCAGCTGAACCTCTCCCGGCGCTGCCCAGAGCCGGGCTTCTCTGCCGGGCGCCTCTGCTGGCACCGCCGGACTCTCGGACTGGACCGTGCCCAGCGGGCGTCTGCGCGATTCCCAGCCGTCCGGGCGGGGAGGCAAAGGAGCAGCTCTCCGCTCCGTTGCTGGAAAGGGAGATCCAAGTGATCGAGCTCTGAACAACTCCGCGTGGTGAGTACACATCAAAACAATTTCATTGTTTTACCTCAGATCGATGTGTTTGTGCCATCTGGACGCGTTTGGTCTTACATATGGTCTTACATATGTTAGAGGGAAGAGTTAGGTGCGTTTGCATGCATTTATGTGAACCTCAGCATGTACTATGCGATCTGCAGGGAGAAAAGGGTCTCAGGAAAAATCTTCGTTTATTTTTAGTCACTGAAATGCTGAGCTCATTTTATAGCCAGTGTTGTTTTAATATCTCCTTGAGGAAGTAACCAATGATAAATAAGTAGAAAGATTAAAAAAAAAAACTTAATAATTGCCTAAAGGTTTCCTTCAAAAATCCTAGTATCATCTAACCATATTTCTGACTTTGCATCTGGAGAGAATTAGAGGCATACTGATTTGAAAACAGTCCATGAGACTAATTCAATACAACCGAAGCTCTTTCAAGAGAAGACAAATTAGGTGATAAAGTGGTGCAAATTCTCTTACTGAGTATTCCTTTAATCTTACTGGCATTATTATTTCGGAAAGAAATTGTATCCAAATCATTTCATGGTTAGGCTTTGCATTGTAATTACACGACAGAAAAGATGAAGCATCTATTTGCTTGAGAAAAAGTTAGCTTGAGTTTAGTGCTTGTACATGTGCTGGGGTGTTCCTGTTGGGATTTTTCCCACACTCGCCGAATTGATTTACTGAAGGGTAGATGTCTACTATTTAATTGTCTTGAGAAGCTATTGATCAGTGAGAAGTGTGTGATTCTGTGCCTTCCAGTGTAGAGTTAAGAGAGTCTTGCCACTTCTTCATCTTCTGAAAGCAGATGCACTATTGTTTTGAAAAATATGGTTGCATGGTTATGATGATCCCCATCTCTACATCTAGTCATTTGCCTGTTTGTGCAAGCAATGGATCTGTAGAATCAGGAAAAGATATTTTATTACTGAAGGACAGTTGAGAACCAGTATAGGTTTAACGTCACAGTTGGATTTGATCTGCAGTGATTCGTTTAGTTGTCCATAAGCAATTATGTTGAAATAGTAAGAAAAATAGATGTGGTTTTATTGCTCTCTACCTTAATAAGCTTGTGCCAAATACTTTGGGGCTGGATTTTGCTCTTACAAATGTGCCAGTGCTGAGTCTTTGAAATAATATTGTGCATCCTGAGGATCGTGTCATTCATTTGCAACAATAAAGCATACAACTTTTTAAAACTGTTCAGATTGGTATGTGCTAAAAGTCTGAATGTTGTGTTCTGAAGTCCTTCCAATGTGTTGAGGGGAGGCACACTGGTTCTGGAAAAATATGAATGAGACAATATTTGAATCTGTGTTTTCTTATGAAATACACATGCTGCCATGCTGAAATGCTCAATTATAAATAATGTGTATTTTCACAGTATTTGCTTTTGCAATCTGCTTAAACTGTCATTGACTTGACTGCATATAGGAGCAATTCCAAAGTCTATCCAGCTTTGAAAACTGTCAGCGCAGAAGGCACTTGGTGGTGCTAAATCAAGCAAGATGACATTTCAGAAAAATGTCCATGTTGTTTTGTACAAAACTGACTACCTGAACATAAAGTGTGGGTGACAAGTTGGAGAAGGGCATTGTGTCTGTCCCATTCAAATGTTGCTGTACTCTGAATTCCTGATCATCTGGGTTCTTGCTCTGAATTAAGAAATGTAATGTTTGTCCCTTTGAATGTGCTTGTTGTGATACAATGCAACTGTTGAAGTCCTGATTTGCTGAGAGTCAGTGGGAAATTTTCCACTGACTGTCAAAGGGCAGGATACTCCTCAGTGTGGGTATTTATGTTAAAGGAGTTATTTACTGTGGTTACAGACATTATCCATCCAGTAACTGGCATACTGTCATCAACTGGCAGTTGAGGTTTTTTAATAACTTTTGCCATTTTTTTGAATGCTGAAGTTGTTAAACAGATCTGCATGTCTTGTTCTTGGTGACTGGCGGCTTACCTGGCTAAAAAATGGGGCCTGCTCAGGGACAGCAGCATTGTTGTGGGCTGAGTACTGTAATCCAGGTTTAGACAAGGATACAATTAAGAACAGAACTGGGAGAAGAAAAGCACAGATATATTTCTGTCATAGTTTTATGTTTGCTTCTACTATGATTACTAACTTAGTTCCATTTTCTGTGAATTTTAGTAAATTAGCTGCTTCCAACAACACTTGTAGCATGTGGAAGAGATGGGTAGGACTAGGCCCACAAGAGTATGAAATCGTACTCATAAAGGATTCAAACCAGCCCAGTCATTTGGAGGGAACTGTTGCTATCAGTGTGCTTTTAATAATAAAGTGTACACAATGATAGTTTAAAAGTATCTATTTAATCACTTCTATAGTAAGTGCTCGACGTAACGTTAGCTTTTATGAAGGAATTTGAAGGAATTTCTCCAATGAGAAGTCCAAATCCACAGGTTTTTTTTGTTTGGTTTTTTTTTTTTTGGTTTTTTTTTTAGTAGAATTTCTCTTTAAGGAGTTGTTCCCATGTGTTCCCAACGTGTTTACAGTGTTCATGATCTGCTAGCAAAATTCCTTCTATGCTTCTGATCAGTGGTCATTCCTACAGTGCACATATGCAGTGCTGGCAGTACCTCGGTATTGTGGTTACCTCTGTAGTACAGGCGGCTGTTGCACTGTGTAGGGGCTGCTTTCCTTTAGCTTTATCCTCACTGAAAACAGTTGCTTGTTTCATGTAACTGTTGTAGCAAATTGTCAGAGTGCTGGAGTTGAGTTAAATTATATCCTTATATTATTGTTTTATACATATGCACAAAGTATTTGTCTCATGTTGCTGCTTAATGTATCAACTAAAGAGGGAACATACATTTTTTGAAAGAGATGTACTAAGTAGATTAACCTCAAACCTTGTCTTTTGTTTAGAAAACTGTGAATCGTTAGTTTTAGTATAGTTAGCTTTAAATTGACCACATCTGAATATTGTATTAATGTTTAAAAGAAGAAGGAGGAGGCTTTCCATGTGTGTTCAAAGCCCTTTTTTTCCTGTTATGTCTCACATTAGCAGTACTACTGTATTGAATGTCTTTTTTTATTCTGATAGTCAGTGTAATACATTGCACAAAGGGCAACAGAAATTAGCCTATTACTTATCTTCATGGTAAGTACCTATTATTTTCATGGAAAAGTCCACAGCCAGTACAGTATAATATAATAACTTAATAAAATACTGTTAGGAAAACAAATTTCTTTTAGCAGCATTATTTAGCCCTATTTTGAATCAAGACAAAATCTGAAAGGCTACATTTTAGAATTTTCAGTTATTTTTATTTTCACAATCATCTCTCCTGCACGTCTGCCTTAGTCTCCCAACCTTGTTTATACATTTTACATTTTCCCAGCTAAGTCATTCTTTTCCTGCCCTAGTTCAGTGCAAACACTTTCAATCGTTGCTGCAGTATACGCTGTCCAAAAGAACATAAATGATTTATTTAGAGTTGCTTTTCCTTGGAAAGATGCATTTGAAATCCATTTTACTGAATGCAATGCATTAAAAAAAAAAAAAAAAAAAAAAAAAAAAAAAAGACTTTCCATGAGAGAAGCATTTACTTCAGGAAAAAGAAAACAGATTCCTAACTGGTGTAAATTTGTATGCCTCCCTGAAGCTGTTACCTTTTAATATAACACAGATATCACCCAAGAATTTCTGGCACTTTTGGCCACTGTTAAGCTGTAGCTGACAATTAAGATACTAACCAAATTTTAGGAAAACAAAAACAATGTTGTATTTCTGGATTTGTGCCTGGAGCATGAAGCCCTTATTTAAGAAAATATCCCAAACAAAATTAGTGACAGAGCTTTGTTTAATGAAGCCCATACCAGTCTTGCTTCCCTTATTATACCAAGGACAAGGAACTAAGCTTTAGTGAGTTTTGTGGTTTTATTTGTTGTTGTTGTTGTTTTTTGTTTTTTTTTTCCCAAAGCAGCTACTCTATATACAGTATTCCATCGGCTGCATTTAGGCCTAGTATCCTTTTAGTTCCTAAAACTGTGTCTTCCTATCAAAGCACATTTTTTGATAATTCTGAGCTTAAAAAGTGTACAACCATTTTATTTTAGTAGTGGCAATGCTGGTAAGGTTTTATTAAGGTAAGGTAAGCAGAAGATAGACCGTGAAGATGGTTGTTCTCTCCAAACTAGTGCATTTTTTTGCTTTTTTTTTTCTTGTCTATATAATCAGAAATTAATATAGCTTTTCTCGCATTGTTGTTGTATTCTATAGTCCTTCCTAGATAGAAATTATGAAAAATATATGTAACAGACATAAATGAGAGCTCTAGACATCGCATTAGTTTTCTGTATGTATTTATGCATTAATTTACTGCCATAAAAGGAGAAAAAAATGTGACTGCATCCTTTTCTTTAATTATTTTTAAAGGGCATGGTCTTGTGCTGATTGTCCTGAAATGTTCTTATAATGGGGTTATCTACTCTTTTTCTGTCTTAGTGAAGTCCAGCAGGTGTCACTCTGGGGATTAAATAAGGAATATTCCACAAACAGATATAACTTTGTTTGGGAGATGAGATGTTGAATTTATAAGTATTTATTCCAATATATTTTTCCAGGATAAGTTTTTCACCATGCCATTTTCATTTTTAAGTGTCTTTTTTTCTATTTTTAAATTATGTGATTTAATGAGCATGTTGGTCTTTGAGTATCCATTTGAACATGAGAAACCTCACATTTGTATTGGACTATTTGTATTTGTAAAAGTTTTATTTGTAGGTGTCAAATCTGATCCATGGAGAGCTGGGAATCAGTTAAGCATTGCTTTTACGATATTAGAAAATGCTTTTGTGTTCTTCCCTGGTAATCAAAATTATTTGTCAGTGGAAATTCTATTTGCACAAGTGCTATTTGTTTATTGAAACAGTCCATGTATTGGTTTCTATTTAAATTCAAAAATTGACATCATGGATGGTTAATTATCCCAACTTTCAAAATACTTGGAGAAGACAAACTTTTTCACATTGCAGCAAGTTGCTAGAACAAGAAATTCAATGCTGTATGTTTTGTAATGGGGAAAAAAGGCTTTTTGTTTGTTTGTTTATGCACAGAGTCTGTCTTTAGAGACTAGTGTAACAATGTGTTGCATTTCAGTGGATTTTTACATAAGTGGATAATTCTATAGTCTAAGGGAATAGCATATTTAAGAATGTGCGGATTTCTAGAGGAAATCCTTTCCTATTTCCCATACCACAGTAAAGCCTACTTATACTGAAACAAACGCTTCAGCAGGCAGCTTTGCAAAGTAAAGCGTGAATATGTCTCTTTTCAGTCATAAAGAAGTTGTTTTTTTTTTACACATGTGCATACCTGTGTGTGTGTATGTGTGTACGTTATATGCATAGAGCACATGTATTTTACATGTGTATAATTATATATTTTACACACACACAAAAAATCATCTAGTTACAGAACTTGTAACCTCAAAACTCTTTAAACAATTCAGTTTCCTTTCTCTCGCTTCTTTCTCCTGTGTAAGCCTCCATCCTGTTCCGTTTTTTATTCTGTTCCACTTCCTTTCCTGTGATGGCTCTGAATGAGTCACTTTGCCAGGCATTAAGAATATGTCTTGACAGTATTTCCTAAAGCTTATCCTACACTAGCTCATGCAGATGAAATTAACCTCTGCCTTATCCTTCCTTTTGAAGAGGAATATCTGTCCTAACACATCCAGTTTCTTGGAAGGGGAAGGTGAGGGTGGGAACCCTTTCCATTAGTGACTATATATTTAAACTAGGAGTTCTTTTCCATGAAAGGCTCTTAAGAGCAACTGATGTGCGTACCATAGATGAATATCAGGATTGGTAACTTCTTATAAAATGGATTTATTATTCAGTCAGGAAGAAGTTTAAAAACGTTCAGGAAAGTCAAAATAAAGGCTCATTCCTGATTGGTGTTTCAGGTACTCTCTGCATGGCTACTGCTCTGCATTGTCTATTTTTTTTTTAAATTAAATGTCTTGTATATTGTATTGTAACATGTTGAAGGCCGCCAGGATTGTGCTTTTTGTATGTAGCAAGCAGCAATCAGAAAAAGCACTTGCTTAACACTAAGTGGGAACTTAAACATGGAGATAAATTGTATCCTTTCTTGTGGTTATGTGCATGTCAGCACAGGTTGGGGTTTTTGAAGTTATTCCTTTTTTTTCTTCCTCTTTGTCTCTTTTGTTTTGTTTCTGGGTTGCTTTTTTTTTGTGTGTGTGTGTGGATTTTTTGTAGGGTTTTTTTTTTTTTTTAAACGTGTGTTGTTTTGTTTTTTTTCAGTTCTGGGTAGGTAAAGATAGAAACACTAAAAAAAAATTCTAATCAGTTAATTGTGTACGTGCATCAGGAAACAAAAGTCTTTGTGCTAAAACCAAACAAGGAAAATGATAGTCCTAGAGAAGAGTAACTTTGGAAAACAATAAGCACATGAGAATAAGGATTCCCTTTAGGCTGAACTCTGCAGTTGCACTGTTCTGATTGTCCCACAGAGCTGCAGAATGGCAGCCTCACTCTTCCATCAGCTCTCACTAAAGGAGATCTGAAAGGTTAAATCCATTCTATCATTTTCAGATTTTGTCATAAAAATAATTAACATGGACTTAAATTGCACACCAACAAGCAATGTAGAAATAGAAAATTCATTTGCTGTCACAAGCAGGTGTAGTGTTTGTAATTGGAAGATCCAACAGCTCTGTCTGGAGAGCAATTGTTGGGTATTCATTTAAATTCTTGTTCAGTTATTCATACTGGAGATGCTTAATTTCTGACTACAGAAGGTGATTTGAACAGACTTGAAATCTTAACAGTGTCATTTGTGGATTGATTTCAGAAGTCCCAGCACTGCCTCACAAGAACGTTATGGTGTCCTCTTGCATGCTGGATGCACTATTTTAGTATTTTCACAGTTCTTACCAGAGTTCCTAGGAAACTAAATAGAAAAACAAGCATCATTCAGATGTTTTTTCCCTTTCAGCATGAACCACTGCACTGGGGTAGATGCTAGGCCTCCATCTTTTTATTTTTCTTCCTCCTCGCCCCAGTGTTTCAGAAGATATTTTAAAATCCCATTTCTTCTGTAGCTAACATCTCTCTTTCTCTCTTCTAAAAACTATGCATACAATCCAAGGATAGAATTCCCTCTGTAGTTTAGCTGGGCACTTTTTATTTAGAGCTACAGAGATAACATAGTCTGCAGACACGCTAAGCTTCTCTTAGAGTCACGTTACAGCCCATGAAGGGCATGACAGTATTTCAGAGTATGTTGGAAGGATGGAAAAATACTTGCACCATCTCTGTGGGGCCAGTGGGGCACCAGAGCACATCAACATATACCACCATCTGTAAGATTAAGCGTATACAATCAGTGCAAAACCAGCACCAAAATAATTCAGATCCAAAGTGGATTTTAGGGCTCAATTGCAATAAGACCTCTAAACAAGTTTAGACAAGGGGAGAAAAGGTGTTCTTAAAATGCATTTTGTCTAATGAAACCAAAACTATGTGGTAGAGAGTTGTGGCTTGATAGACAGTTACCTGTGATAACTCAGCTTTCTCAGGGAGTGCCCACTTGCTGAACCAAAGTGTTCAAAAATAGTGTTTTGTCATGCAGGAGTGGCTTAAGAAGCCCCACAGAAGTTTGTTTTCCTTTTACAATTTCTTTGCCTGTTAGTTGGACTTCCAAGCTTTTACAATATGCATTTAAACATAACAGTATTCCAGCTCTGAGGTAGGAGACGTTCTGCCTTTCTTGAGCATGAAGATAAATGATAAAGTTTGGTAGCAATGAAGGTCAT
Source organism: Numida meleagris (assembly GCF_002078875.1). NCBI lineage: Eukaryota > Metazoa > Chordata > Aves > Galliformes > Numididae > Numida > Numida meleagris. Next base: position 40,373,662 of record NC_034413.1, on the reverse strand, counting down.
GTGATGGAAGGAATGGAAATTGCACTCACACACTCACAAAATATCCAAACTAATTAAAATGTTGTTCCCTTTGTAAAGTGAACTGTGAGCAAATGGGTGGAATGATAGTGCCTAGAATGTGACTTTTTGACTGCAGAGGCAAAGCTGAGCCAAGTGTACAGGGTCAGTAACAAGCCATTTCTTTACATACATGACCATTTAGGTAAAAAAAAGAATCAGATAGCGAGAAATCTGTGTTTGCAGTTATGTGTATGATAGGAATTCACAGTAGGGTTGCTAAAGTAATTGCCTATTCATTATTTTAATTTGGCAACAAAAACAGTTGCTGGGTTTTAGTACAGTATACAGCTTAGATGCCAGTAACTGCTGTGATAAGCTAGCTCATATTTTCTCATACAGAGTGAAGGTGAGACATCCAGTCACTGTGTATGGAGGATTCTTATTATTGCATCTTTTCCTCATCTATGCAAGGGAAAGAATCTTCCAATTTCTGATACCATGATAATTTTGTTATTTAAGGCACCACATTGAGCTATCAGACAGCTCAAAACTTCTCTCAGTTTTTCAGGATCTTTTTTTTGCGGACTTACGAGCCATGATTTGTGCACGTGCAATTCAGTGTTACTTTGGTTCCTTTGCTGCCATTCATCCGCAATTAAAAAAAAATTGCTGAATTGGAGTAATAGAGAGGAACAATGGGCTATAACAGGATGTTCGAGACAGGGTCATTACAGTATATTTTCTTGTGCAATCCTGTTATGAGCAAGCTATGTATTTACCAGCTTGCTTCATTTGTCAGCACCCTATTATTAGTGTGGTAAGGTTACAAGCTGCCTGTTTTCTATCAAAGTTCTATATAATTTGATACATATTTTATCTAATGTATTTGCAGAAAATTATTTATAATAACTTTCTATATATATTTTAAGTATTCGGTATTTATCGTCATTGGTAATGACAAGTAGGGTGGGTAAAGTAATGAGAAAAAGAGCCAGGAAATGTTTCACTGTGAAATGGCAGAGTAGTTTTAGTGTACTTTGCAAAATGAACTCCCAGAAGCTTATGATGAGCTGCTGAATTTAAAAGTCTAGAGAAATCTTTTAAAACAAATATTTTGCTTTTAAGGTTTTAAAGGAAAACATTTCATTTGCAGTGTTGGTTTTTGACATGCAGAGTATTTTTTAGATTATTTTCAACATTTATACTACAGAAGGTCAGTCTGCTCTAAAAAGTGAGGGTGAGAAATAGTGTTTATTGGGTCTCTGAAGCAGCTGTGGACAGTTTATGTGATGTGTGATTAAGCTGACACTACTCTAGCTGAAGGACACCCACAAATGGTCACAGAAGCAAATGTTTAAAGGTGTTGAGTTAATGTGAAATAAGGAGGTCATGCAAGAGGGTTCAATCACATCTGGGAGGACACAAATTTGGAATTGGTATCCAGGAATTAGTAGAATAGCTTAGAAACCAGTCCAGAGGGATTTTGGATGCTGATGAAGACTGCATGTTTTCAGAATTGTGTGAGAATGTCTCAGTCTTTAATCAAGATATGTTATTTTCTTAGATGTGAAAATGATTTTTGGAATAAGTACAGCCTAATTTGGAATACTGGGCTGTAGCTGTGTAACAGAGTCTGAAATGGAAAACTAAGGGTACTGTAGGACAATTTTGAGGTTAGCAGAACTGTGAGGGGAAGTCTGTCTGGCAGCTAAATGTCTCAGTGCTGCCTTCTTTTGCACGAACCTCTTCTGCGTGGGAGAACAAGGGGGTGGAGGAATCAGCCACTGCTTGAATACTCATCTGTTTGATTCTGGTTCTTGCAGAATCAGAGACACCATTAACTGATATGAAGTGTCAGTGGATGAGATTTGAGTAGATGCTACTCATCAAAGTCTTTTCCTATTTGGAAAGTTACTGTACAGCTTGAGTGGCTCACTGGAAGTGTTAGAGACCAACTGTTTTACTTCAGCTCTCTGACTCCATTTGGCTTTTGAGTCTTAATCCTGCAAATCCTTAAAGTCCAAGTAGGATACTTACACAGTACTTAGAGAAACTGTATGGATGATGTGCAGAGCACAAAACAAGGCCAATGGCTTGCAAAATCAGCAACAATTTGAAAGGAATTTTAAAAATGGCAGGAAAAAAGCTAGTGACTGGCAAGAAAACATTGAGAAGAAAGTATGTGTGGGAAAAAAATATCATTTGGCTGCTGGGGCCACACCTTTTGAGAGGATACTCAGTAGTTACCACGCCCAGTGGTATTATCTTTTTCACAAAGAATGTCAGTATATTGTTTGACATAGGAAAGAGAATTTTTAATGTAAAAAATAAAGCAAACATTTAATACTAATTAACAGTATGTTTGTGACAGCACACTAGTTAAACACCCCCTCTGAAAATTATCTTATATGCCTGTATGAATGCAATCTTTTTAATGGAAATAGCTCCAAGAAATTCATGTGGACTTCCAGAATCCATTTTAAAAGGGGCACTTAACTGCTTAGAGCACTGAACATATGAAAAGGATTATGGCTGATTATGATTTATTTGTTGAAATCAGCCACATTTTCTTAGACAGTGACTAGTTGAAAGAACACTAGATTACTTGAGTGTGTGTCATGTCTCCAGGACAGGACAAGAACTGTGGTTAAAAAAGATTTCTTCTGGGTTGCTTTTCCTGTGGGAAAGCGTCTCTCTTCACTCTTTCTTCCCAAGAAAGTGAGATGGAAATAGCTCTCACCTTTGTAGGCATCTAGCTAATGCACTAGAAGCCTGCAGTCTAGAAATCACTCAGTCATACTAATTTGCCCAAGGGGACAACATTCATACTGCCATGGATCATTAGAGTTACATGATTTTAGTGGAGATGCAATGAATGTACTTTCACAGAGTTTAACTACCTGAAAATTTAAATAATATTGGCCTTTCTTATCAAAAGTAAGCCTTCAAAGAATCATCAGAAATTTTCTGGCAATTATTTTTTGTTTTGTTTTCACATTGCTCCTGCTTCTACAGATTATTTTTATGCATAAACAGATGAAAAAGGCTTCTATATACTATTTGTCTTACTGGTTCAGATAATTTAAAAAGAAAATAATTGTGGACCTACATTTGTAAGCACACTCAGGTAGCATACAAATTTTTTCCAGTCCCACAGCAGGAGATGAACCTCAGTTCGTCACAGAGAGACAGTTGTTTCCTGGCAGAGGCACTTGGTTCACAACTTCCAGTGCTTGAAGATGTCACGAGTCATATGGATTCTGTGTGTTTGCAGCCTTTGGGCTTAACAGGAAGGTCACCAAGTTATCAAGCAACTGCTGTCTGTTTGAAGAGATTCAAATGCCTTTCCTGCCCTGCTGTTCAGGCACATCAGTTTTCAAAGAGAAAACAGCGCTGTTCCTCTGAAATTACCACTATCTAGTCCTTGTCTTCTAGCTAAAAAGAGCAAAAGCAAAATTAAAGTTTACTTGCGTTATTATTTTTGTTCTGTTCCATTTGAGGTCCTGTAAACTCTGTTTTCATCTAGTGTAGTCTCTGTGAAACAGCCCAATATAAACATGTTTTATTCTTTCTGTGTTTTGGTAGTCTCACGCTGCTGCTTTTCCAAAGCTGTCTGTATCCACAAATTGTTAGGAGGATTCCCACTTTTCAGTAACTTACTGTGATTTCTGTATATAACCTGTCTATATACTGTAATAGAACAAATCATAGTGTAATTCTTCCTCACCAGACCTACATGGATAGTACAAAGGGTGATTAAGACATAAACCTCCTTTCCCAAGTAAAACGTTTGATTTCCTTTATCCTAACTGCATGAGAGCATGGTTATCAGAAGACCTATTTCCAAGTTGATGTCTTTTGAAGATGTGCAGAATGTGCTTGTGGAAATGATAGTTATGTGGTCAATTGCATGGATGTAACTACCTCTATTTCTTAGGTAGCTAGGCTTCGCAGCTAGGCTTAAGTGATAATTAACAGAAAATTGGAAAATTGGAGCTTTTTTGTTTGCTGTTTTGAAAATATAGCGAGCACATTATCATTGTTACTGATAGACGATCCCTTTTGACAGCATTTCAATGAATTATCTTTTTCCTTGTTTTGGATAAGGAAGGTAACCTTTGCAACACTCTGTTTTATTTACCAGTCATATCTGTAATCTGTAGTGATGTCATATGTGAAATCACAGCACAGCATTCAAAAAAAATCTTTGATGTTTGTTGGAAAACCACTTAGTAACAAAACAAACAGAACTATGACTGTTGTCAAATTTGATTTATTTTAAATAATGCCAACATATGTTATTTTTCTAAATTAGAAAGGGATGAAGTGATTCACATGAAATCAGAGTCCTCTCTTGTCTTCTCTGAAATCCAAGTTGTACCGTATTGCGCATGGTTGATGAATAGGTGAAGATTTTATTGCTGATGACTCTTTTCACATGCCTCTGCAGTTCCTATTCTTTTGCTAGAGTTGGAATTAAAGTGCCAAAATGTTATGGAAAAAGGCTGCTCTTGCATTATTTCTGGCAGGCTTGTAACTTGGGAGTATCTAAAATATCATCAGAAAATTTGTTCTTATGAGATTCCTGTCCAAATTTCCAGACTAACAAATCTGGAACATTATCCAAAAGAGTGTAGATACTTTGACCCTCATAGAATTACAATAGAACTTGTGGTTGACATTTTGGATTATTTTTGATGTTGGTTCTTGTTTGTTTGGATTTTTTTTCAGTGTTCCCCTTGTCACTTTTTTTTTTTTTGCATAATTTTACTTATTTCTTATTCTTTCTCACTTGTCTTCTCAGCAAAATCAGTAAGTAAGAACTTCCTATGTCCTTTTGACCCTTTCCCATGTTTTTAATGCAATTCATCATTCACTGTCCTTGTAAAATAGGTGTTATTTTTGATGAGCAATAGTCTGTTAATTTAAAGTGGAGTTTGATGACAATGTCTCAGTTCACATGCAGAATGAACTCTGAACTGAATCACTACTGAAGGTTAACCCAAGTGAGAGGGTGAATATCATTCGGGTAAAGGTGTTTTTTTTTTTTTTTCCCTGTGCTTAGTTCAAATTTAATAATGAATATGCATATTATTAGTATATCAAATTCTCTTTATTAACAAGTCTTTGCTATTGAAATGTTTCATAGTTTTAGACATGGTTGACCGCTTTGTTCAAACATTACTATAGAAAAACAAGACATGCCAGGATCCATCTATTAGTGTAGCACTGTGAGCAAAGAGCTACTTTGCTAGACAGTATAGGTGATGCAGTTGTCAGTGTTCTTACTGTGTCTGTATTCATCAGTAATTAATTCCATTGCTTGAACAAGAGCACTCCGAGACCATGTTATCATTCTAGCAGAACCCTGCCAAGCAGCTGGTGCTGTTTCTTGTTTTTGTTTTTGTTTTTTTCTCAGGGAAGTAGGATTGAGCTCACTGGAACTGTTTCTCATCTCTCACAGATAAAAAAATCAGTAAACTTAATCATTCAAAGGAAAACACATTTGACACTCATTACCTATGTGGACAAACACGAGGACTGCTCCAAGTGTAATGCCTCCTATTTCATTCTCTTGGCCCCTGACATCAGAGGTGGACAATGGTGGGATGGCAGCAGAGGTTGAACCTTCCTGCCAATATCCCATTATGTTTTGTTGCCATGAGACAGATGGCAGCAGAGGGACAGTCTAACAGAATGGCATCTGACATGGAAATGTGTGTGAAGCAAAATTCTAAAACTGAATTCCTCTTTCTGGAAAAAATGACACCCACTGACATTCACTGATGCTTGCTGAACATTTCTGGAGACCAAACAGTGGATGTGAGCACAGTGTAGCTGTGGGTGGTGTGTTTCAGCAGTACTGACAGTGCTGTGGAAGGCAAGCCGAGTTCTGTGTGACCATGCACAGCTATCACACCATGAAATGAAGAGCATCTCCATCAGCTCATCCATGTGAATTGGCTAATGGTGGTGACTGTAGGGAAAAAGTGTTTTGTAGCTGAGAATTCGTTCTATCAAATAGTGTTCTTGTGCTATTTGTATCCATTACAGTTTTCTTGAAAATGAATAGGAGGCATTACTTTCAGAGCAACCTATGAATCTTATGTAGTCTCTCCTACTAAAGGTTCATTAATATGGTTCAAATTTTATTTATGTTAGTATCTGTAGTCTCCTAAAGTATAATTTATTATGTTTGTTTAGATAACTGATCAGCACACTAGAGAATGTAACAGAGTTATATTTTAGATTCTATCCTCATTTAGTTACATGTCTTTTCCTGGGAAAAATGTACTTCTCTAGCATTTATGTCCTATTGCAGCAGCTCCCAGGAAATATTTGGGTATAGGAGTAATGTTCCCAAAATTCTTCTGTGAGGTAGACTTAGGAAAGTATATTCATTGTGAATAAAGAAGGGAAAATTCAGGTCTTGGTAGACTGCTAGTGGTTTTTGCACTGTGTAGTCCTGTACTAGCATCTAACGGTTGTCCTCAATTCCTCAAATGTTAATGAGTTCTATTTCAAAATTGTGCTTATGGAGAAACCTGCTTGCTTTTGGAAGAACATTAAGTATACTGGAGGGAACTGAGCTCCCACCCTCACCTCTTTTCCAATCCTGATGAGCTTCTTAAGTTTTTGAAAACTTGGCTCCGTAACAAATTGCTCATAAGATTAATTAATGCTGTGTGGAAACAGATGTTTTTTATTTGTTGGCAGTGATGATGTTTTCAGGGTTCACAATATCACAGGCCTGTTATTTTTTGTAATGCACCTCTTGATCTTTTCATTTATTCTAGAGTACTTAATTATGTTTCACAGGTAAAATTGAACTGGAACAGTTTCACTTTAAGTGGAGGATTTCTTATCTTGAATCAGTTCTAGACCAGTGAGCTTTAGTATCCTTCTTTTAGCTTCTATCTGTGTCAACAAACTTGATCATCAGTGCTTGCTGAAATGAAAAAAGTTGTTTTTACCACTTTAAGGAACTAAATTTATTTTTGCATTGCTTTGCCTAAATAATAATAATAAAAATTCTCCTTGGTTGTCTAGGAACTTACTCATTGCTCTGAAACTCACATATCTTTATCTAGCTGTAAATCTAGTTAATAACAATAGTATATAATTATCCAGACTTTTTCAAAAGCCAATGACTAAAAGCACTTGAAGGAAAGATCTGTGTTTGTGCAAGCTATATTCTGGGCTATAAAAAGTAACATTATTTTTGTAATTATCACCCATTAATTGTGTTGATTTCCCTTTCCTCCTAGAATTAGCACAGAAGAAATGCAAGTTTGTGTTTTGTTTAAAGCCTTGATCAACAACAGGTCCCTAACTTTCTTTTTTACTTTTCTAAAGCTTACTTACTCATAAATGGCACATGTCATCAGATGAAATGCATGTTTGCCACCTAGGCAGTAGGCTTGATAAAGCTCTAGAGCTTCTGTCCTCCAAGAATGCTAATAAAACTTCACAGTGACAATCTGGGCATCTAGCCTTATTCAGAACAGGTTATTTCTCATGTAGCATTCTGCATTTTAATAATCTCTGGCACCTTCAACATAGTAGTTACGTTTCAAGGATTGTTTTCTCTCGTGATGACCTAAGGGCCAGTGGAGCATAGAGAAATGTAAAAGAAATACGATTGCAGTTTCTGTAATGAAGAAACTTTGCAAGGATCAGAATCACACTTGGGCTTCTCCTGGGTCAAGAGAGCCACAGAAGCACTTAAGGGAAGTAACAGTGGATAAATGACAGTGAGCAGTGAGCTCCCACTATCTGGTCAAGCTGTGAGGAGAGAAATAGCACTGGTAAAATGAAAAATATGTGAAGACTCACATTTGTGGATGTCTCAACAAGTCTGTCTCTTGTTCAAATCAAAAGACTGCAATCAAAATTAACTGTCTGATTAACTTAGAAAAATTAACTGAATTAACTTACCAAAAAATGGTAGGATTTACAAACAGATTTTCATAGTTAAGGGGAAATAACTCGTTGAATGTTAACATGTAGCTTTAGAAATCTTCAATTTTTATAACTTAAACAGCCCTGCTTTGTTACTTGCATAATTTAGTAGAAACAAGAAATAATGTACGGATAGCATTCAAAGTTATTAAAGGATTGCATTCCTTGCAGTGAATGCAATACTGCCAAAGCAGGTCTCAAGAATGAAATTCTCAAATCTATAGCTCAGATAATAGATTTCTGCAATAATTCCTTAGTTATCCTCGTAGTATGTGGTAGCTGCAGCTAGGACGAGGAATGCTAACAAAAGTTAGGATGTAGCAGCAAGTATGTCAAGACCACTTTTGCCAAGAAACTAATCCAAATCCCATAGTGATCAGCTCCACCTATGTCACAGTCCTGCTGGAGAAAAAGGATATTGCTTAGAGAAATGTACCGGAGACATTTTATGGTAGAAGATACTGGAAATATATAGCTTCTCAATGAGACTTTAATATGAATCGGTAATATTTCTTTTTTTTTTTTTTCTCTATGCCTAGAATGAGTTATCATAAGGAAAGTTTCATATTATACTGGTAAGATGTGAAATGCAAATGATATGGGAATAATTTAGAGAATAGACTTTTCACATCTCAAGTTATTTTTTGTTCCCAAGAAATACCTGAGAATTACACTGTATAGCTTTCAAAGCTGACTACCTCAATGCATTAAGATATAAACAGTAATTTAAAACCATAGTTCAGTTTTTTTTTCAGAGACTAGATATCTATTAGATACAGCTTAGTATCTTTCACAGATAAAACATCATATAGTTAAAATGCAATTATATGAAGGGTCCATGAGCATGCAGCGCGGTAATGAGTGATGTTTACAATACTATTTACACAGTTTTGGCTGTTGGAAGCTGTATTGTTAGGCTTCTGGCTGGGACTCAGGATATCCCTTGCTGCTTTCAAAAAATCTCTTGAGTCCTTAATTTCCAGATGAACAGTTACCAAAGGGCCATGGAAGCATGGAAGAGTCCTTGAGCAAAACTAAGGCAGCACTGAGTGGCTTTTTTTTTTTTTTTAACTGGAACTGTTTAGCCTTGTAGTGAAAATAATTTGTTGGAGAGAATTTTCAAATTGTTCAAGGGGCTGTCTGGATTTCCAGCATGGTCTTATTTCAGCAGTGTATGCCACTTGTCTTTGAATATATTTTTCATCAACAAATATTACCTCTACAAAATCTAACAGAACTTAACAGAAATAGGAAATAGAGAAGGGTGCTGCTGTACTAATTATATTAAATTCTATCTTCAGAGCTGCCATTTTATGACTGTTTGGCAAATCCCAGCAGTGCCATTTGCAATCAGAGAGGCAAGCTGCTAGCCTCAACAGCTAATGATGTTTCAGTAAAACTAGTATCCCTTTCCTTCACCTCTCTGTGCTTCAAGAACACTTGAATTTGGTCACTTAAACTCTGGGAGGAGCTGTTTGCTGTAAAAATGACTCCATATTTCTACATTTGTCAATGTTTCTGGTGTACAGTATCCGAAGTCTATATAAACAAGACAAGTTAAACACAGCCTGCTGTACTCTTCTGCCTTAGTGATTGTTTCGATAGATTACAGTTGCTGGTAATCTGCACAACTTTTTGCAGTGTTCTTTCAGCTGTCTTTTGGATTCTTACAGCCATACCATGATGTTTCACCTCTGTTGGGATCTCACCCAAAATTTTTATAGTGCTTTTCTGGTCCTTGGTGAGGTTTTTCTGAAAAGTTTACTTAACCAATTTGCCCTTTCTTTGCACTCTGTGGAGGTGATTCAGTCTTTAAATGTGACACCCACCCACCCTCTCTCCTCTTTTCACACGACCTTTGTTTTTGAGATTTTTTTTCATTTTGCTCTGGGCATGTGATTACATAATGACCTTGGTGGTCCTGCTCCTTCAGCAAAGCTGTTCATAGGAAAGCTATTAATAGGGTAGGGATTTGTAAGGATTTTATTTATTTGAGGTGGGATGTGATTACCCAGTACATGGGCACCTACTGCTGCCTGGGAATTGCAGCTGCTACCTGAACTGCAGCTGCCTCCATGCAGGATGTGCAAGAGACATTGGGGCCAGCTTTGGTGTATGTCTCTTATCCCTTCAGGGCATCTCAAAGAAGCCCATGTGCAGGCGAGTGAACTCAGGCTTGATCTCTCTCAGTGTGGAAATGTGTGATGAGTACCAGTTGGAAAGATGCAGCATGTATGTGGTTACATCTGTGTGTTTGCAGATTGCAACTTGAGATAAGTGGAGTCAATACTACGGAGCAATTATGCTACTAGCGCTTTGTAGAAAAGTCAGAATGAGAGCCAGTGGTTTGATCAGTAACACTTTTGCACTCCCTGCAATATTTGTACGTGATGTTCACTTTTTCCTTTTGGAAAAGATCAATTAAAACCAGCATGTGTTGTGAATGTCCCCAAGGTACTGTTGGGGTAGTAAAATTGTTATTGGTGTTAATATTTAAAAATTTATCATTAGCTTCTGAAGTTAACACCCTTTCAATTCTATTGTTTTAAGTGCAGAGATCTGAGAAATCCTTAGAGTAGTGGGACAATAATGAATAAATTTCCCCAACCAAAGTGTTTCAAAATTGCTGTTTGGGAGAATGCTTCAAAACCTAAAGAAAGTCTTAGATCTTACATCTGTAGCTTTTTGAATTGATACTCAGTAAAGATAATTATCAGATAGTAGTTTAAGATCCTCTGTGAAGTGGCATGGATTTCTAGCTATTATATATATTAGAATATAACTTACATTAAAATATTATTTCATACATTGCAGTATTTTTCAAATTTTTAATCAAGAAATTTGTTCTATTTCAAGTAATAGTAATTTTCTTACAGTTCTTTTCCTTTCCTCATATTCCTGTTTTCTGACAAAAGTTTAAGAGGTCAGACTGCTTTTAAGTTCATGCTGGCATTACTAGTAAATCACTTATAATAGTAATGATGAAGAGGCAGCCCTGAGTTTGGGTGTTAGCAGTTGATCAGTTGAAAAAGCAAGAAGTATTTAAAAAAACAATATATTTAAAATGCATTTATTTTGTCTGGGGTGCTGTAGAAGTGCACTTGGGATTCTGATCAGTCACAGTGGCTCAACTGACCGTTGATTCCTGCATTATTATGTATCTAAACATAGGTGGTTTTTAATTCCTTGTGAGACTCTTTGGGAGAAATGATGGAATCATGACCATGTGACTGATGGCCAGATAGTTAAAATGAGTTTTAAATTTAAATCAGCTTTCTTCATGCCAGTGTGTTGCAGGAGACAGTTACTTGATGGAATGCAGCACTAGTGTTTCATTACACTTCACTACAATGTAGCTACTCCTGAATATCACTTGATAATTACAATGTGAAGATATATTTTTTGGGTTATTAGGGGTCAAGTTATGATTAAGATGGTTGCAAAGATTATTTATACAAGTTTAATATATGCAGTTCATTCTATAAGGCAAGTACTTATAATGGGTTGCAAGAGATGAGAAAAAGATAAAGCTGGCTACAGGAGGTCACACTAGGTAACAATTATACCTTCACTTCGCTGTTAGAAGTCTGCTTGGTGATTCTTAGATACAGAGAGAATATTGACGTAGACTGTCTCACTGAAGTGACTTAATGTGGGGAATTCCTCCTGGGAGATCTTCTTTTAAACTCAGCATCTGAAATGTACTAACAGGGGTAATCATGTCCAAACCGTAGCCTGAGAACAGATTTTGAGTAGGAGGATTCTAAACACTGCCTTTTTCACTGGTATTCTCTCTTATAGAGAATAAAAATTAGATCTGTGTTAGCTAATTAAAGACACTGAACTCTCTGATTCAGTAAGAGAATTAAAAATACTGATCCTCTTGCCATCCCTTTATGTTCTCTTGGTACTTCTTCGTGACCTTAAAGGAATATTCAAATACAGCATTTGAAAATGTTTTTTTTTAATTTGTTTCTTGTTTTTAGAACTGAACCCATCTTCTTTGTACTGTAATCATTCTACATTTAGTAGCACTATATACTTTTAGTAGCTGATTTGGCTCCCAGTTCTGAATTAGTTCAAATTTCCCGTAAGATTTGTAATTTGATTTTTCAACAGATATTTTAAGGTCATCCTCTATGTAATGACTGGTGCTCAGCAATGACCAGCCAAGTGGAGTTTAGAGTACTGAACTCTGGGTGATGGCCACTTCAGACTTGAAGTTCTCTCTTCCTTAAAAATGCTTATCAAGGGTTTTCCACTCTCTGTAGCCTTCTGAAATGGTATGAGACAGATCAGTAATGACTTCGAAGCTAGAAGTTGTCTGATAACAGTCTGGGAATGAATACACTTTAGTCTGGAGGATGAGAATGATGCTTACTGATATCTCAACATCTTACTCAATTCATATCTAGGAGATGATGTCTTTTGGACTAGGACAGATCAGATGCAGCTAAGCTTGTCAGTGTTGCTCTTGATCAAAGTCTGTAATTAATCCATTTTATGCTTTGCTTAGACGAAGAAGTACTTTTTTTCCTAGTCTATAAAACATTTATATGATATCCAGAATAATTAACGCCATCATAAAAATTCCACTAGACTTAGAATGATGTGCAGCAACTGTTCAGCACTGCAGTCAATATAGATTTGAGTTGAAAAAAAAATGTTAAATATGGTTCCGTGAAATGTGAGAGACTATCCAGGTAATGACAACTGTTAGCAGCTTTCAGCTTCTCTATAGAAGGTGCCTGGTTTATTTTTCTGCACTATCACCTTACTGGGAAGTTAAAAAATAAAAATACAAAAATTACCAGTACAATCAGTACAACAGTTGTTTCATAATGCTATCCTGAGAAGGGGAAATAGGTTTACTTTGAGGTGGAAGTAGGGGAGAGTAAACACAAAGGTTTTATATTTGCAAATTTTGATTTCATTTGAGAAACCTGGAGATATTAGGGAAGTGACTAGTTAGCTCATTAAATCTTTTCTGTTCTTTGAATGCTGTAGATCTGAAGCAGTAGCTAAGCATTTTTATTTCTGCAAATACCGAAAGCGTGTACCTCTTGCAGAATGTACTTGCATCTAGTTAAGAATTAATGTGGAAATTTTGTCTGTGCTTGACCCAGTTATCTACATCACCAAAAAAAGCACTTGATTTCTTTGGAGGAAAAAAAAAAAAAAACAAAAAAAAAAAAAAAACAAAAAACCTGCTCTTACAGCTTCAGAAAAGAACAGTATTCTTTCTCTACCATATATGCTGATTAATTCAGAATATCTTATTCATTACCTGTTGAGTTTAAGCAAATATCCTGCTCTATCAACAGCAAGAGGAAGCCCGTGCAGGAGAAGTCTGCATTTCACCAAAGGAAGCTTGGCATACGCTACCTTGATATAAATGCAGGAGGTTTTGTTTGTTTCTTTCTGGATGGTTCCCTTGCATGGAATTGGTTTGGTGATGTGGTTTCCGTTGGCTCCAGCAATGTCAAGGCCGTTGATGATGAAAGTTTGTACTGTTTTTCCCCACTGCTAGGAAAATTGTCTTCCCCCATCCTATCCCCCAACCAAATCTCTGCCAAGCAAGCAGCTGTGAACAAAGTTTCTCAGCAAAAGGAATTTGAAGTTTTGCATGCTGTGTGGAACAGGAAAAACACACACAAAGCTTTGGGAGAGATGAGGTGGGGCACGCAAGTTGAAATCCTCTGAGTATAATGGCATTGTATGCAACAGATGATCCTTTGAAGGTGTCTTATGTAGAAAACTGCAGGAAAGAGTGGAAAAATGCAAATGAAGATGATCTTTTCATAATGACTTTGAGTAACTTGGTCTAAGAAATGTTAAGTATTCTCTGAAAGTTTGATATCTCAACTTTGCTATTAAAGTTGATTTGCAAACCTACCAAAAATGAGTACTGCAATTGCGTCTGAGCCACTGGCAGTTCAAAGACAAGAACTGGTCAGTAGAATTACTCAACTGGATGTGTTTTAATTTAATTTTAGTAAACGTTGTCCTTGTCAAAGCTTCCCATAGAATTCCATGGATTTTATTTCCCCCAGGATTTTTTTTTTAATGGAGAACAGTGAAATCACTATCAGAATTTTGTAGGGTTTTTTCCTCTAGGAAAATAAATGCAAGATATGAATTTGCAGAAAAGATGCATGCCTACATTAGCCATCTATATTTTCCATGTTTATAATGGAAATTGTCAGTTGTTTGCCATTTTGACAATCTTTAATTGAAATTTTTCCATGACAATTTTCTGCCTTTATATTACTAATGCTTTTTACATTTGAAGGGGAGACAGTGTGCTTAAATATGTGAATGAACTATAAGTAGAATTTATACATAATTTATGAGCAGAATAGCTGTGCATAATTCCCATTCCTCTGTGCTGTAGCCATAGTGCTTGTGATGTTTTATTACATTTGGAATGAAATATTTGGTTGTCGAGAAATACCTTGCCCAAGAGAGACTCAGTTTTATCAAGACTGTGATACTGTGTCCAATATCTGTAATATTTTAATGTCCTTAACTAATATTTTTATTTTGGTCTGCGATCAGGTAAGCTAGGGTGGAATTGTGCAAAAGGATATGGAAAAGTCTGTTTGTAATTAAAGGAAGACTAATTGGACATCTGGGATTGTGTGTAAAATACACTAGTCTTTCCCACGGCCACGCCCTGAGCATATGATCTTTAACTGAATTCGTGGAAACATTCAGGCTGCTTCCTACAGATTGCAGCTGGCAGTGTCTGTAAAATCTGTGCTTCACAAAGAGGGGAGGATTTTATGTGATAATGCGCAATGATACATTTCATCCTGCTACAGTGTTACTATGCACTATGCGAAACAGATAGAACACACTGAGAAAAGAAGGAAAAAAGCAAGGTTTCATGCCTAATATAGGACTCCTATTAACGGTCATTTTTGCAGTTCTCATTCAGAGGAGATGAAATAATGTGGTGCTTGGCCATGAAATATGTGTGGCTTACAGTCTGCATGCCAGCTAAATTGTTAGGTGACATACCAACTGCTTCTGCTACTTCAAACTTTTAACATCTTTCCCTGGAGCATAATCTCTTCAAGTAGAACTTTTTCAATGGCATAGCATCACCTTCCTGTTTCAAATTTAACACCAGTTAGACCTGGGTCTAACCATCAGATACGTTCGTGTAGTCACTTGGTAGCTCTTGGATTCCTCTTCAAAGAATTTCACTTCTGATTTTGTTAAGATCATTAGTTAATTACTATGATCCTATAATTATTCTTAAAACTGACAGTAACTCTCGCAAAACAAGTGTTTCTTTTGCACATAGAAGCTTGAACCTGTGTCAGAGTTGTGTTTATGTGAATATTTCTCTGGATGTAGTACAGTGTGGATGAAGCTGAAGGGACTTCCCATTTAGAAACATTGGTAGGTGATATTTTCCTGTATTTGTCCACACTAATATTAATTCAGATCAGTAGAAAATTATCCATAAATTATTATTAGCTGTAGCACTTGAAGGAGTTGTGTGTAGAGGGGATTAAAAAAAAAACCCTTTTATTGGTCATTCTATTTTTGTCTGCTTTAAGACCATCTCTGCTGCTAGTCTGTGAGGAAAATTAGGAGAGAGATATAATAAAGCCTCTGGTTATAGATGTAAAGTCAAATGCTTTGAAATTGCTGTTTTCTTAATTTGTCTCTTGCGTATGTGCTTCCATTCTTTTCTGTCATTAGAAGTCATTCACAAGCTTTCACTCTTCTTCATATACTCATTCAGAGAGATAGGCCATGATTTTAGAAGTCAAGACTAACGTCTCTGTGGGTCTCAAGAAGACACGTATGTATGAATATACAACTAGGAATCATTATTTAATGCTATAGACTTCTAAAAAAATATGTAGGAGGTAATTTCTTAGTGGGCAAGGAGACAGCTGAGGTATTCAGCAACTTTTTTACCTCAGTCTTCACTAGTGAGTGCTCTGCACACAGCCCTCAAGCAGATGGTTTGTAAGGCAGGAGCATTGTCCCTCCTGCTGTAAGTGAAGATCAGGTTCACGACTGCCTGAGGAACCTGAACATCTGTAAGCCTATGGGTCCCCATGAGATACATCCCCAAGTCCTGAGGGAATTGGCAGACATAGTCACTAAGCCACTGTTAGTGATATCTGAGAAGTCACGGTGGTGGTGAATGGCTCAATGTCCGGATGGAGACTGGTGACAAGTATTGTACCTCAGGGATCAGTACTGGGACCAATGCTCTCTTAACACCTTCATCAACGACATCAACAGTGGGATTGAGTCAAACTCAGCAAGTCTGTGGATGATAAGCTGTGTGATGTGATAGACATGCTCAAAGGAGGAGATGCCATTCAGAGAGACCTCGACAGGCTCAAGCAATTGGCCCAGGCAAACCTCATGAGGATCAATAAATCCAAGTGCATGGTCTTGCATCTTAGTCCTGGTAACCTCTGCTATCAGTGTAAGCTGGGAGATGTAAGGATGTAAGGCACAGCCCTGCCAAAAAAAATTGGGGGTTACTGGTGGATGGCAAACTGGACATGAGCCAGCAATGTGCCCTCACAGTCCTGAAAGCCAATAGTACCCTGGGCTACATCAAAAGAAGCATGGCCAGTGAGTTGAGAGAGATGATCCTGCCCCTCTATTCCGTGTTGGTGAGACATCAACTAGAGTACTGAGTCCAGAAGTGGAGTCTTCAGGAGAGACATAGGCCTGTTGGAGTGCGTCCAGAGGAGGGCCACAGAAATGGTCCAAGGGATGGAACAACTTCCATACAAGGACAGAATGAGAGAGCTGTGGCTGTTCTTCCTGGAGAAGAGAAGGCTCTGGGGAGACCTGAGAATGGCCTTTCAGTATCTGAAGGGGGCTGTAAGAAGGAAGGCGGTGGTCTCTTTAACAGGGTCTTTTGTGACAGGACAAGAGGAAATGGTTTCAAACTAAAAGAGGGGAGACTGAGATTGGACATTAGGAAGAAGTTTTTTACAATCAGGTTGGTGAGGGACAGGAAGAGATTGTCCAGAGAGGTGATGGAAGCCCTGTCCCTGGAGACAGTCAAGGCTAGGTTGGACCAGGCTCTGAGCACCCTGATTTAGCTGTGGATGTCCCTATTTGTTGCAGGGGAGTTGGACTAGATGACCTTTAATGTTCCCTCACAACTCAAAATGTTCTATGATCCTTACCGTGCTCTTGTGGTTAACTACAACTGGTTTCTAACTTTCTGAGTCTCACTAATCTCCTTTATGGATAGCACGCTCTGTAGTAGTCCAATTAAAGTATTTTTTGATAAAATGCCATTTGAGGAATACAAAAGATGAAAAAACTTAGGAAAAATGGGAAATAACTAGCTAATTAAAAAGGAAAGAAGACAGGCTTCAAACCTCTAGAATTCAAAAGGTTGGTTTTGGCTGCTGCTTTTTCTTGGCTTTTGCTACAGTAAAGATTAATAGTTTTGATAATTTAGCACAGTATAACTTGTAATGTCTAATATTCAAAGCCTGAAATATACCAGATCTTGCTCTTCTGACTTTTGGCATGTGAAATTTTAAATGTATTCTGAAAGAGGAAATGACTTGAACTGTGGTGGCTTATGTTGACCTGGTAAAGACTTTGAAGTAGCTGGGGGTTTATTTTGTTTTGAATAAGTATGCTAAACTGATTTTTTTTTAATTGCCTTAAATTTATCTGATCCTTTTTTTTTTTGGAGTAGTGAATGCATCAGAAATAATCCATGAAAGAAAATATTGATATTTGGAATGAACTTCTATCTGAGAGTTCATTTTCAATGAGACCAATTGTTACTGATGAAAAGATGAATACTTTGAGAGTGTTTTGTTTCTTTATATTATGTTTTATTTGGTTGGTTTTCCCAAAATATATATGTATATCAACACATAATCAAAAGATGATAGTGCTTCAGACACTTCCTTTGCAAGCTTACCTCTGTTTGCAATATCCATTGTATTGAAGTCGCTGACCAAAGGTAAACTCAAATTGAGGACGCTGGTTCTAATGTGGTGGTTGCTGCAGCACTATGTTTATGCTGGCACAAACAGTTCCCTTTCCTGGCCACCTGCTCTCTCTCCGTCTTCCTCTAAGTTGTTAGTGTGCCGTGGTCCCCCTAAAAAATAATACTTACATAAAACTTCATATTAGAAAACCTTATCAAAAAATTTTTAGTGCTCAATGAGAGCATTTTTGTCTATGTTTGTATGAAAACGTTTGCAGTTCTATATGTGAATCTGAGAGAACCTCTGATTTAAAACCTATCACTTTCACAGAATGCAAGTAAGTGCCAAACTGAGTTGAGGCCAGTGACAAAAAATGTGATCAGTAACCTTGGAAAAAAACAAAAGTCCTGATGCATTTTGGTTAATCCATTCTCCCATTCCTGTTGCATTATTCTGACCTTGAGAAAAGTCTTTGAACTACAAAAATACTATTCTCGTAAAATTAGCATGTTTCAATGAGCAACAGCAACAACATAGCTTTCATAAAGGGGCCCGTTGAGCAAATGGCTTCAAGCTGTAACCATTTTCACAAAGAAACCTTTGGATCTCTTTCGATCCTTATTTGGTAAGCTGCAGCAGTCATTCAAATGAAAGCACCAACTGCAAGACGTACGTAGAGCAGCAGTTCACTCTCTGCAGTTGTGAAGAAGCAGCATCTGGAAAATAAACGAACTTCAAACATCTGAGCAAGAGTTCTTGTAGAAGTGTTTTCAGGTCTATTTGATGAAGTCATCAATTCATGCTGCCATTGTTTTAATTCAGAACAATAATGATTTTTCTTGGAAGTGCAGAAATATTTGGAGGAGATAGGTCAATATGTCTTATTTTTCACGTATAAAATTTAATCTTATAACTGAACTCTGTTTAAAATAAAATCTTTGAAATAAAGCCCCTTGTATTTCCCAGTTGGGAAAGGATGGAACAGGGAGCCAATTGTGAGAGAACAAAGAATCTGTTAGAAGAAAGAAAAGAAGCAGGCAGAACCCTCTGCTACAGGATAAAATTCTTGTTGTACACCCCTCGCACATGCGCTGCTGCTGAGATTTATTGCAGGTTACTCTTTTTGGTACTAATATCGGCAGATGCAAGCTGAGCAGAAAACAAGATGAGAAACATTTTTCTTTGGAGCATGTTGTTAAAACTCTCAGTTCTCTTAATCACAGCAAAGATGTAAGTTGTCTGTCTCTGTGCTCTCAGTTAAGGGCTGTGCCCACACTCTGTAGGAATTAAGGAAACTTGTCCTCTCTGTAGCAACTGTATAAATTTTGGTGTTGCCTGAACAAATCCTTGCCCCATATTCAAGCTCCAAGGAACTGTAAAGGGAGATAGGAAGAAAGATGGAGCCCTTGGAATAAAGTGTTCGAAGAAGGCCTATTCTAAAATGTTAAAGATAGTCCCTGTTTGAATACACAGCTGGAATAAAGAAATGAAGAATGAAGTTGGACTTAGTGATCCTTGTGGGTCGCTTCCAGCTTGGGATATTCTGTGATATTCTGATTCCAGTAGAATTTGGGCTAAAGCAGTATAAGGCAGGAACTGTAAAATGAGCACCAAATGAACAAAACTCAATCATTTTAAAATGTGACTAGTGGAGAAAATATTATCCTGCTTTTTTATTATTACTTTATTTTGGTAAAATACATAAAGGAATGTGTTACTGGGAAACTGATATCAATAGCAAAAGTTATTTTATGTTTGCTGCCAGATCTTTTTATCTCTGTTTAGACTAGAAGTAAGAAAGCTTTACACTATATCATGCTGTCGGACTCTGATAGAGGTTTTCATTTAGAAGATGAAATAATCAGTGCTATTGGCAGAAAATATAACCAAGAAAACATTGTGAAATTATTTTGGAAGTGTAGAGTATTGTTACTTTGCTTTAATGTTTTTAACATTCATATGATGCATTTATTTGGCACAACTAGATACCAACAAATGAAAACAATTTTGCTGAATTTTAGCTCTATTTATCTGTAATTGAGTCGTTGCATTTCTTCCACATACAATTGCAGCATTTCATGCTGCTGGCTTCATATGTTCTTAAATCAATGGAAAGTTCAACTTGTTTCAGTGGGAAGAGTAGAACTTTAATAATCTAGAATAAAGGCATTGAAATGCAGAGACAGAGAGAAAGCCTGTCTATGCAAGAGCAAGGAAGAAATGTTTTTGTATTTCTAACAGCTGTACCTGAAAGATATGCATCCTTTTCTGTCAATAGAAGCCCTGTCAGTGTAGATTTAAAGAGCCAAGCTGGTGTGATGGACAAAGACACAATACCATCTTAGCTCTGCAGTCTGCTATGTAGAGAGAAGAGTCACTGCCTGGGGGCAGAAATTGCTGAATATTCCATGAGAACATGGAGTTTGGTTGTTTTTTTAACTGTAACGTATAGCCTAAAGAACTACCACCACCATTATGGTACATTCTTATAATTTTAGGAATAATTAGAGATGACCAAGAGTGTTGTCAATAACTGCTAGGATAGTCTGTTGGAAGTGGGAGGAAAAAACTTAGATGAATGGTAGCCAAAAGCTGTTAATGGGAAAAAGTACACAGAAGTAATTTAATCTGTGTATTTTTATCAACAGATGGTTCTGCAACCTCTGCAAGGCCTCTGGCAAGCTACTAGAGTGATGCAAAAAAAACCCAAACAATTTGCATGCTAATAGAATAAAAGGCATGATATGTCTTTGTAAAAATGCTGTTGTGCCACAGCTATTCTGTAGTAAGAAGCTGCTGGAAAGGAAGATAGAGGAAGAAAAGTTAGTGTACAGAACAACAGATTTGATGTTTTTATAAAATGTCTCCATGCATATGAGAAGTGATGTGAGTTTGGAGAATGAAAAATTGAAAGAAACTGGGCTTGTGGTACCTTGAGTTTGTTTTCTATATTATATTTTGTGGTGGTGGCATGAATATTGCACTTTTTTTCATAATTATGAGTCCACTTGTGGAGGTATTCAATAGGCCTTATAGCACATTTTTTTTCTGCAGATGAAGGGATCTCAATTGATCCCTATGCATGCGGCTGCATTTCTTAGGCAAGTTCTTTGCAGTGCTGCATATTTATGATGCTGCCCACTACCAGTCAGTGGTGCACATGGTGATCTATTCCAGTCCTCTGAAGGAGTTCAGAATGGCACTGGGAGCGTTTTTCTTTTTACTTCCATTATTCTGTTTTTCCTGACGTGACCCTATCTGATTCGAAGAGTGGTGGTCACACAGATTTCAAAGAATAAGTGCAGTGATGGTATTGCTATAAGTGCTGTCTTACGGCAATTCTGCTAGCATTCGCAGTGTAGTTGTATCAATGTTCTAAATCAGTATATTTAAGTTAAATTTTGTTTATTGTAAAATCCAGCATCTTATGGTTCTTACATATTTGGTAATGTACTAGCTGATTTTAGTGTATATAAATGAAGGAGTGTTTTTTTGTTGTTTTTAAAAAGCTGAATAAAAAGTGCAATGAGGTCTGTAGGAAGCTGTGAAGAGCTAATGCTTCTATACTATAAAAGCTGTCTCAGGGAGAATTAAACTTTCAGTTTCCTATCTCACCTGTTTTAGGAGTCTGCAACAGCTGATGCTTGGGTCTTAGTTAAAAGTAGAAGTAGTAAGCAAGGAATTCTAATTTCATGAAATGTGCTACCCAGTGTTCAGTACATTTGTTCAGTGGCCATTATTTTTGAGCCTTCTTCCTTATCCCCATAGTTGTTAGGATGGAGAAATTCCTACACATACAGCTGTGAATTGATGTTTAATACCATCAGAGCAGTTTGATCCAAAAATTAGCAGAAGTCCCCTCAGAAATTAAAAGAGCATTTCACCTGGTTAGGAGGATTTCCAAATTGCCCTGAATTGGTCTCTGTGCAAGTTTGGAGATAGTTCACTTTCAGGACTAAAAGAATTTGGAGCGCAGAAGCCATTATACTTAGAAGATAATGTGCCTCTTAACAAGAGGAGTCTTTCCTCCCAGAGCATATGTGAACAGAGAAGTAAGTGATTCTCTAGCTCCAGTGGAGGCTACTGCATTTTTCTAACAGTGTAATACAGCAATTCAAATTAGGGATGCTTGGAAGGGGTTGGGTATTTTCCAACTTGTTTTTTTGGCTATACCTTGGGCTGAAAGAACCAAACCTTGCCTGGGGGAATGAAATATTTTGAACTGTATCCCTCTCTCTAAAAAGAACCAGAACAGAAATAACAAAATGCCCTCTATCTGAGAGTGCTACCCCCAGGAAAGTCAGGGAGTGCTAGAATAACAGGAAGAGGATGGGTTTTTTTTGTCAAGAAAATAGCCGTTCTGACTCCCACTTTCAGCAGAGAGGAAGGATATACATCTACATTTGCACGTTCAACTTCAGTGTTGCAATATTATAGTATCACTGCAAGCTAATGGAATTTATACTGAAAGTTTTTCTTAGGTGAATCACAGATTACCAGAGAATTCATGAAATATATCTGTGCATGTGAATGTACACACAATAATGTCAGTAACTCACCACTCATACAGAGATGCATTTTGACATAAAGTCCAGCTACAGGGCAACTGCTTAAGGTAAAAGCCTGTATGTTTTCTTGATATATTAAATGCAATTAAAAAAAAAAATCCTTATTTTTCCTTTTTTTTTTTTTTTTTTTTTTCCCTTTTGCTGTATGATTGAAATGGGAAGTGTCTGGGACTCAGCAAGGGCGACATTTATTCTTGGGAGAGTGGGAAAAGGTTAAAAGTAGAAACAGCTGATGAGGCAGGATGGATAGCTCTGTGGAGAAAGCAGGAGGAAGAGAAATGTGAACATCTGCTAAAGCTGTACCAGTGACTCTTTTGGCTACACTGCAGCTCCTTTTGAATTTGTTCTTCAATAGATGTCACTGCTATCAGTGAGAAACACTACATGGGCTCGTGCATTCTCTTGCGGAGATTGTAATAAAGACAAAAAGCAAGATGTTAGAAGTTGGTGGGTTTTATTGTTTTTGTTTTTGCTTTCGTTGTTGCTTTTTTTTGTTTGTTTTGTTTTGGGTCATTTTGCACTTTTTTTTGGTGGGACTGTTTTTTAATTTCTTTTTATCTGTTGGTTTTTTCCCCTTTTTCAGTTTTTGTGCTGCTCTGACATTTTGTCAACATGGATTAACAACAAAAATGAAAATTTAGAGATCTGAATTGCTATTGGAATTTGCCCTTCTTATCCCACGGACATTGTCTTCTACTGGGAAAACAGGTAAGGCACTAGAACTGTTAGTTCTAAGGTTGTGCCCACTGGCTTACAGTTCCATTCAACAACTGTCATGAAAATGACAGTCCTACCGGCTTTTGTTCAAATCACTGCTATCAGTGAGCCGTGTCAAGGGATTCAGAATAAATCCCTACCATCTTTTCCCTCAAGTTAACTTCCATTACACTCAAATTAATCTTGGTCCAATAAAGATGTCCTCTTTTCCCCACAGTAGAATTGTTGAAGATGTTTAATATTAGAACAGCGCCTTGGGAAGAATTGTTGTTTAAAGAAACCTAACAATGCGTCTCTTTTATTATTAATTTATTTCTTTTGTGCATCTCATGCCTTCCAGATGTGTGACTCCTGAGAACGGTATTAGTTGTTCAGCTCATCAGAACAGATGATTAATAAAAGCAACCTTACTTTGTCAAGAGTACTGGCTTGCTACCTCATTCAGTGGACTGAGTATATTGCTGTCCATTGCTAACAATGATTTTAATCTTTCTGTGAAACTTCTTGTCCAACCCAACTGGAATAAACTTTGAATGAATTCATCTGATGATGCAAGAAATGCTTTTCTCAAGTCCAACATAATTTGCTGAAATAGGCATCTGAATGACCCTCACCCTGCATTTTGTAATTAAATCCAATGGTGATGTTTGGGAAGAGACTTTTTTTTTTTCCTCTGTGTATAAGTTTTTGGCTTTACAAGTTAGTAACTGCGAGGAATAAGTGGAAAGCATTGTGCAAATAAAGGACTTAATCTTTTATCTTGGAAATAATTAATAATTTAATGCTGGATACTGGAGTACTTGATAAGAAATGTATACAAAATCACTAGATACAGACTCTTAAAGGAATCGATCTAAGGGATGACTTTTTATATTGTAAAACAGAAATGCTCATGGAGCGTGAAGCAACACAGATGAATTTCACACTTGTTCATATGATATCATATATGTAAATAAATATAAGTAAGGTTAATTGAGGGCCATATCTAAATCTTTATTTTAAATTTGCCATCCACTGTCTCTTGCAGCAAAAGGATTTTTGGAGAAAATTATTTTGAACTCCTTCATATGCATGTAGAAAAACAAATATAAAATAATGATTGCTATTTGTTTGTTTTGTGAACGTCCTGTACGGCTTTTAACCCTATGCAGATGTCCTTCGGCATGCTTTGGAGAGAGAAGATTATTGTATTTCTTTGCATCCAAGTAGTTAATTTTGATTATCTTAGAATGCCAGTGTTTTGTTTTTTTTTCTTTCCCAGATAAATAGGGACAACTGAAAACGACTTAAGAATTTTATCAGATTTGAATTAATGCACCCCCTTCCCAATTATTGTGTACAATTGATATCATATTGTGCCTTTACTAATTTACATATCTCCATCTATATTTTGTATTTGCTTGGCCTTTAGTCATTACACGTGGATATTTTGATGTTTTTTATTAATAATGTCTTTAGTAGCAAAGACCACAAAAGCTGCCATATTTTATGTGACAGATGGTGATTTTTGGAATTAGCAGTTCACGGTAGTTGTCATCAAATATGGATTTTCTTAAGAACCATTAGATTGTACTGCAAATATATTTTATGTATGTGAGTCAGTCTTCCTTTTAATCTTTTAAGAAACTTCAGAATTGCATATTTGAAATTCACTGTTCCACTGAATTACCTGGGCAATTTCCAGCAATCAGTATTAGAAGTTTACATGCCAGTGGTAAAAATAGAGGGAGAATTACTGATGCAGTTTTACTCTGGTTTAAAAAGGGACAACAGTAACTGATTTTAAAACAGGTTTCTTGTATTTCCATCACAATTTGCAATAAACAACAGTAATCTTGTATTTTGTAGTCTGTACAGCCAACAAAAATGCTATTTATTGAATTAGTTAAGAAGACGCAGTGTCACTGTATTAGCAAAGTAGACACAGAATGCTTGCTTTTTGTGAATGAGTCATTTTAGAAGGATTATCTTTGTGTAAAATTCCCTGTGCTGGGCAATGTACTATCACTTGTTTCTCATGGACCAGCTTATAGGTTGTGATGCTGGATAAGAAAAAAAAATCCAAAAACAAGCACAAGTACGATCGAAGGACGAATGTGCCTTGAGTTGGGAGGAAGGTCTACATGAAGATACTCAGACCACAGGAACCCTCTTGCTTCAGTAGCAGTTCAGTCTTTGAATTAAGTAGGCAACTCAGATCTTGGCCTTTGGGAGCTGTTAATTGCCATGTATCTGTTAGAAATGATACCAGCTAGCCAATTGAGATAAACCCTCTGAAGAAGTGGTGTTAGTTGAGGCAATGGGTGGCCCTTCCTGCCTCAACTGTGAGAGATGGGTGTGCTGGTGCAGGCAAGATCTGGCTGCTGGAATACGCTACTGGTGAATTGAATGCATTTTCCTCACATACTGTGCATCTCCATGTAGATCACAAGGCACTAGGTGGAATAAAAATTGGGTGGATCTCCATTGATTTGTTCTGCTGCATAAAGAAAGTATGAAGTAATTTATCAGTTGTGGCTTTAATGAATAATTTTTTTTCCTATATTTTTTTTTCCACAACAGTTTAATTCAATCGCAGTATAAAATACACTACATTGGATATAAAAATGACAAAAAACTGGGTCACATTTTTGCTGTTCTTCCTCTCAGTTACTATGGTGAGTAATATCCTTTTTTATTGTTCTTTTTTTTTTTTAAATCAGTATCATTTTGAACAAGGGTGTACAGAATACTATAGAAATTTTTATTTTCTAAAAGCTAACGATGTGTTCAAATATCGTTTCTGCAGAGCAGGATTACTAACTGTCTTATGTTGTCCTTTTATTTCCTGCATTAAAGGAACAGTAATAGTAATTGCCTGTGCTGAACCAAACATATCTTTTGCTAGCAGAAAAGTTTATGGTAACAGATGACATGTGACATATAAGTAGTACTGTGTAGATCCATGGAAGAGTGGAGGAGACTTATCATGTTTCCTAGGAAATCCTAGGAACTTTTAATTTCACCACTTTCATGTCAAGGATACAGTATTTCTATCTGTAACTGTTTGTTTTTTTTTTTCCCACGAAGCTTAGTCAATTCAGGTAAAATTTGCTACTTCTTTAAAAATGTAGTTGAAAGATCAAGATCTGCATTTTCATGTGTGCACACTTTATTTTGAAAAACTGCCATAGTGAATCCACTGTGTGTGGAATTGAAGGATTGATGGAATCCATGTCTTTTGAATACTTTTATGTATTCTGAAGGTTGACTGCTTCACAAGACCATAGATAAATGAGCTAGCTCTAAGCAAGTCAAAAGCTGTAAGAGTATGGAAAGTCTTCTCATGAAGAATCCAAATGCCTTTTAGAATAATAGAAATTCCATATATTTTACTGTATGTTGAAAAAACTGTCTATACACTTCCGATTGTTTCCAGGCTGTCTATGCCTTTTTTGATTATTCTTTATGAATCTTGTGGATATTTATTCCTCTATGCTCAATCAGGTGATATTTGCCAAGATTTAGTAATAAGAAGAATTCTTAAATTAGCTAGAAAAATGCAACATCAGATTGTCAGTAGTAAGATTTGAAGATCACTTTGCTATATTAAAATTATATTTTAAATACAATATTCTAAGATGCTGAAATTTTGTTATCAGTTTGTATTTGAGTAGTAGTTTCAAAATTGGTTAAAAAAAAGGTGACTTACTAAAGAGAAGTCTTTTTCCTCCTAGCTATTTGCCACTGCTATTCCATCCGAAGGTCATCAGAATATGACAGAGGACTTGGGTCAACTGAGTGTTACACGGAATAAAATTATGACAGCGCAGTATGAATGCTACCAGAAAATTATGCAAGATCCTATTCATAGGAAAGAAGGTAGAGTTTACTTTCTCATAAAATTTTCCAAAGGGAAGTGCCCAACATATAATTAAAGTAATCCAGGATCCTGATCCTTTATTTTCATGTCATGTCTTGGTAGCAATCACTTTTTCAGGCTCTGTTTGTACAGTTTTTTAGAAACAACATTAAAGTAATATGATGTATTACCTGCCTATTGTACTATATGTTGTACAACACAAATCTTGTATTTCTGATAAGAAAATGTTAGAGATACTCAGATTTTAAAACTTGAGACAGTTTCTGCATTGTAATTTCTGAAAATATCAAATGGCTCTCGGGAGAAGAGGCAATTGCACTCTTTTACAATACACTTTTTTTCTTCTGAAATGTTTCTTTGGAGAAAACTGATGTCTGGAGGCCAGAAATGGATATGAGAGTGTGTACATAGAAGCTTATGTACTGGTCAGAACACCACTTTAGAACAATACGGACAAACTGGAAAATCTCCAGATCGGAAGTAGAGGAAGTATGATGTTTGAGCCTTCGAGGTGGTTTGAGGAGCAGGGAGGAGGTGGTATTATTTCTTGAATAGAAAACTGAAGGAAGATAGAAAAAATATTTTTCCAATCTGTGGTCAGTCATTCTGCATGTGTTCTGGGAAAGAAGTTCATAGTAAAACTCCAGCTGATTCTCAAAGGAAGTTTATTTTAGTTGCTCTAAAACAAATCTACATGAGTGCAGTGAGGGATTGAAACAGACTCTTGAGGGACACTGCAACATCCGTGTCCTTGAACAGACAGAGAAATATCTACAGGCTCATCTCTGAGGAAGAGAAACCATGACTGCCTCCCAGATAGGCTTTCTGATAGCTTCTAGGATACCACTGAGTTTTCAGTGAGTTAATAAACACATATGTAGCTTACGTATACATACAAAATGTAAATAAATTCAGTAAAATGGTCTTTGCAAAATCATAGAACCATGGAATGGCTTGGATTGGAGGGGACCTTAAAGATGATCAACCTCCTGCCAAGGCAGATCAAATTTAAAGCCCTTTGTTGTGCATTATTTTGTTTGAATTGGTTTAGTTTACTTTGCCCAAAGAATATTACCCTACCATGCTCTAGATCTAATGTGTTTTGTGAACTGTAGGCATAGATCATTTAAAGATGAATGATAATGGATTTTAAAATGGATTGTGCGAAATAAACCTATAAGGAAGTGTTTCTATTACAGGAAATTTTAATTAACTGTTGCTAAATTTTAAGTTTCCATATTTATCTTTACGAAGAAAACTTGAGTGTGAGAAACTTACCTTGTCCAGAGTTATATCTTACTTTTGAAAGACTACTATGAAGGAAGAGCTGTTATTACCAATTGTCCACTTGTTCCTAGGTCCTTACTGTAACAGGACGTGGGATGGCTGGTTGTGCTGGAGTGATGTTGCTGCAGGAACTGTATCAGTACAGCATTGTCCTGACTACTTCCAAGATTTCAATCCATCAGGTAAGTGTGTGCATGGGCTTTCTGCATAAACATACTGCTTAACAAAATGAGTTTTTGGTTGCTTTATGCCCACTCTTTGCCTTACTGAAGTCACTAATGCACCAGAATTTCAGTAACTCCAAATCCATTATTTGCACTTTCCTGTTATCACGGAAGAGTGGCAAGGTTTTTTTACTTTTCTTTTCTGAAATGTGCCATTGTAGAATTCTATAGACTAGGAAATATAAATTTAATTTAGATGACAGTTCTTTGCTCTTGGTGATGAGCTTTACCTTCTTAGAGGAAAGCAGAAATGTAATTTATTTTACCTCAGTTTGGCAGCTGAGGTCAATAAGATTTTCTCCCACAAATGAGTCTTTTCCAGTAAGCTAATCTTTTCAACTGTGTGAGCATGTGGGAAAATATCATAGGCTTCCACTCCTGTCTGTTTCTGCTGCATTTGCTGTTTTCCAGGGTCTCTTGATGCCCATTTCTATTTGATTTAAGTCGTTATGTGCTCATGGAAATCTTCCAGTCTGGTTCTTGAGCAGTTTCTCTATTGATGTTTTCCTGCCTATTCAATTTACAGTGGTGGGATGTTAGATTTCTGTTTAAATGTTGGATGTTAAAGAAGCCATTTAAATATCCTCATCACTTCATCTGGTAGTTCTGTAACAGCCTGATATATTTTGATAGTATTTTGTAGAAGGGAAATGTATTTCTTTTCCTAAGAAAAACACATCATCATTTGGCTTTGCCAAACAAAAGCTATGGCCTCTGGTTTCTCAGAATTCATAATAACAAGCAGCGTTTCTCTAGTCACGTTAATGAGGCTGTCATTTGTTTGCCAATCTTTTTCGTGAAACACTAGGCATCAGGAAGTAGAACTTCAGTGCTGACTGTTGTGTTTTTGCCTTGTTTTTTTTTTGTTTTTTTCTTTTCAACTACTCTGACTGCCCGTAGAAAAAGTTACAAAGATCTGTGATCCAAGTGGGAACTGGTTTAGACACCCAGAAAGCAACAGGACATGGACGAACTACACCCAGTGTAATATCTATACGCATGAGAAAGTGAAGGTAGGAAAGAAATAAATGCATGTCACCAGTCTCAAGAAACTGATCTGGGAAACTTGAAAAATTCTGGCATGCACAGATACCATGTCTCATCTCATAATAGTTCTTAAAGCTTTATCTAGAATCTATTTACATGATTTCAAAAGTCAATATATGCAGCCATTCAAACATTAAATTGGAGTAATAGGTTCAGAGGACGCATACAGTATGGAGTATATGAGCCCATGCATGTAGGCTATTATTTTTCTTATATAATCTGGATAACTATACTTTATCATGGTAATATAAGTTTCATCCTGAAGATCTTCATTTTCTTCAGTGTAAAATGATGATTTTGTAATGAAAGACCAAAAAAAACAGGCAATTTTGTGAGGCAGATTCCATATTTGAAAGCAGAGTTTTGTGACTGGTAGAATATAATGTATTAATTCAAAGAATTGATGATAACGTCTTGTACATATGCCAAACATTACTTTATCAGTTCTTCGTTATTATTTTGCTCTCTACCTAGCTTTTCATAATACTATAATTTGGCTGCAGATTTATTTGACAGTACCATTTTGTCTTTGCTAGTTTGGAATTGTTAATTCTTTTCATTCTTCAAATGAAAGCTCCGTTTCCAGCATCACAATCACAGCTTAATTTGAAGAAAGTATCTTTATAAGAGAACAAGCTATAGAAGCAAAAAATACATACATTCATATGTGAAGCACATTATTTTCCTTAAGACATGTGTAATAGATGAATCAAACCTCAGATAGGAGTGCACTCAGCCCAGTAGCAAAAATGACCAAATTCATATAAGTATTCAGAAAAAAATATAGTGCATGTTTAAAAACCTAATGTTTTAACATCTAAGAGAGAATTTCTAGTGATTTAAATGAATCTGGTTTTTGCCCAGCAGAAAGAGATTTTAGTAAGATAATAATGATTTGCAGGATGGATTGATTCATCTTTACCAGTAAGTTTTTATTTTCTTAATCCCATTACAGACATTTTGTAGGTAGAAGAGATGTATAAGCATGTTGTTTCTTAATAATTCTGTATGTATTACATGTGCTTGGTTTTATTCTTCTATTGCAGACTGCTCTGAATTTGTATTATTTGGCTATCATAGGACATGGTCTTTCAAT
Organism: Numida meleagris; assembly: GCF_002078875.1. Classification (NCBI taxonomy): domain Eukaryota; kingdom Metazoa; phylum Chordata; class Aves; order Galliformes; family Numididae; genus Numida; species Numida meleagris. The sequence goes on along the minus strand of NC_034413.1, from coordinate 40,342,952 downwards.
TGCATCACTTCTGATTTCTCTTGGCATATTCTTTTATTTTAAGTAAGTATATTTAACATTCTTCACCAAATATTAGTGGTTGCAGCAATGCTAGTTTCAATGCTTTTGAAACACAGGCCTTCCCAATAAATTAGATGGAGCAACAAGATGAAAAAAATCTGTATATTGGTTTGGCATTGAACATGCTATTACAATAAAATTTTAGGTTTCTTTTCTCAGAAACCTAAAATCCCAGATCTGCAAATTAAAAATTGTAGCAGATGTTGGAAATGGGGAAAATGGCACTTAAAAAACACGCCCAATTGTTAAACAAGTGCTCATGGTGGAGGAAGGTTGCTTTTTCACTTGTTTGATTTTAATAATAACTTAAGATATGAATATGTCAAGCATGGGCCAAACTAAAGAGTAAATGGAAATCAAAATACCAATGGTATATAAGTCACATACATGGTATACACATATGGTATATAGGCCACATTCTGAAGTAAATAGCCATGTAACACGATAAATTGTGAAGAAAATAAAGCTAAGAGCAGCACTAGGAATGGCAAATATAAAAATAATCTTATTTTTCTTTATTCATCATATTGTTTGTGAGAGTTAAGTCCTATCCACTTGCTAGCAGTGGATATATCTTGCAATAGTGGAGATTATCTTGCAAGAAAGCTTGAGTAGCATGTTGCCAATATAACTGACTTCAAAACTTGCATCTCAGCACACAGGTCTTTAAAAATTGTCTACTTCACTGCTCACTTTTTTTTGTGTTTGTAAGTTCATGAGCCTTAGTAGAAAGCTGAAACCAGTATCACTGCAGTGTTGCCACACGAGCAGAGCTGAGGCAAAGCACAGTGCTGTCAGTGTTGAGCTGTTCTCTCTGCCAATGCTGCATTGCGTGGAGTAGGCCCTCCTTGTCAGCTGGCACTCCTTTATTCATTTCTGCATCATTTTTCATTGGAAAAGATGGATCTGCTCTATGATGGATCTGATTCATGGTCTTAGCAGTTTCTTATCACCATACCCTTCCATTTCACTCCATTTTTTTTCCCTAATACGTAAATATGAGTAGCACATACATAGTAATGGTGGTGCTACCTCAGATTTTGCTTTTCTCTTACTCTGGACTTTGCGATGATTTAGTAGGGGTAGTAGATATCTGTTAAAAAATTATCCTTTTTAGTCAGATCTGGCAGCAGGTAGTGTTTCCAATTTAGTTATGCATTATTTGCCCAAGTACTGGGACAACATTGCAATAAATTCCTTACAGAGTGTTTCAAGTTCACAGCTCCTCTTTCTGAAATGTATTTAAGATGACTTCTCAGCTTTTTATGACTTATTTTCTTATTTCCAAATTCACTTTGCTTCCACAAAATTAAACTTTTAGAAGGCCCCAAGTCTTTATTAGGGCCTACAATAAAGCAATGCCTTTATTGTAAACCTCACAATAAAATTTAACAGATGAAAAAAATCTCACACGATAGGAAAAAAAATGCATGGCATAAATGTGTAAGGCAAAAGCAAAAAGCTTTTGAATACAATTTTAAAAGCTCGAAGACAGTAAAGCGTGGTTTTTCTGTGCTACAAATGCAAACCAAGCCAATTTTATCTTAAATTGTGGCACTTCCTACAGAATAAGGTGGTTTGGTTCACCACCATTATAACTATGTTACATTTGCCATACCCTCCAGGGACTTTTTTCTCCCTTTTGTAGAAGGATCCTCTATCCTCAGAGAACCACGTGGAATTAATCTAGACTCAAAGACCACAACTTCTAGACTATGGTTATGTTGGGATATAGAAGGAAATTACAGAATTCAAAGGAAGCTAAAGAAAGTTCTCTACAAGCTGTTCTCTTGGAATGTGCAGTTCCTCTAAAGTATTTTTAGTACCAGAAGGATATTTAAGGATGTCAATTAATACCAGGATGTATTATGTATCAGCTGAAGCTTGTGTAATTATTCATAGCTTCTCAACAGGTGGACTTTTTTTTTTTTTTTTTTTTTGCTATTGTGTGGGGGAACCCATGAATTTATTCCCTTAGTAGATTGTTCCCAGACAACATTTGCTGGCTTGCTGACCATAAAAAAATCTTTAGGCTTAATTAGGAAAGTGGGATATATCTCGATAGGAAAAATGACAGCTTTTTTTCATTTTTTTCCAAAAATTTTCAGCTTTTTCAAGTATCAATTACTTAGATTGTGATTTTTTTTCAGATTATAACTGTTCTGTGCATTTTATTTTCAATTTGATTTTTTTTCTGCAGAAAACTGTATCATTGGAAATATCAGTTCAGTTTGTGACTTGTGCTCCTCAAGTGGATTTTTGTTTTCAAATGGGTAATATACTTGGAACTCCAGTCTTTCTACCTGAGAAATCATCAGTGAAGACAAGAGTAGTGATTTGCAATGACTCTCCTTTCTCATTCTCTTGCATACTCAAAATTGTACATAAGTTTCATAGATAACTTTTCTTAGAAAAGTTCTATGGTTATTTTCATAAAGAAAGAAAAATGAGTTAACAGAAAACATAAAAGAGCAGGGCATTCATAGAAAGGAAAATGTCTGAAATAGAGGAGAAGCTGTTGATCAAGCATCATCCAGCGATCTGAGAGCACTTGCAGAGGTTAGCAACACTGAACTTAGTCTGGACAAATGCTGAATAAGACAGATGGAAAGATACTGGGTTCCTAAATCACTTTAAGTTAACCTTAAAGGCTAATTCCTCTTGGGTGTATATATGGATATCGCTATATATATATTTTTAATAGAAATTAGAAAATGATTTTTTTATTCTGGAAATAATTTTTCCATAGTGCCCAAGGCATACAGAAGTGAAATTAAAAATACATAATTATAATACATAAAAATACATAATTTAACAGGAAGATGTTGTTGTTGTTGTTTGTTTTGTACCACATGCGGTAAAACAAATTCAGTGATAGGTCATCTGAATGCTCTTGGATCATCACTATGAGAATTATATGATTAAAGGACATAATGTCACTAAGAAAAACAGTCAGAAGAGGGAAATAGGAAGGGTAACAGAAAAGGGAGGGGTGGGGAGGGTAAGGAAGAAATCCCTTTATTACCAAAAGCAAATTTCATTTTTAAATGTCAGCAGTCTTTGCTTTCTTGTTTCTTGTCCGGTGATCCTTTCAATCCTTTTCTGCATGGGTGGAGGTGGGTGTGGATGGGTGTGATTGAATATTCAACAGGAACAGCTGCTGGATGACCCCGGGAGATGGCCCCGTTAGCTGTACGTGCTTTTCCTTGCCTCTGCACTGAATCTTAACAATAAGCAGACAGGCTTCCAGAGTTCTTTAGGACTTGTTTATACAAAACTGTTAGCTGGAATCCAGTGTTGCTTTCCCTCTTTCTATATGAACCATATAGGGAAAAAATGCATATATATATATATATTCAAGGAATATGAAAACTAAGTGTATTTTGATAATCAAAGCTTTGTGTTGTTGGCATTAAAAACAAAAGTATTTTTAAAAGCCTAATGAAATATACTTCATCACTTAATTCATATCCGTGTATATATTTTCCTCAGTCAGATAAAGCTTGTCTACCAGGAGATCATATAGAGTTTATCAGAGTTGATCTGTGTGCCACACCGCATGGCAGCACTGGTTTCTAGAATGGTTTCCCTGACCTATATTTAGTAATATGAGGCTGTGGAAATGCCTTAGGGCTCCAAGGTGTGACTTGCAGAAACTCGAGTCTGCCTGACTGTGGTTTTACATTGTGCATACACAAACCTGATAGCTTAGTCCATGTATCTGTGTGACATTTCATACACACTTCTTATGAGAGTTGCAAATGATGCAACAATGGAGTGTACTCTCGATAGCCATTGTTTTTTGACTCTCTTTTGTTAGTGAGGTCATTGGTTTTCTTTTTTCATCTATTGTATTCTCAGCAGATTTCAACATGCTCCTCTAGATTTTGTGACTATTTCATTTCTGTATTTCTCTCTCAAAATATAAAGTTCTTCTTGTTCCTCTTGCCCTCCAGATTAAAAATGAATCACAAGTGCTTGTACTTTATTCTAGCCCAAAGGCTAGAAAAGTGGAATTCTTTCTTCCTGTGTAACAATTTAGGCTTGTCTACTGCTGACTTCATTCATGTATGTATGATATCCCTTAACAGTGAAGAGCAGTTGCATATGAAAGTGAGTCTTCTCCCTCCAGTTAGCTATTTCATTTTGTGAATCAGCTGCACTCTATACTCTTGGCTATTACATGGAGGGAGAGAGGGGCAGTTGTAAAGCACAGACTCTTCACAGGCTTCTGTAGATGCTTTCTCTGAAGTAACTAAAGAGAGTTTCCCAAAAGCGACCGCTGTACCACAGCCTCTGTCACTTCTCTGTGCTGCTGGGAGAGTTCTCTCAGTAACACAAGCACAGCAAAATGGGCTCTGTTGCTGACTACTGCCACTTGTATGCTATGTAACTGATCAAATCAGCTTGCTCGTGTGTGCTGTGCACTCCCTGTACTAAACAATTTTTATGCGGTTTTGTACACTGATCATCTGCTTTTAAAGCACAGTAGGTGCTATTTGCTCTGTCAGGAATTTTTTGCATTAAGTTTCAATATCCTTTTGATATGAATTCTTTTACTGCCATATAGGTTTCCTATTTTGTTTCGTGTTTGTTTGAAAAAATCAGTTCCTTTGAAAAGCTTGGATGAACAGCACTCATCTCTTGCAATAGCACTATGTTAGACTTGCTTTTCTTTTTTTTTTTTTTTTAGAGTGACAGGTAAGCAGAAATCTGCTATTCCTATGCTCAGTGTTGGGTATAATTTAGAATCATAGAATCGTAGAATCCTTAGAGTTGGAAGGGACCTTTGAAGGCCATCTAGTCCAACTTCCCTGCAGTGCACAAGAACACCACAGCTAGATCAGGTTGCCCAAGTCCTGATCCAGCCTTGCCTTGCAGGTCTCCAGGGATGGGGCATCAACCACATCTCTGGGCAACCTGTTCCCCAGGGCCTTACCACCCTCACTATAAAAGACTTTTTCCTTATATCCAACCTAAATCTACCCTCTTTGAGTTTGAAACCATTTCCCCTTGTTCTATCACAACAGATCCCGCTAAAGAGTCTGTCCCCTTCCTTCCTGTAGCTCGCCTTTACTCTGCACTGGCCGCCAGAGTGGCTGGCTATTGCAAGCCCAGAGAGGTGCCTCAGTGCTGTGGTATTGCTACGTTTAGGGGGGGATTCTGACTTAGGCATTCAGTTGTAATCCCACAGATGGGAGCCTCACTCCAGTAGCTCCTCAGCCAAGCACATACATCAAATGTCTGGACCTGCAGTTCCTCTCATATTGAGCAGGATTACTAGCACGACAACACATCATCAGTAGGGTAAAACTAACCTGTATCATGATGCTCTAATTTAGTATTATTCTTTTTTTTTTTTTGTAAATAGCCCTTCAAAATATATTTTAGTCTTAAATTTTATTGCAGTATTCAAAGGAAATGTTGAAAACAAACACAAACACGTTTGCATATTGCATTTTACAACTGTTTCATATTCTGTTTATAAATTGATTATACACAAGATGCGATAATATTTTTCACTCCCTTACTTACTTGGGTATTTCTCTAGCTATAGGATTAGGGAAGAAAAGTGACCGATAAAGTGAGTAAAATAGAATTGCCTCCAAAAATCTTGACAAATGTAAGCAAATTGAAACATAGGCTAAGACAGCTTCCTCAAGCTTGGGTGTGATGGTGAGTTGGAAGATCATCAGACACTAAGAAAAGCAGAATTTGAAATCCACCAAAACATGTTATGTTATCTGTATCCAAATACTTTTTAGGTAACCACGGCAATGCAAGTCCTTAGTTGTAAATATTTGAACTGAACATACTTGCTTTCCTCCTGTTGTCAAATAATCTGGAGATTAAGGGAAGGTATTACCTTTCACATCATTCTGTTAAATTTTGACTGGAGTTGAAGAAAGGGTTGATGTAAGAGTACATAATAAAGAGCTCTAGTATTTCAAAATTTCAGAGTTGTCCCCAATTACGCATAGCTGTCCCCTTGTGTATTCATTTGTTCTTGTTTCTCTTTTCTAGGAGCTTGAGTTGCCAAAGGATTACCCTACATAAAAATCTCTTTTTCTCTTTTGTTTGCAACTCTGTTGTAACAATAATTTCACTGACTGCAATTGCCAACAATCAGGAGTTAGTTGCAGCTAATCCAGTAAGTGAAAGTATATCTGGCAGCTTTGTTGATTTGTGAAAAATTTCAGCAATGTAGAAGGGATAAATGAAGCATGAATAGTTTATTAAATGTTGCATATAGCAAGGTTAAAATGTTCAGTAATAATGTATCCATGTTACGTTTTACAACAGATGTCAAACAGTGATTTGGGCACTTCACATTTGAGGTTTTGAAATAATAAAGCAGCATCAGAGACAGAGCATGCTAAAGAGTACTCTTCTGAATTTGTACAGATGACTTCTGCACTGAAACAACTGCAAGAAAGTAGCCTGTTCTAGATGATGTCAGTGAGGTTATGACAGCTGAAGTTTGGTAGTGTATTTTGGCTCTCTCAGCTGCTTTTCTATGGCTTTTGCTTTTCATCTTGAGTTGAAATCAGAATTTTTTTTTTCTGAATGCAGATCAAGCCAATCCTTATATTCCCATGCTAAAGAGCAGACTAAAACAGCCATCCCTCAGGGTCTGATTTGTCTCTCTCTCAGTTACTGATAGTACTGGGTTAAGTATGAATCAGTAGCCTCTCTCATAAGGCTAGGAGTTGTAGTAACAGAAGAACCCCAAAATGAAATACATAAACAGATCCCTAACTATGGCTTTATTTTTATTTAGAGCTAGAAGATAAATGTTAATTCTGTGACAGGGCAAAAATACTTGATTCCAGCAGCTTCTGGAAAAAGATCAATTCTCTATCCCATGAAAGCTTGAGATAGCTGCTAATAATTCATTGATACGTGAATTAAGTAGCAGAACATGGTAAAACTTTGAGTTGTTTATTTGGTTTAAGCTGGTGGACAAAGGAAGGGCAACTGATGTCATCCACTTGGGCTTGTGCAGGGCCTCGGACATGGTCCGACACAACATCCTTGTCTCTAAATTGGAGAGAGATGGATTTTCTAGGGTGGATGATTAGGTGGATAAATAATTGGTCACAACCAGAGGGCTATGGTCATCAGCTCTCTGTCCAGATGGAGGCTAGTGTTGAGTAGTTTCTCCCAAGAGTCCATCCTGGGACTGGTGCTCTTCAACATCTTTATTAAATGATATAGTGGGATGGAATGCATGCTCATCTAGTCTGCTGATGACACCTAGCTGAGTGGTGCAGTTGATAAAACAGAACGAAGAGACCATCCAAAGGGACCAGGATAGGCTTGAGAAGTGGTACCATATGAACCTAATGGGGTACAATAAGGCCAAGTGCAAGATGTTGCACTAGGGTCAGGGCAACCCCAGCTATGAGTACAGACTGGGGGAAGAACTCATTGAGAGTAGCCCTGTGGAGAAGGACATGGAGGTCTTGGTGGATGAAAAGATTAACGTGAGCCAGCAATGTACTCTTGTAGCTCCAAAGACCAACAGTATCCTGGGCTGCATCAAAAGAGGGGTGGCAGCAGGATGTCCGGTCCCCCTCTACACTGTCCATGTGAGGCCTCATCTGGAGTACTGCATCCAGGTCAGGGACCCCCGAGCAGTTGGGCTTCCTTAGCTTGGAGAAGAGAAAGCTGAGACCTTCGGTTGTGGCCTTCCAATACTTGAAGGGAGCGTATAAACAGGAGGGAGGCTGACTTATTCCACAGGCAGATAGTGATAGGACAAGGAGGAATGGCTTTAAACTAAAAGAGGGGAGTTTTGGATGATATATTAGGAGTATATTTTTTACACAGAGGGTGGTGAGGCACTGTCACAAGTTGCCCAGAGAAGCTATGGATGCCCCATCCCTGGAGGTGCTCAAGGCCAGGTAGGATGGGGCCCTGGGCAGCCTGATCTGATGGTTGGCAATCCTGCCTGTGGCAGGGGGGTTGGAGTTAGATGATCTTTAAGGTCCCGTCCGACCCAATTAATCACGCACATCGATTTCCAAAGGAGAAAAAAGGGTCTACTGTGTCCAAAAGAGCATGTTATTTCTTATTCACAATCTCACATTTTAGTCTTTACAATAAACTCTTATGTAACGTTGCAACTGAAAAATGTCAGGATATTTTGAATGAGGCTAAATACTAATATTTGCCATCAAGAATGCTTATGACTAGAATCTACTATATGAATTGTACCCTGGGGCTAAGTTCAGTTATGACTAGGTTAAATTGGAAATATTGTAAGGATGTTTAGAATGTTTATCATTCTGTATGTTGTGAGTGGTGTAACTGCCAGAGAATTAGCTTCATCAAAGGACATTTTCTTATGCATCTGCTAATTTGAGGACTCCATTTTAATTGGAATGACCAAATGTGTCACTGTTTGTGACTAAGGGGAACATTATTGTTACTGCTTCCTGCCATCATACTTGGGGATGTTTGCTTCTCATGTTTGTTTCATAAAAATAGACTCAATTACCAACTTTGTCACTATAAAATATGGAATTTTAATTCTGTAAAAGTAAGAAAATACGTAATTGCAGTGAAAAACAACAAATACTAATACTGAACACAAGCAGTATTTTTCTATTTTTTCCAAGTACTTCTCTGTGAGATTTTTGCAACTTAAGAATTTATACTGTACTGTGCTTTCTTTTCTATAGGTTAGCTGCAAAGTGTCAATGTTTATCTACCTGTATCTAATGGGTTGCAACTACTTCTGGATGCTATGCGAAGGCATTTACCTGCACACTCTTATTGTGGTGGCGGTTTTTGCTGAGAAACAGCACTTGATGTGGTATTACCTTCTTGGCTGGGGTATGCAATTTCACACTATTTTCAGGCCAATGCTATCTTTAACTCCTTTTCATGAGCAATTGAACAGCTGTCCTGTTGCTTCTCTGAGGTGGTGTCTTTGAACAATGACAACACGCCCTTCTTCTTTGTCTGGAGTGTTTTAACAGTCCTAGAGAAATTAATGTAGGAAGTTGAATGTACCTCTATCTTTGCTGAAAGAGAGATTATGCATTTCTGTAGTCAGGAAGTGACTCCTCCTTTGTATAGAGAAAACAGTCTCCTATTATAAAAAGACATTAAGAAGTAATTATTCATTGTTCCTCATCTGAAGATGTTTATTCAGGAGTGAAAGTTTTTTTTCAGAGAAGTCTTGCCATGTCTAGGGTGGAGGGTCAAAACTGAATTGGAGATGGCTAAGGACTTATTTTTCCAGAAGTTCCATTTGACCTGTATTGTTCACTCCAAATACAGAATAGCTGTAGCTAATGATCTCAAGTAATATGAGCATTAAAACTAACAAGCCAAACCTGGTGGTTTCAGATACTGTAGAACAGCATATTTCCGAAGTGTGAGTGAGGACTTTTTTCCTCAGCTTATTGTCTGGGCACATTCAGCCACAGCATGACTTGGTACCTGTGTCATTGGCTGTACCACAATGGACACAGCTGAGATGAGGCTGAGAACTAACACGTACTCTGTGGTTTCTAAAAAATAGGTACCACCAGGATGTCAAGCACCCCAAATAACTATTTGTTCTTCTAAATTTTGAATATGCCAGGTTTCCAGTCTGTTTAATTTTTTAAATTATTTTTATTTATTTATTTATTTTTGCAAGGAATCTTGTTTTATGGATACCCAGAAAACACGAGGAACACAATTAATGTTGTTAATCATAATGTTATTTATATACAGTTATAATCATATATACACTTATCTTACCATTTAGTGTTACTGCAGATTGCAGCCTGAAAATCATCTGTGTTAATATTGATTGTTACATTCTAAATAATTAAATATGTTGATTTGCCTTTTCTTTCTGTACATTGATATGGATTTCCTGATAGGAGAGAGGGAGTAAGGTTTCATACATCCCTCTAAAAGAAAGTTGGGAAAACAGATACTGGATTGATCCTTTTTTTTTTTTTTTTTTCTTGCTCTGAACTTATGAATGGTTTGAATGAGGTGAAAATACAGAGGATCTCTGCAAAATATGCAGGTTTATTTACCTATTTACTTATTAGCTAATAAGTTTGCATATTAAGACAATGTTTTTTATTCACAGGTTTTCCACTGATCCCTGCCTGCATACATGCTGTTGCTAGAAGCTTTTATTATAATGACAAGTAAGTAGTATCTCAAATTGCTTTGCAAAATGATTATATTTGGTTTAAGGAGAAGAAAAAGTAATAACAGATAACAAAATATCAAATGTTTTTCTTTCCTTGCTTCTTTTCTCTAGCTGTTGGATCAGCTCTGATACTCATCTGCTCTACATCATCCATGGCCCTATTTGTGCTGCTCTATTGGTAGGCATTTTTCAGATAATTTTTCTTGATTTTTTTAAATTGTTCTTGGTGGAATGTAAAGTATGAAAGAGCCTAAAACTAACAGTCCCTCATTCACAGGATTCTCACTTAACCCAGTAAGTGTCCTAAACACACAAGATAACTGTGTCTTGACTTTAAGGAGCCACTACACAAATCTTTGCTACTGGAGAAATAAATTTGAAATAAGTAACTGAAGACTTCACTTTATTTAAATCAACACTATATTTAAATTATTCTAAGATTAAATTTAACCTAAGAAATTCAGTCAGTAGTTAACTTCTAAATAGGAATAGGCTCATAATAAAAGTAAATGCTAATATGGACGTACTTACCTTAACAGAAACTTCTGTTAAAGTGTCTGGCGAAGATATTAAATGTGTGTGTAGTGACTTTCCTTATGACTATTTAGTTTATGCAAGGAAATTAATTAAGGATAATAACATTAAGTAACCTTTTGAAACATTTTGGTTTCTGATCTATATGAACTTCCTCTCCTTTTAAACTGTTATTGGATATTCATGGGGTACTTCTGTACATACAGAAATCTCTCTGAACAATGTTTGATAAATTGAATGGTTCTTGTGATTCAGTTTCAGTCACAGTGAAATTAACTGGGGAATGTATATTTTGAAGATTGTTTTGACACCATGACACATCTGACATCCTATGCTCGAGAAGCCAGAGGCTGTCCTCATGAAATTATTGAGATCCATGGCCTTTGGCATGTTAACTGTTACTGATAATCCCTTGCCCTGTTAGGTCATCCATACATGTTGCCGTAAAGAGAGGTGAACTAGTACTTTAATTTTTAAAGCTAAAACCAGATCTAAATCCTCTCAACTTTTTTTTCTCTGCAATTTACACAGAAGATGAAATACTATTTTCTCAGCAAGTGATACGATTTTTTGCTCGTTTGAATGGCACCTATTTCACACTGCGTTGTAATGTGGGATCACTACTTCCTTTGTGTAGGCATCTCTTCACAGATCTATCACTTTAGAAAAGCTCTTTAAAGCTGAGATATAATTTATTTTAGATCTTGCTTAAACAACAGCAGAAAAAAACTGTATTATGCGAATTATACCATTGTTTGAGTGACCTCATTTTAGGATGTAAGATCATTTTCTCCTTCCCAGCAGAAGTCTCAACAAAATCACACTGAAATAGTGATAAGACTCCTTCTTACTTCAGATGCTCGTACAAGATCAGTCCAAAACTGTCAAGTCTTCTTTCCACTCAAGGCAACACTGAGAATGTCTTCTGATTTTATTAGGAGCATAATAATCTGCTCTGTGTGATTGGTTTTGGCAGAATCCCTATCCATTCCCCTTGCAATTTACAAATATGCATGCATTTGATTTTCCTATATTTTTCACGAACTGCATTTTTCTCACCTCAGTGCAATCAGCAAATTTATTTGAAAGCCAGGAAAGAATAACAGATTAGACACCACTACACGTCTTGCCTGTGATGTGCGTGATGTGACAATAACTTAAAAGAATTTTTTTGCTTTTAGGTAACAAAAAAATGAATATATTGATTCAGAAAAGACAGGCCAGAGATAAAGACAGAAGATGAAATGCATGTGTTCAGACTTGGTGAACAGAACCCTCATTTGCTTTCCAGCTTGCTTGCCAGATACAATTTTCACACTTTACTAAGCATGACCTGCTTTAGTAGAAGTTTAAGTAACAATATTAACCTGCAAATTAGATAACAAGGGAAAAGACACAGTTTGTTTGCAGGAGTAAGATCTCAAAGGGCATGAAGAAAATTGCCAAGAGGGTGCTGGGAAAAATTGGCAAAGCCAATGGGGATTAGGCCTTTAACTCTTGTACATCACTGAAAATCCTACAATTACATAATGTTAGCAACGGCACTGCTGGTCCCTGCTATTATGTAACTGTGGCCAGATCCCTGCCAAAGAATCTGCAGATGGGAGCAGACCTAAATTACATTTTGGTTGAAATTGTTTTCAGTTGCTCATTTAATTGCATATTTTTGCCTAAGCAACCACAATTAAAGAAATAGAGTGGGAATGAAACAGTAGAGAGTGATGTTAGTTATTACAGCAAGTTTGCAGATGACACCAAGCTGAGTGGTGCAGTTGACACACTAGAGGGAAGAGATGCCATCCAGAGGGACCTGGACAGGCTTGAGAGGTGTGCCCTTACCAACCTCATGAAGTTCAACAAGGCCAGGTGCAAGGTCCTGCACCTGGTTCAGGGGAATCTCAAGTACAGATACAGGTTGGGTGGAGAATGGCTTGGGAGCAGCCCTGAGGAGAAGGTAGTGTTGGTTGATGAAAGATTCAACATGAGCTGGCAATGTGTGCTTGCAGCCCAGAAGGCCAACTGTATCCTGGGTTGCATCAAGAGAATTGTGACCAGCAGGTTGAGGGAGGTGATTCTGCCCCTCTACTCTGCTCTTGTGGGACCCCACCTGGAGTACTGCATCCAGTTCTGGGGCCCCAACACAAGAAGGACATGGGGATGTTGGAGCAGGTTCAGAGGAGGGCCACAAAAGATGATCAGAGGGCTGGAGCACCTCCCCTTTGAGGACAGGCTGAGAAAGCTGGAGCTTTTCAGCCTGGAGAAAAGAGGGCTCTGGGGGGATCTTATATCAGCCTTCCAGTACCTGAAGGGGGCCTACAGGAAAGCTGGGAGGGACTTCTTATAAGGGCAGGTAGTGTCAGGATGCAGGAAAATGGTTTTAAACTGGAAAAGTGTAGATTTAGACTAGATATTAGGAATAAATTCTTTACTGTGAGAGTGGTGAGACTCTGAAACAGGTTGCCCAGCGAAGTTGTGGAAGCCCCCTCCCTGGAAGCATTCAAGGCCAGGCTGGATGGTGCTGTGAGCAACCTGGTCTAGAGGGAGGTGTCCCTGCCTATAGGAGAGGGGTTGGAACAAGATGATCTTAAAGGTCCCTTCCAACCCAAACCATTGTATGATTCTATGATTATGCTAGATAAATATTGATAAAAGTGGAGGGAGATTTCAGTGTTGGATATGCCAGTATGCTAGTGTTTTAATTGGCTTTGGCACCACTAAAATAAGAGATTTTTATTTAGCTATGCCATTCTTTGTATAAATAATACTCAAGGGACGGTTATTTTGTCTGGCTATAACACTATGTATGAGGGTCTTAGCAGCGTCTTAGACTGACATCTAGTGAATGTGTACTAGAAGGAAGTTCAGGAGCCTCAGTTTGTTTCTGCTTTTGTCACTGACCTGTTTCATAACTTTAAACTGGACTTGGTACAAGAAGTTGAAAGCTTAGCATTCATATTCTCAGCCTAGGGAATGTCCATAAGTTGGGTATAAAACATGTTTTCCTGAGCACATACAGGTGCTCTGCCCAAGAAAGCCAGGCTTATGTAGGCTTAGGTCTGAAGTTGCATAGCGGTATTAAAAGCAAGCAATGGCTACCATTAGTGTCTAAAAATATTTGAGTTTCTGGATCTGAGAATGATTTGTTTAAAGCAACCAAGAAATAATGTAAGCAGAATTTAAAAAAATATCCTAGTAAGGATTACAGTACTGCTAATCACAAACTGGACATGGAGAGAAGTAGAAATATTAGAGACCTGAGAAATTTTTAAATCAGGAACTGCATGTCACAGAGACTGCACATCACAACCACTCTGAAGGCAGAACCTAAATTCTACCAAGTTCATAGCATAGGCTCCAACATTTATGTTCATCTAGGATTGCCTTCCCTGCCTTTGTTTCTGTCTTTGTTCACTTGCCTAGATTAATGTTTATGTTACTGTGCTGCTGCCAGTACTTTCCTGTGTGTTCATGCTGCAGCTGGCGCAACAGGACTCCTTTGGGTCTTTGCAAACCATCATAGTCAATCTGATGATAAAACAACTTAGAGAAGTTCCATTGTCCTACTTTTACTTAAATGCAAAGATCTACTCTCTACCTTGCTCAAATCAAGACCTATTCACTTCAGTAAGAATTTGGTTTGTCCTGTACTCCCTATACTTGTGGCATTGGTTATATGTAATTTTACTAACTCTCATACTGCTCTTCTCAAGTGGATCCTCTGCTTTGTCTCACTCTTCTGTCTGTTCTGATATTTACTTGCAAACTCTGAATATGTTTATTTTCATGCTTTTTTTGTTTTGGTGGGTAAATGGAAAATTAGAAAAATTCTGTGCATTTCAGCATTTTGCAAATGAAATAATTTTCTGGGTGGTATTTACTTCTATCTGCTGCAACTTTCACCTTCAATTAGCTTTCAAAGGACAGTACCATAGGAATTGGCTTTGCTACCAAAGCACAAGAGGGATGAAAATTCTGAGAGAGGCTGACACTGAACTAGTAATTTAAGTGAGAAGGATTAAATTTAGAAATGGAGGAAGGACTTACTGTCTGCGTGTGCCATAGGAAGTTGGATGAGAATCGTGAGCTGCATGAAGGCTTAATAAATCCTTTGAGAGAGACTCAGAAGACCTTGGTTGCTTAAATGCCAAGAGGTAGTTGGAATCTTCCAGAAGAAATTAATGCAGTAGTTTCCTATGTAAAACAATTTCCTGTTAAAATGATTTAAATAGCATGTAAGTAGAATATAAATAACATAACATGTCTGTCAAGGGCCATGTTGCTGTAACAATACACAGCTGTTTATCATGAAAACCTGAGCTGACATGAGAGGAATTCAGCCAGGGTTGTGGAGGACATGGTGACACACATGGTCTGGAGTAGCTTCCCCCCTGTTTGTACTTGTCCTACAGAGAGGCAGAGGCTTCCTAGACCAGGAACTCCTATTTATTGTAGAAGGGATTTATCTGTCTTTCTGATGACTTCTTCCTTCCCATCCTTCCATTTTTTTTTTTCTCTATATAATTGTTGACAGGAAAGACAAATTACCTGAAGAGGAGACAAATGAACCAGACTTTATTTCTTTGCCTTCCTTAGTGGGTACCTAGGCAGTGTTGTCTTGCCTCTTGTACCCCTGGGCGAGGTGCTTGGATTGGCTGTACTCTCCAGAGTGCTTTTAGCTCTAGTTTTATGGTGGTTTGGGATGTAGTTTCACTAGGGGGTTGCCACTGTTGCACGATAGATTAAAACACAGCCCTACCATTGCTGTTTCTCTAGTTATTCGATTCTTAGACTGTTGTGTGTATATGTGTATATATGCATATACATAGGTGAATACATTGCTTTTCTGGTTGGTTATGAGTGCTAACATGCTGAATGAGATTAGTATGGATAGCTGTGATTTCAGGTTGGTTTTTTTTTTTTTTTGAGAAACTAAGTGAACAGATATTCACATATTCACTACTATGTACAAGAAAGCCCTTAACAGCTATGTACATAATTAGCTTCTGTATTGCATAAGAATGATGTTGATACCATCTCAATGTTTGCCCCATTTGTAGTTCTGCTGATTTTGAAAATCAACCATGAGCCATTGTGAGACTAAGTCAATAAGTTAAATCTACTGTTTGTCTACAGGAGTATACTGTTCCCTGTAATAACATTTAACTTGTCAGATTTCTTTTTCTTTCCTATAGATTTTTCAAATTCATACTTGAAAAGGAAAAAAAGATTTTTTTGGAGAAGCATGTTAAAATATAAAGATGGAAGAATGTCATTTTTTACTGGACCAACCTAAAAAACATAATCTCTTAATAAAGAAATAATGGCCAGGTCAATTTCTTTCCTCAGGTATAAAACAGGGAACTTTTGGATCTCATTTTGCCAAAATAAAATTTTAAGGATTTGATATAGTTCACTTACTTCTGTGGAGCTCAGAACAACCTTTCAGATTATTACCCTAGGTCTTCAAAATAGAATGATGTTTTTTCCCCTTTCTTATGTTGAAATGCTAGTAGTGTGTTATGGTTATGTTATTGTTTTTTAAATTGTAGAAGTGAATTGAAGTGTTTGGACAGAAGGGGCCTATAAGATAAGCTGAATTGTTTTTAAAATAAAATCATATCAATAATGGAAATCTTTTGTCTTTTCAAATTTAAGGTTCTAAGATGGATCTAACTGATAACTGAGATCTAAACAGACAAGGAAGGGTAGATTTTAAACCATGTAGAGACAGATTTTTTGCATTGCTATAAGGATCTCAACTGCAGAGACCTGTGTTCTGGTTGTGTGTGTGATACACTGCTACGGAATCACTGAATTTTTAGGAGCTAATTTCAATCAGACTTTTTTTAATTTTCAGAATAGCTTCAGTATCATTTTCTTTTCTAACAGGTGAATCTTTTCTTCCTGTTAAATATTGTCCGTGTACTTATAACCAAGCTGAAAGACACCCACAAGGCAGAATCCAACCTATACATGAAAGCAGTACGAGCTACCCTCATTCTGGTTCCCCTGCTTGGCATTGAATTTGTGCTGTTTCCATGGCGACCAGAAGGTCGAATCACTGAGGAAGTCTATGACTATGTGATGCACATCCTTATGCATTACCAGGTAGGAATTAAATATTTTTTGCCTACTTGAGCTAGAATAGCTGTTGGCATATTAAGCAAATAAAGGACAAATTATCTTGTTATTTTAGTCAATAAAGACCTTTATGCAAAAGTCCTGTAAACAACTTCAGATTTCTCAGTATAATGAATTTTCTTTTCTTTAAAGGAAAGAAACATACCATGGTCTACTACTTTTTAGTAAAGTATTTTTAGAAACTATACAGAGATTTTAGAGTTGTAGAACATTTTGCTTGCTATTTATATTGGAATTGTATCAGGAACCTCTAATTGTATCACAAACCTGAAAAGATCCACGTGCATGTGAAATAAAGCAGATTGTCTTAATCTTACAGGGCCTACTGGTAGCTACAATTTTCTGCTTCTTCAATGGAGAGGTAAAGTAATAGTTTTTATTGTATTGATATATTTTGTATATATACAAGTGTATATTCTAGCAATTAAGGAGATTGCACACCTGAAAAATATAATTACAAAGTCAGAATTTAATCCCTTACTGTGCTTGAGTCAAAATTTCTTGAATAAGAAGTGTACTTTTGAAAAATCATGATCAGTTAATTCTAATAACTAACTTCTTTATTCTTGTGCCAGAGAATTGCACCATGTTTCATGAATATACAGAACTGATCCTTGTTGCAGCTAAAAGCTTTTTCTGTTAACTTGAATAGATTAAGGTCTTGTCAACTAAGCTTTAGACTTGAGAGTATACTTATAGGGCCTTAGTGTTAAAGATAAACACAGTAGAAAGGCTAAATATATATGTATACACACACACATACAAAACTTCTCACTGCAATTTTTGCAACTCTTGCTTGAAAAAATAACCAAAACAAATGAATAAAAACATCCCACCAAAGAAGTAAGTAGGGCTTTTCCAACACTTTTGGCAGAACAATTACAATCCTGTCCTTATTCTTACACATCTGTTTGTTCATTTTTTCTACATTTAGTGCAGTTGCAGTATATGGCTGTAAGCAGATGTGTGGCAGTAAACAGATGTTTTCATAGGACTGGACCCTTAGTTTCTTTTATCACATGTTGTGTTCTTACATAATTTCATTGGACCAGTAATATTTACCTGTGTGTTAAGTATATGGATAATATAAGAATTGGTTCAAGTAGGTCATGCTTCCTCCTCTTATTCTTCAGTCTGAAGCTGACTGAATTGCAATGAATACTCCATGTGGTTTCAATATACTTTTTTTTTTCCAAGAAAAGTATGAGTGTCATTGATTATTATTAGCTAAGGAGGCAGAAAAGATGAAGCAAGAGTGATTTCTTTTCACAGTTTATCTAGGTCAGTGGTTTTGATCTGGTTCTATGGCAAAGGTGATCCACGTTCAAGTCTCTGCTTATATATTTGATTCAAAGCAGAGAACATCACTAAGCATTCTGGATCTGATTTGAATACTTCCCAATGTTCAGAATAAATATTTTACACACTCTTTCCCTTCTAAGTTTTATAGTTAGAATTCCTTTAAAAAGAGGCATTTAGGAAAAAAATAAAAATAAAAACAGAATTCGTTTCATCTCAATGCAAAATGTGGACAAAAATATTTGAAATCTCCAGAGTTTCTATGAAAAAATATTGTCCACAGCTCAGCTCTGTCTTTTATCCCTCTTGGTCTTCTGAGGCTACTTTAATCCTACCTCTGGTAATCATTTTGTTTCATCTGAGAATTTTTTACATTTTCCAAATTCATGTTTTTTTACATTGTTCTCTTCTGCTGCATAAGAAAAGCAAAACCTAGTTGTTCCACCACTTGAGTATTAGCGGAACATCTCTGGGCTGATGAGCGTACAAGACAAGCTCTTCTGCAACTCCTACAGATGGTAACAGATGAGCAATTTCTTGAACATCTCTGGTCAGGTTAACATTAAAAGGTGGATTCAGATATTTTAACAAAATATTTATACCCTATGTCTTTTTTTTTTTTTTTTCAGTTACACATTTGTTTCCATTTGCTTTCTATGTAGCAGAAATTTATGCTTTTTAAACAAATTTAACTTCTGGTTGCAGTGCTTCAATTATCAATACTGACTTTTTTTCAACTCATTACACATTGCTGGGGAGAGGATTTGTTGCTTTAAAACCAGCTGCACAAGTAAGGAAATCCATGGGGACAATGATAATTACACTTAGGAAAAAACGTCTGGGTAAAAAAAAAATGTATATTAAAGAATTCTGTTTCTGGCATGTGAGCCTGCAGGCGTGTGTGTGTTCTGCTGCCATTATCATCTGTTACTGTCATAACAGTGCCTTAACTTATCCTGATACTGTAGCTTAGCTGTTGTGTACAAGACCTTCTCTATCAGGATCTGTCACAGCAACACCTTGTTATATTCTGTACCAAATGGCATCAGTGTTAGCACTTGTGTGCTGTTCTGTAGCAAGTCTGGGGTTTGGAGGTGAATCCTGAGACTGGAATCAACTCTTCGAGTGACAACAGGGAAAAAGAGTTTCCAGAGAGGTATTAGCAATTAAAAATGCTAAAAGTAATAGTTTCTTTTTAGCTAAATACTATTTCCCAAATGCTACTGTAGCTTGTTTCCTATAAACATTAAGAGCCAAATCCTGTTCAAGGAGTGGCTTGCAGGCCTTTTCAGCCACTGGCCGAAAAGGGATTTAAAAAAATCACCTGCTAACAGAATGAAAATATACTAAGTAACATTTAAGGAAAAAGTGTTGGTATGTTCTGCTGACTGTAGCCTCAAAACACCTCCAAACTCCTTAGGCAGTGCAGCCAGGGATGTTCTGTCAAATCCAGTGCCAACATCCATGCAGCTATCACTGCTGCTTCTACAGCAGATAAGGGCATACATGCAAACTCTTCACCTTTATCTTCTCTGGCAGGAATTCCCTAAGGACACTCACATTCTGCTTATGTCCTAGCATCCCACAGAGTATGATGCTTCTTGAGTACCTCACAATGCTTGCCAATTGGAGTTGGCTTAGGGCTGTCTTTGGGGTGACACAGGCTGCAGTCACAGGAGAAGCTTGTAGCAGCTTTCTCTGTAAAATCAGTAGAAAGATTCCTACTGACCTATTAATAATAGATCATAATATGTACTTATGATTTATATAACCCATGTGAAGTTTGTGGCTTTGGGGTTCTGGGGTTCTTTTATTTTTGTTTTTGGTAGTGCTGTTTTTTTCCCTCATTCCAGTCGTCAGTGGAAATGTAGTAAAGATTACAATTTCAGTTCTGCAGGATTATAAAAAGCTTTCGTAATAGGCAAGGCTCGGGTTTTGTTTTTTCCTCTCGGGTTTTGTGTGGTGTTTTTTTGTTGTTGTTGTTGTTTTTTTCTCTATGGAGCCATTTGATTTGTGCTACATGGAATATCAGAGTACTAGTATGTTAAAGAAGGTGCAATTCATTGAAGCTCATCAGAAAGAGCCGCTAACTAATAAGGTGAGGAAGTATGAATGCTTAAGCTGGAACTGTTATCTGTATTAATGAGACATGCAACTACATTTGTGACATTACTTTCTCTGATTAAATACATTGTTTAATATCTTCTCACAGTGTTGCCCATCCTGAGCTGAATCCACAGCTCTATCCAACTGCTCAAAGTTGAGGAAAAGAGCGATAGATCTTCTGTTGTCACTTAATGTGTAGAGGTGTGCATGCTGTTAAACAGTATAAACAGTGGTGGAAAATAGCTGCCTCATTGATTTTTCCCATCTTCTATGAGTGATTGATTGGACAGAAGGTAGTAATAATAAATGAAAGGATGTAACGCCCTGCAAGAATAGACACAGAGAAGGTCAGAGGTGAAATACTGATTCAGCAGTAACAGAGAGGCTTTTTGGAAGAATGCCAGATGTATGTGGCTTAGTTAGAAATGCACCAAGAGGATGTGATGGGCACCAGGGAGGGCATAGAGGAAACTGTGTTTGCCGATATAGGAAATATTATTTATAGCAATTTGTCACTGGTGAGAAAGCAGCCTGAACAGAGAATTTTCACCCTAGAAATAGCCAGCAGGCACTTGTCTTGCAGGAGTTCCAAAAGTCCTCTTGAGATATGGGGACTGATACCCTTTGATTTACAAATAAATATTATATTAATATATATAATATATAATTATATAGTTTTATATAATAATCAATATATATTGATATTATATATTATTAATATTATTATATATTATTAATAATATTACATTATAATATATATTACTATATATAAATATTATATTAAATATTATAACTGCAAATAAGACAAATTACTGAAGCCACTAGGAAGAAATGTGGCAGAGGGCTTTCAGCATAAGCTGCTTTTGCAACCTTGCAATTCTAGTTTATTTCCCAACTCTCCCAATAGGTTCTTTGACTTTGCTTAAGCCATTTAGATGCACTTGTTCAAGTTTTCCCATCCCATACCTATTGTCTGCTCTTTGTAAAGGGAACATTCTTCAATATCTTTTTTGTTTGTTTCTTTCTCCAGCAAAACACTAATCTTATTGAGGAACTTTGCTAGGGAAAGGAGAAAAATTGGAACAAATGGAGACTTTGTGAAATGCAAAGACTAATTGATACGATTTAGAAATAAATTCTAAGCTTCCTTCTCAGACAATTTGGAATTTTCAGAATGCTTCTTCTCTTGTGTTTTTGAGGGATGGAGTGATGACATTGGTGGACAAAGGAAGGGCAGCTGATATCATCTACCTGGGCTTGTGCAAGGCCTTTGACAAGGTCCCAAACTACATCCTTATCTCTTAATTGAAGAGAGATAGGTTTGAAGGCTGGACTATTAAGTGGATGAAGACTTTGTTGGATGGTCACAGCCAGAGGGTTGTTGTCAAGGCTCTGTGTCCACGTGGAGGCCAGGCATGAGTGGTGCCCCTCAGTGGTCTGTCTCTAGACCAGTGCTCTTGCAGCCCAGAAGACCAACAGTATACCCCTCAAAAGAGGGGTGGCAGCAGGGCAGCTCACTGTTCCCCTCTGCTGTTCATTGTCCCCTTCTCATCTGTTTATTTTTCATAATTAAGGACAAAATAAAATTAGAAAAAAGAAGCCATTGTGTTATCAAAATGTAAAGAAAACACAAAAGACACACTGGAGAAATATCTTAAACAGTTTTTACCCACTACAATGTCAATATCTAAGTGGGGGTAGGTTAGTTATTCTGTGTGTTTCAAAACAAAACATGATTTTGTAATGAGACCAGTGGTTTAGGGTACACTGCTGGATAAATTTGGGTGTCAGCTTCCGCTTAGCATTTCATATAAGGCAGTACTTTTCCAGTCCATGCAGGAAAGATTCTCAGCGTCACTGGCCATTGGGTGCAAAGTTTTGCTGAAGAGGAAATGAAATACTCATGATCTGTAGCAATCATTTGAAAAGTTGGTACTTACTTCAAAGAAGACATTTTGAATAAAACAACAGTAGCTATTGCCATTCTTAGCATTCCTTACTTGGTATCTTGACTGAAAACTGATGCCGTGTGAATTTAATTAATGTGACACTTCAGCTATCACACATGCGCAGGTGTTTAAGCATAGTGTAGGAGAGGAAGTCCATGATAAACATAGCATCCTTTCTGTGGAGACATGTAAACAAGCTGGGGCCTTGAGCTATTTTATCATCACTATTTTTAACTCTGGTAGAAATGTAGTGTTCAGGAAATTGTCTTTCTAGTCATTTGATGAAGTAGTGGTCAGAAATTAATAAAGGCTTTCTTGCATCCATAGCAGAAATAATTTATGCTATCTTGACCAGATGAGAATTTACAGTTGCTACAGTTGGACTCTTTATATAAGGATAGAGTTTTTTTAACTGTAAATCTGGTCTGTCCACATTTCACTTCAATCCACAGGGCAGAAAGGAGAAAAGTGTGTTGCTGCTCATCCTTCTATAAGCTAGCAAATTTGGCATGAAAAGCACAAATAATGCCTATTTACATTTTAATTCTTTCAGAATATCTCATGTGACATATCACATCTAGTTACCCAGGATTATTGGGCCTTACCACCAAATTTGCTGAGACATTTATTACGGCATTCATTTGTCAAATAATTAAGTCTAACATATCTTTCCACGTGTTTTATATGCATTTGTTTCTGTTTTCTGTCATAGGTCCAAGCTGTTTTGCGAAGACACTGGAATCAGTACAAAATCCAGTTTGAGCACAGTTTCAGCCACTCAGATGCTATGCGCACCGTCTCCTATACAGTATCAACAATCAGTGATGTTCAAGGCTACAGCTACAATCACGACTGTACCAGCGAACATTTAAATGGCAAGGGCTATCATGACACGGAGAGTGTAGTTTTAAAAACTGAAAAGCTCTATGGTTGACTGAAAAGACTCTGCATATGCCAGTGTTCACCCTCATAGTTTATGAACTTGAAGTTTGATTTAATGACTTAATGGCCAGAAGATTTTATCTAACTTGGAGTATGATTTTCTCCTGAATGATGCAAACTAAAACAACACATTTTTGTATGTATATATACATGTGTTTCTGTTTATGTCTATTGATATAGTATGGACATCCATACATACATATATAGCTAGGTAGATATATGTGCATTTATATAAGCATACAAACTTTGCCTCTTCAGTTTCTACTATGTAGACAAAGTTGGCAATTTTTTGTACAAAGGGAATCAATGAATGAAGGATTTTGTATTTTCTTGGAAGTTCGTATAAAGACTGGGTTGTACTGAAGCCACTTCATTTGTCTATAGAAACTTAGGGTGTAAATACCATACTGTATTGTCTTAATTAAACCTAAAAGTGAACAAAGGAAAATTGTTAAAATAGGTGCAATAGTTACAGAAGAATGTCCAGGTTAATTTTATGTCCAGCATTTGATTGCCAAAAACATACAAAAAACAAAAACAAAAACAAAAAATGCCAACAGTTATTCTAAGATAATAGTCTCATGACATTAATGCTGAACCAGTTCGATTTTGCAACTGTTTTTAATGAAACATCAGAGATGCTAGTGCAAGTCTAAGATTCTATTTACTTGTGTATTGCAGCATAACAGTTTACAGCAAGCCTTGAACGATTTTATTTAAACTGTTTTCGTATACACAGGAGTGTCTCCTCCTCCTCAAGCTTATGAATGCACATGAGATCAATGATGAAGCCTTACTGAAAAGTAAGAAAGAGTACAGAAAGAATAGTAACCCGAATACCTGTAAATCCATCTCAATGTTACATTAATTCAAGCTGATGGAACTTCGCTGTGTGCTTAAGCACTTTACTCTGCTGGGAAAAATCATGTACAGATTTTGTTGTAGCCATGTTATTTGTTTTGTTTTTCTTTTAAGTATTTCTGTGGCCAATATGCTTGATAAAATTATTCCTTCGGTTTGGGGGACAATGTTTTGTTTAAGTTTGTGGCTTGTTTAGTCAGAGAAAAGCAGACCGGACTGAACACAGTGCAAATGATACGCTACCTTTAAAGCCAGTGTATGAGGTAGATTAATCAAGTAAATTAATGTCAATAACATATTATTCCATTGTTTTGAAAATCCAGTATAGGATTTACCTTAGAAAACTTTAAGGATTAAGCATTTTAATATTATTTGAGGGGTGCTTGATTCAGAACAGTTCTTTTTAAGAAAGTTGTTTCTTTGGTTCTACTGGTTTATAGAGGTCTCAGTGAAAAATGAGAAGGTTGTGGAGAAGGTATTGAAAAAATATGTCTGTGTTTGTACGTCTTTATACTTTAAAGAAAGAGTAGTTATCTTAAGTGAAACAAAATGTTCAAGTATAAGAAATGAATTTGTATAAGTAAGTCTTACTAAAAAGCTCAGAAGTAGAAAAAGATTTTATAAGTCTGTTTTGCAGAAAGTCTACTTCAAAGTTGGAGGAGAAAAAAAGAAGAGTGGATAGAGGAGCTTATCAACAATTACAATGCTAACATGCATCAGGTAAGCAAGTCAAAAAACTGACAGCTTTTTCTGAAACCACTTTACTTCTAAGTACTTAATTTTGTTTATGAAGAACTTGACTTTTACATCTAAACACTTCTGTCAGTAGCCTTTCTATAGGCTTCATTAACATAGAATTAATTTGCTGTCTCGGTGTTTATTATTTTGTAACTTTATAAGGCTTCACATGCTTTGCATTTAGAAGGAAAATGTTAGGAGGATGCAGTAAATTCGTGCTACTTGCACTTTTTGTGTTTTTTTAATATTTCTTTTGTCTAGAATTTGAATTTAGAGTTTTGTTAATGATGTAGTTTCATGATACAGAATCTCAGCTAAGATATTAAAATCAAGATTTCTGTTAATCTACAAGGCTATCTGCTCGAGTGGTGGAAATAACATGAAAAATCAGTTGGATGCTGTACTAGAGTAGTGTAAAATCTGAAAATACTGTCTCACAGCATCTGATGATGGTATCTATTCCAACACGATTAGAAGTTGGTTACAACTCAACTTGCTCATTTTTTTAATAAGTAATTAAGTAATTAAGCTTTACTTAAGAATCTTTGCAATGTTCCAAAAATGGAATATTTACTGGTATAAATCTTTGAGTTCCAAGTTTAGAATCAGTGGGTACCAGCTGAGAATCAAAGCCTATGCAGATACTTGTATATTGGAAAGTGCTTCACAGTCCTGTATGGTGTATTATGTGACAATTATTTCAGTGGTACCTGGTGGGTTGTTACAGTTAAAATGTAACAACTGAGATAGATTTTGAATTCAGTTTACTTCTCAGCTAGGCAGTTAAAATTAAATTTAAAAGCCTGCAAATTTGTGTCTTTTAATACAAAGTACTAAATGCTAGTAGCTCAATGTCCTCTGCTGAGAGACACTTGTAATTCAGTGGGGGAGACTGCTTTTCCACAGAAACTATCCTGCTACTAGGTGGACAGTCACAGCATGTTTCTAGGTGCACTTTTGAAACGGTAACACAGCAAGCTGGATATGCAAGAAAACATTCGTGGCTGTACAGGGAGAG
Organism: Numida meleagris; assembly: GCF_002078875.1. NCBI lineage: Eukaryota > Metazoa > Chordata > Aves > Galliformes > Numididae > Numida > Numida meleagris. The sequence goes on along the minus strand of NC_034413.1, from coordinate 40,317,136 downwards.
TACATTCCCTCCTCCTCATGAGGTTCTAGTTTGCATCGAAAATTATAAATTCCATATTTTGTCTTCCTACCTCTCCTTTTTCAGTTCCTACATAGCAAAGAGTAGAGTCTGCTTCTTAATTTATTCTTTTTTTTTTTTTTTTTTGGTCACTATAAATTAAAATCAAATCTTTCTGCTGAGATTTCTTCTTGTGGGTTATATTCTACTTTATTGGAATACTGTAGTCATTGCCTGTAATGTCTGGAATGGAAGAAAACTTTTGGGGGGCTGTGAGATTCTTTTCAACAGGCAGACAGTTATCTATCATTGTTATTTGCTCTTTTGTTATTTACTGAGCACTTATTGTATCACTTTGAAGGGGGCTACAAAAATGCTTGTCTTACATTTAGTATATGGAACTCTACAACGTTAGTTATATATTAAATGGAATGTCTATTTTTAATGCTACTGTCATCAATTAGTAAATGCCACAGTTTGATTCTCCACTGCAGGGTCCCCTCAGTTTATTATTACAGTGAAATATTACCAGCTATTCTATGTATTTTTTTTTTTCATTGTGACGATCTCTTAGAGTGCTTGGCTGTAGAAATGCTGCAACACATACTCTTGTTCATGTTGTGAAACATTTGGGCTGGAAACCCGATAACATTCAAATATTGTACTGTGTAAATAAGACTAATAGAAGCTATAGCATTGTATTTATTGCTTCCACTAAGAATGAAATAGAAAGAAAGGTGAAAAGTTATTTTTTGGTTGTGCTTTATTTTCACTTCTTTCATATGAGTCATAACACATTTTATTTGCAGAAAGAAATATTATGTTTGCGATCAATAAAATATTACTACATTTATACAGATTTCATGTTCTATTATGGAAATAACTTTCACGTATATATTCAAATATAGAAATAGGCTTTCACTGATGCCTTAACTGTGTGTTAATACTTTATTAACTCAGAGAGAAAGTCATTACAAGGAGTTACTAATAATTATTTAGTATTTGTTTGTTTACTTGGTGTTTAAAATTTTCCTTGTAATGCATAGTAGTGCACTGCATTTCTTGAGGAAGCCTCCACAGGTGTCAGTACAAGATGGCTGCACTTAAAATTGTTTACTAAATAACTTAATATTTAGTGGAAAAAAAAAATGCTATTCCATCATAAGCGGAGTAGAGGCTAAGGTAAATGCATCTTTTCATTTCATTGGTGTTCAACCAAACCCCAACCAAATAAGTTCCAAATCGCTTAGCTGTGCAGAAGCTGTTTTGTTCCATCAGGACCAGCTACAAGGCAAGTCACTGAAGGAATGAATGAGTTTTTTGGCTGACTTGTTGGTTTTTTGTGTTGTTTTTTTTTTCCCCCTTCAGATAGGGTTGATGGTGTCTGTACAATAGTATGAATGACATACATGTTTTAGATCTGTAGAACTGTATTTCTTGAGAATTCAAAAATAGCTAACTTTTAGATCATTAGTTACCAGTGTGTAATTGCTAAACATCTGAATGTTCTCAGCTGATTATCAAACCACTGAAATATAGATAGAAGGAATGCCAAAGTACATGAGCATTTATATTGCAACTCGAATTAAGTTACTACTCACCTTGTTACCCCTCAGTATGGGCACCAGCCATAGCATCATATGGGCACAGCAGTTATAGTATGGAAGCAAGTACAATTGCACTGGGCCAACTCAGATCTCCACCTACACTGCCCCAGGTCTTGATTTTTATAAGTTAATGGGGTTAAGTATATTTCTAACTACAGTGAACATTACATTTAGCCATCTATTTCCAAGTGAAACCTAAAGGAATCCTGGTGAACTTGATCAGTCATCAGAAACTGGGAAGGTGGGTGTTCCTTATGCATGACTTAAAGTAAATCGCGTTAAACTTAAAGCTGGATAAAGTTATGCTTCACTTTAGGACCATGTTTTTGTAGTGTTTGGGTAGTGTTTTCTGATTTGTTTGTTTGTTGTGGGTTGTTTTTATTTTTAACTAAAGCTACTGATACTCTCTTTTATCTATTTATTGCAGCTAAGGGTGTGGCTTACTGTTCTCTACCAATGCCTACTACCACTTGCTGCTTTTCTATGATACTGTAGCTACAGATTTCAAACTCTTACGTTTAACAATTTCATACACTTTGATATAAAAATATAGAAAAAGATGAAAAGCCATTCCTCCAAATCCAGACCTTATCACCTACATTTTGTCATTCTGTCCAGGAGTAGAAAAGTAACACGATATCCACAAAAACATGTGCATAAAAACACGCTACTTTGTACCTGAAAGAAGAACTGAAGATAGCTACCTAATCTTTGCAGATGAGTACACAGGGATTCCAAAACTTGTACTTTTATATTCATTTTAAAAGAGGAAATGCCTGTACAGCACAGGTATCTGTATAATATTAGAAGTGCCAGCAACTGTATTGGGTGGGGTGAGAACAAAGTTTGTATCACTTCTAGGTAAGTGTACACTGTACTCTCTATTCATCAAGAGTTACTAGTAAGCTTTTGAGAAAGGACAAGCTGAAACTAAATGCAAAGCTCTGCATCACAGCATGGTTGGTTTACAGCCACACTTGGTGTTTCAACCCATTCTATTCTGAAACAAGAATGAGCGAGAGAAGGAATAGGGGAAAGCAGATGCGTGTGCCAGCACACATTCCAGTCTGCAGGCATCTGGCTGCTAAAGGCCACCGTAAAGACTACACAGTGCAACAAGCTGATTGATAGATCACAGCAGAAGTAATGACGGTGGAAAGATATGCTCTTCTAAAACAGCAGGATAATTTGAAATGTATTGTACTTTGAGAGATCTAACGCTTCCTATTTATTTCTATGGAAAATACACCAGCTACAAAGAGCACATTAACACAATTTGATAGAGCAAATAATTAGTTAAAAAACACTTTTTCAGCATAGCACCACTGCAGGTGAAAATGCATAGCTACTGGTGAACAAGAGCCTGCATGCCATGCTCATACAACTCTGCACTAGCAGAGGTGACCCACTGTCACTACCGTGGAAATGAACCACCCATCACCTCACAGTGCTCACAGCCACTGTTTGGTCTCCATAAATATTCAGCAAGCATCAATGAATATCAGTGTCTGCCATTTTTTCCACATGGAGGAATTCAATGACACACCTTTGCTTCCTCAGCACTTCCATGCCAGATGCCATATTGTCAAACTGCCCCTCTGCTGCCATCTGTCACAAAGCAACAAATCATAACAGAATATTGGTGGGAAGGTTCAATTTCTACTGCCATACCACCAACCTTCACCTCTGACATCATAGGTCAACATCGTAAAGTAGGAAGATTTATAGAATCATAGAATCATCAAGGTTGGAAAGACCACTAAGATCATCTACTCCAACTGTCAATCCATCGCCACTGCACCACTAAACCATGTCACTCAGTGTCACACATACCTTTTTCTTGAACAACTCCAGGGATGGTAACTCCTCCACCTCCCGGAGCAGCCTGTTCCAATGCTTCACCTCTGTTTCTGAGAAGAAATTTTTCCCAGTATCCACCCTGAACCTCCAATGATGCAACTTAACTTAAAGCCAGTACCATAACTTTTGTAGCATCCCTCATAATAGCAATAAAACACAAAATTTATTTAACAAATAAGCAAACAAGTCTGGACACGGAAAACCTTAGGAAATTGTTTGTTATCTTTTTCAAATCTCACAAAATTGCCTGAGCAAGTTCTATCTATACATACTCTGCTCCTATACATTATACTCAACTAACAAAGGAAAAGATTTTTTTTTTCTTCTGCTACTTCATTCTTATATACTGCTACAATTCTCTTTCCGCAAGACAGGCCCTGCACTTTGATGAGCCTGTCTGGAATTTCAGAGCTGACGGCCTCCTGGTTGAAACTGGAATGATTCCTAACATCTCACAGCTGTATATTTTTAATAACATTTAAAACTGACTAAACAAACAATTTAGATTCATCCACATTAAGTTCATGCTGCATTTGAGACAAATGACATGTACGATTGCTTTTCAAATTAAACTTTTTTTTTATCAATACCCAAACTAAAAATTTGCACACTGAATTGTAAAGATATTTGTAACTTACAGTTTCTAATGACTATTTCCCCTTTTTCCCTCACAAGTCACAACTTTCTAAATGAAAGCTGTTACAAAGGGGAAAAATAGTTTCTGATTAGTGCTATACCACATAAACATTATCTTAGGTGAATTTAAACAGAATACAGAAAAAATCCAACTCTCTAATGCATGTTCTATGAAAAAGTATTTCAACATTGGTAATTACTGGTTTGAGATCACAAGGTTTTTCTGTAAGTTTACGTTTCAGAATCACAGATCACCGTTTCTGTGACAAACAGAAAAATGCCATAGAGAGAACAGAGAGCTGAAAACAAGTACTATGGTCCCTGATTAAAGCAAGCTTTCATGGCATGTGCATGCAGGTCAGCTGTGTTTTCCAGCTCTGCTGGAGCTAGAGTTGACTAACAATGCAAGCCACCTGCTGACTAGTGTAAGGTTATAGGCTTTCTTTCCCTGTCCTAAACAAGCATGCTGTTTTATGCAGAGAAATATTTTGAAGTTCATGGTAGGCCTATGGCCAGCACTCTAGACAAGGTTTAGAAATGAAACCTGAAGTTCTACAGCAAATATATACATAAAGAGATATCAACTGCACAAATTATTAAGGTAGAAAATGAGCTTGAGTATAAATACATACTTGCTTGGTTCCTTACTTTGATACTTGCAAATTAAACCTGACAAATGTGTGACTGTACCAGAAAAATTTCTTCCAAAGGTCCTCCATGCATTGGATATGCGTTGTTGCCAAACTGGTAGTTCCGCTGACACAGTGCAGCTATGTCGATGGTTGTCAGGTCTATTCCTTCCAAAGGATAGTCAGAGCTCGGTGTTGTGGATTCCACTGTATATGCAAAAGCTTTGCATATAAATATATGAGAAAAAAAAATCTGGATTTAATAGTGAACAATCTTTCAATCTTGCAAAACATGGATAACGCAGAACAGAAATACCTGTCAAACACTTCTTTGTTCTTATGCACAATTGTCAACGGTTTAAGGGCGTTAGGCCCGATTCCGTGACAAAGGGGACGGGGGACCCAAGGGCCCACGTCCCGGGAAAAGGGGAAAGGGGAAAAGGGTAGGGAGATGGCCCTGAGAGCAAAGAACAGCGGCAACAATCTGAGGAGAAACAAACTAATTTACTAAATAAAATATCGGAATGCAAAACAACACACTATAATACAATATAATTACAATTTAAGCTGATAAATTCAATACAGAGAGAGAGAATGTCCCAAAATCAAGGTAGGCCTTACTCTACTACCGACGATAAGACGGCTGGAGAGCGAAGTGCTGCCAAGACGAGAGACGGCGGAAAAAGGGACGAGGTCTTGTGATCTGCAAGTTTTTATACTGCGAGCTTCTATCTTTTCCCTCCGGCTGGAAAATGGTAACAAAGGAGCAAAGTGCCGTGGGGACTGTAGTAGTCCTTCTCTTCTGAGAACCAGGTACATTCACTACATGATGTTATGATGTGGAATACCAATAACCGAAAATCATAAAACCATGACAACAATGATGGATGATAAAACCATTATTGGGTTTATTACGCTTAAAGTAAAGGTAAAGGATAGAACTATTTTGCGCTTTTTTTTATAGTTGTGTTATAGAAGGGTTTAAAAATGAAGTACTTTTGCCTTTCATGCAATACATTTATATGCTTAGACTTCGTCTCAAAATTCCACTTGCCTTATTTTTTCTGACATCAGTAAAGAACTAGGAACACAAATGCTCAATCATATTTTATTTGGTTAAATTTGAATATGAGCTAAATGCCTACATTTAACAGAGAGCTCAAAAGTGCGTTTGGCTATATGTCCCAGAAGGCTCTGTGGCTGTATATTCCACAGAACACAATCTCAGTTGTTTCTACTATTCACAAGGAACTTGCATCTTGCAATTCCTAATGGAAGCCAGGAGTTGTTAAGTATGGGCTCCTTTCATGACATTTTGGGCAGACGATGCCAGCAAGGATTTCCTTGTTCAAGAGCCTCTTTCAGTATTCTGTGAGCAGATTGTCATCATGGATACTTCAGAATCTGAGATAATGAAATTCACAGAAAACAGCCACAGATGGCTTGAAAAATTGTAACAAAACTGTATTAATATTCTGGGGATTGTTAAAGATACGGTGATACTGCAATATTTCTTATTCACAAAGCTCTTAAAAATCATCTCAGTTTAGCATAATTGTAATATGCTTTTTCCAGATGCTGCAATAGGCTGACTACAATAACTAATAAAATTAGAATATCAATTCCTTCTGTAGCTTTTTTTTAAGCAAATTTCTGTAGTGAAAGTAATTCAGATAGTTTCAAGGTTTGGATGCTGACTCAGATAGTCCTTTCCAGTCCAATGCTGTATTTGCCACAAGGAACACAAAATGTTTCTTTTTCTGACAGTAGCTTATTTTTTTCTTATTCGTTTAAAGCTAATCACTTTTTCTTTCCTTCTTATTTTTCCCTACAGGGACTTGTTTTAAGTCAGGAGTGCTGCTTGCCTTCTCTAACTGTAATTAAGAAGGTGATTAGAGAGATTTGTAATTGAAATATAAGGAAAACTTAAATAAGAAATACAAATCATCAGGATGCCTCCAAATAAAGAAGAAAAATATGGAAAGCAACAATAGAAACGTTAGTACCAGAATTTTAGAAACGTGTTTTCATTACAGATAACATCAATAGCAGTGTATACACTGCATGTTATTTCATTGTATAATGTAAAAATTAGTTTTGAGAAGTTGTTTAACATTTATTGGGAAATAAAAACACTTAAAAAGCAAACTAACAAAGAAAACATACATTTTTTTGAAGTTCTAAGAAAATATTTTGCGTTCTACCCCTTACTCTGCTTCCCACCATCTTTCTCTGACCTCAGTATTTCACTGGTATTCATTGACATAACCTCTTATTCTACCTCTCCTTATTATTCACCAAACACCAGTACACAGAGGGTATTCTACCACCAGCTGTCTCTAAAGCCTTGGCAATTGGAGCTACTATTGCTCCCACCCAGCTGTTCAGAGACCAAAGGAGGAGAGCGATAAGCACATCATGATTACTCAAAGACTGTTTTGGTTGAGGTACACCTGGCACAAGAATGAAGCTAGCTAAGCCTCAGAGAGTCTCTAACTCATACACATTTGCTCAGTGAAGTTGTTTTGGCACTGGGGGGTAACTGACTTTATGCCTTCCTGCAAGGAAGAATTCACTGAGCTGGTTTTCTGGCTGGGGTCTCATCTCTGTCCTGTGGAATCTCTGGCCTTCTCTTCAACCATTCCCAGTTTATACCTTTTTAATGCTGTTGAAACAACTAAAGGGAGAAGGAATCTCCATTGGTTTCTACATGCAGAGGCAGCTGCAAGTTGATAGCCAGACAAATCTAAGAATTCATCGTATTTCTAATCCAGCAGAAGCGTGAAATAAATAAAGTATGAAATGACTAACCATTCATGGATGGTATGAACACTCTGAAGGCCAGTGGAAATACTTCAAATACACAAAGACAATGTTAGCCTGGAAAGCCATAGGAGTGATGTTACATTCCATACCTGCATGGCATGAAAAGAAAAAAATAAATAAAAAAAACCAAACACATGTATGACATGTAAATGATTTAAAAACTACAATACCAGCTCTTCTATCAAAGAAAAGTACTTTAAAATAAAGAAAAATTGAATACAACTCTATCTGCAGACATAATCCATTCTCCTTCCAGGTCCACACATGCTATTGAGAGAAAATGTTAAAAGGGAGGTTGAAGTTTCTTCCATTAGTACAGTGGATATTGCACATACATTTAAGAAAAAGGATAGGGTAATTTTACACACACTTCTCCCTTTTCTTTCCTTGAATTCCTTCTGTCCCTTCTTCTCTTCACAACAGAATATCATCTCATCTTGCTTTAACTTCTGCAGTTCTACATGATGAAATCCTTAGATATCCAGTCCAGTTCCCGACAATGGGTGCAAAGATTAAGAAATTATTCCTATTTCTGTTAAAACAATGCTTACTGGCAAAGTTATGTACTGTAGAATTTCTAGACTGGACAAGATGATTCCCACAGACTTAAGTTAATCATTTTAAGTAAGATGTTTAGACTAACTTAACTGTCTAAAAATAAGCACAACCATTTCATAGGCTGAAAATACATTTTTTTTTTAAAATGGTCTGCAGCTGAAAGCAATAATATAGGAATGCAGTGAAAATGACTAGTTCAGCAGTGTTTCATTTTAAACTGTAAGTAAACTCCACAGAAATAGAATGGTTTTGGATTAAATAAAAGTGAACGTGCATCATAAAATTAAAAAATAAAAATAAAATCAAGTTTACCCTGCTTGATTTCACCTAATCCTTGAATTTATATGTCATCACATTCGCACATCAACAGCATTGAACACCATTTTGGCTCTCAACAACCACTATGAGATCACAGATATCAACAAATATGCAGGATTGATTTTGACCAGCTAACTTTGCAATACCTTATTGTAACTTTATAATTTTTGCACCATCTTTGTTTGAAGTACTATACATTTATTTCAGAGCAGCTATTAGAAGTAGCATTGAACATTTACAGTTTTCATTTACGTGGAGGATAAACATGAGATTTTAAAGCGCATAACTTGTTACAGAGTTAAAGAGGTCTACTGACCAAAAGGGCATGTTTTTCTAAAACAGAGGATATACCAGCTGTGTGCACATACTGATAACGGGTAACGTACTTAGAGAGATACACCCAGGGAATCATAATTTTCTTGAAGTTGCAAATAATAGATAATTACCAGAGAATGTGAGCTACCACAAAGGGACAGAATATGCTCTAAAGAACATTAAAATATATCATGAAAAATCAAATTAACAGTGCTTTCAGAAAACTCAAGCAAACATCCAAATTTTTACATTTTCCAGGCCTTTTGTATTATGTTTTCAGGCCCACAGAGAACTGAGAGTGCAACGAAGTTTTAAAATTACAATATGTCCATCAAGTTCCAGGGTACAGCTGGAAAAGAACACAGGAGTATCTAGCAAAAGTGCCTACCACTGTCGCTAAAATTGGAGCTTTTTTCACTGCTGCCTCATTGCAATCACTTTTAAGATAGTGAATCTCCTTTTCTGGTCACAGTGTGACTTTGAACCTCCCAGAAAATGTCCTGCTAGCTGGCAATTACAAGTGCAAGATCACACTTCATTACATTAGAGTGATGTTTAAATTTAAAGATGATCCTGGCAGACATTACTGTTTCCTCATCTTGATATTTTAGCTGTCAGACAATGTAGCTCATACAATATACTAAATATGCACAAAATATGATTCAATACCTTATTTTGAATGCTGAAGGCGGCCAAACTTTTTCCAATGTGCAGTATCGTCTTTAGTATAACAGTTTCAAAATTGAGAATGTGAGACCCCCAGTAACAAATGGATATTGTGTGCAGTGTGCTGCCATTTCAGTGATGACAGAAAGCATAGTTCAGCAAAAGAAGATCTTGCTTTTCCCCATTTGCTCTGAACTTGTCATTTTCTCTTTGCAAGCTTTGTTCATCATCTGTAACTACTTAGCATGGCCACATGATTGGGAATTATAATATCATTCTCCCTCCATTTATGTGTCACTAAAATTACTCAACTTTGCTGTTTGATTCAAAGTCAGTTCATCTGCAGAGTATTTTAACTGTCTCTGAAGTGCAGTCCCAAGATTATGTGAGCCTCCAACATACTGAAGGCTACAACGGAACTGAACCTGTTCTTCCAGAGTGACAGAAAGCCATAGGCAGCACCTGAACTCTTGAGGTACTTCAGTCAAGATCCAATTTACCTGTCAGTACGGGGCTTCTTGGCAGTAAATAGATTCAGGTTTCCTCTTCAGTCCACACTGTCTTGTGTTAGATTATTCTTGTATTCTTGTCCTGTAAGCCATGCAGAGACATTTGCAAGGAAAGAGCTCTTTGAGATTTCTGTCTCTTCTGTGAATTTGAACAAGACCAAGCATACTCTGATCATTTTGTTCAGTTTCCTTGCTTCATTTCAGTCAGTCTATCTTGGCTCTTTTTAAGAGCCAAGCTGTTCTTTTCACCACCATCATTTTTTTTTTTTTTTTTTTAAAAAAAAAGCTTTTTAATACAAAAGGCCATTGCAGTTAACCAGAATAGTTACCCCAGACTAACTGTTCCAGAATGCTCCTTCCAGAGACTTTCTTCAGAATAAAAGAGGGTTCTGTGTTTTTATTCTGCTTGCTTTACTCGTGCTGGAATAAAACCTTTTAACCATTTTTTTTCCTGAAGTATTTACTTTGGTAAATTTCCAAGTACAGTTGTTCTATCAGTAGCTAATAGGGAAGCAAAACATAAGGTTCTTCAAGACTCCAAGGCATATTTTGGATCTGTAAATCAGCATTCACTCATTCACTATATTAGGTCCTTGAAGAATCTTTGTTTAATATTTTTGTGCTATAAAATTATTGCTCTTGTACAATTGCCACAAGACTCCATATCTGATACTGCCCACCACTCAGCAAATAGTCATGATAGTAAAACATACTAAACACATCTATATTTGATATAAGACAGAGTGAAAAATTGTTACAGAGAACTTAAAATTTAAGAATTCAAAAACAGAGTCACGAAATTTTTGTGAGGGTGTATTTTACAAATGCACAAAAGCACAGAAACTGCAATCAATATTTGCAAGAGCACTAACATGGACTGTATTCTCAGGCCAGTTCTTTTCTAACTTTGGCTTTATTCCTATGTTACAGTTCTGAACTCAGTATACTTCAAAATATCTGATATCGGAATCTTGCCCCAAGAGGCAACCTACTGGGAGAGAGAAGAAAAAAAACACATATAGTTCTCAATTTAGTTCATATTCTTACAATGTGATTTTTTTAATAGTAGCAACTGAGTGGGTTAATCAACAAGCTTTCAATCAGCAAAAAGCTCTAAGCAATTGAATCTGTTAAAATTCTCAAGATGTGTTATCTGTGCGAGCCTCTGGCATATTACAATTTGTCCTATTCCAGGCTATACCCAAGTGAAACTGATTTGTCATATAAGGAGAAGTCTGAAACAAATATATCAGGGGAAATCAGTGCCCTTCATAGAGAAGTAGTAGTGAAATTTCTGCCACTTGTCAATCTTACTTCTGGGATCTCCATCAAAGGGGGTTTGTCAGTATCTGAAATACGAGGTTCTAAGTAGAATGGCAATAAGATGTATATTACAGACTACTCTCAATTTCTATAAGTATAGAAGAAATGCAGTATTTAAATCCCCACTGAAAAATAAATCATTTATTTATTTATCTTATTTTCTGGATAACAGTTTCCAAATATTCAAATATTGAGGAAATACTGAAGGAAAGAATTGTTTACTTATAGAACAAGAAGTTATTTACTAAAGAATTATTTTACTGGGATATAGAGTCATTATTTTTAGTAGACTATCATAAAAAAAAAAATCCCTCATCAATGGAACAAGACTCCCCTCTCTCTGCGGTTTTGCCATTTTAGCCAACAAATCTTGGGTTTACTTTTCCCCGATATTTTCCTTTTTTCACTCATTTCAAATCCATTAGATAAAAGCTATACTCATTAAACACGTCATAGTTGCTGATTCAGATCCCTGATTTTAAACTTCTGATTGCAGTATAGGTCTATAATAATAAATAACATAAGTCCCATCTACCAGTGAAATCTGTTCTAAATGCAAATTGCTAATTTCCTACCAGCTGTTTTCTTCAAATTCTAGAGCCATCTTTTTCAAATGCTTTGGACAGATTTGTTTTCCTTCAAACTCTTTCAAATACATTATTTAATCCTCATGTAGACCATGTAACAGCTGTGTTGAATGAACTAATGAACTCTAAAGAATTATGCTTTAGTAGTTTATATTACTACCCTTAGCTCCAGCTCCAGCTGCCCTAACAATGTCAGACCACTGGCATATTAGAGGAGAAACCATATTATCAGTGTTTCCATACTGAACTATTTCATTTATGTACTAGATACAACAATGCAGATGTAGATTGCCAGTTAACCCCTTCTATCGTGTCCCATTTCAGCTTAAAAACAATTAATGTGCACTTTAATTTTTCTCATGTACTTCAAAATTATGTAGTACACAGACTTGAAATTAAGCAGGCTATTTAAATTTATCTCATTTCTGGTAAAAAGAAATATATATATCACCTAAATATCTTTAAACAAACACATCCCCAGTTTATATAGTACACATAAGTAGATAATGTTTAAGGCACGTAACAATGTGCTCGTTATGCTTTTTTAGAAAGAATAGCAAACTGTGTTTACAACTTAAATAATATTTTGGATTTTCTCATCTTGAGCAGTAGTTTGAGATTTTATCAAGAAATGTTGAACATAACACTTGTACTTTACGCAAAATCAGACAACTGTTTGTGTTTTCTATTGTTATCCAAATCAGACAAATGGTTTGGACTCTGAAACTAGAATTTTCAACTCCTTTAACCATTTCAGTTTTATGTTCAGTCTAATAATAATGCTTTTGTGTCTAAAAAATTTATCTTTCTTCTCTTGGAAAAGACTTTGCCAGGATAATTTTCACAATAGAAATTTTTGCTTTTGGACAATTTCAATCAACATAGACCTTCCATGAATCCAGACTTATTTTTCCCCCAGCCCAACCCAATTAGCTTAGAAATCTTTTTCTTAATCTCATCATAATTGCAGTAAGTTTTATTAGTGTCTCTACTGCACAAGATGCTGAGTTCTGCTGACAGAAGTACTGTGCCAGTATTCTTGTTGTCCCAGTAACAAAACTGCTCTGACTAGTCACTAAGACTTCTGTCCAAATCTCAGACCATTGCAAAACAGCAGTGTGAGACTGCTGAGTAATGCAGCTAGACTAAGAAAAAACATCTCCAAAAAGGCCACCATACAAAGCAATCCATACACACCATTAGTTAAGGCAGGGAAGGAAAATTTATTTGACCTACTTATACATTTTTACACATTCACTTCTTTCTCTGAAGTGAATTATTAGATCCAGTAACATAAGTTACATAAGTTTAATGATAACCTGACATTTCTGTTTCTTCCCGAAGTTGTTCTGAGCTTCTGTGGAGGTCTCTGGTTTCCACTTTTAATTAACTAAATCCTTGTGATGTTACATTTGCCTTGTGTCATGCAACATACTTGAAATACTAAAGAGAACATGAAGCCTTCCGTAACAGGGAGTCCAAAAGTCCACACATTTTTGTTCTGCTTTTTTGTTTAAATTAGAACAGAAAAGGAACATCTATTGAAAAATTTTTATTAAAAATTACATTTGGAAAGATAGTTAAAGAAGTATTTATTTAAATAGTTTGAATCTGTTCACACAAGGCACTTTTAAAGTTTTTGTCCTCTCCCACAAAGTACCTTTTTTTTTTTTTTTTTTTTTAAATTCTACCAAATTATCATAAATACTTAACTGTGGGCACAACAGTGCTAAGCTCTGCTTATAGCTTTCTTCATGTTACCTACAGAATGAGTATAATGGTACAAAACTTGAAGGTACATTCACGGAGATGTTTAAAAAGAATGTTCAAGAGGCTACATACATTTATAATAATAAATAAATAACAGATTGTCCCTAAACTTTAAATTATTAAAAATACAAATTATTTGCATCTTCATCAGTATATTATGAGCTTCTCTGTTGCATTATTCATAGTATTTATGTTGTGTGTTAAGGCCATGCATGGTATTAGCTAGAGCAGGCTGAAGATGATTGCTGTACTGAAGTAAGACTAAAGATTAATTTGACACAGTGTCAAATTCTTCAATCCATAATATGAACAACTATGTTTGTGAATTTGTGTGTGAAGGCAAAAAGTTAAAACAGACACACGCATACATGCACACACACAAAAAAATCGAATTTACCCATGGGCATCAAAAAGCTTCCCCAGAGCTAGATTTTTCTCTGAAGAAAGGGACTTTTGATGCTTGTTGTGTATGTTGTGTGAATTTTCTCCTGGGTGGCTGCTTTATTCTTACTGACAGCAGCAGAGTATGATCTCTGAACAGTGACTGAATTGTTCTGACTGTTCTCCAATTTTTTCACTATTTCAGTTCCTTAAATTGTATAAACAGCAATCCTTAGCATTGCAATTTTTGTGATCCAAACTCAATATCTGACAAAAAGCAACAGAAGATCCAGGGGCAATACACCGTTGTCCCCAAGCTAGAGATTTTCTAATTACTTGTCTTAAGAGGATCAGGAGGAAAGGAATTTCCTCCAAACAGATGACTGAGCTACTGAGCCAGGAAATAGTATTACTGCCTACCATATGTTATATATTTTAGATGTATCTAGAATTTTTCATTCCATTTTCAATTTTTCATTTTTCCATTGCAGATAGTCTTTCTGGGGGTGAATCATTCTATTTATGAGTTACTGAAGACACAAAGTTGAAAATATATGTTTTTCTTACATTAAGATCATATGCCTTTTGATGGAAGAGTTGGAAAAAAGAGTGTTTGATAATTGAATTACTGTGCTTCCATACTGAAGTCACTTCCTGATAAGCAGCCAAATTTGTTTTATAAAATAAATAAATGAGAGAGCTTGAATAACTCAGTCTTCTTGGCTGGTCACAATTGGTGCTGTATTAGTCTGACTAATACTAGAATAATACTGCTGCAAAGTCTAATACCTCACTCCAAAATAATATGCAGAATTCAGCTACAAATCCAACTGTCAAAGACACTCACCACTTCAATCTCAATCTTTTCTTTTTTTCCTGATTTTCTTCCCTAAAGTGAAGCCCTGCTCAGATTTGACAGAGTAATAGATTCTATTTTCATGAAATGTAGTTTAAATACATGCATCTATAATTAACAAATACACTACAAACTTCTGAGTGGCACCAGTGACAGGAAGTATCGCTAAGTATTGCTACTCTAGAAGGGGAACTAGTTCAGGAAAAATCTATCCACATCAGCACCACCAAGAAACACAGCTTCAATTTGCATCTCACAACAAAATAAGCATGACTATTCCTGCTGACATTAAAAAGCAGGCCAAATGATATATGCGGGTTATAAGGCCAAATATAGGTGAATGCATGTACAAAACTTTTTAATATACATGCAATCCCAGAGAACATACGAACTCCAAGCATCGCCAAAAGCTATTTGGAAGTTTTATTACAGTTGTTCCTGATGTTTTACTGGAATTATTTCCCATGCTTAATAAAATACTTTCATGTTCTGCCATCATGTCAAGGAACCTTTGTAGTCATGATTTGGCTTCTACAAAAAACCAAGCCAGATGAAGTAGCTTTCTTCTTTTCACGTTAATAGTATCTGTTGGGTGCATTTTTTTTTAATGTTAATTGAATTTAGAGTAATTATAAGCTTGAAAACCTTCTTAAAAGTTCTGCTGACTAGAAAACATTCAATTTCAGCATATTCTTCATCTTTACAGGATTGATAATTGATCTCATGCTTAAAAACTATCAATCCTCTATGGAAACACGCTTAAATGAGACTAAATACTTCTGTATTAAAGGAGATGATAGACTCTCAAGTGGAAATAATAGGATTTGCAAATGTTCTTAATCGAACCTAGCACATTCTTGGTCCTCTCCATCCTCTGTGGGAAGCAGTAGTTCCTACTTAAGAAAGGCTTTCTTATGCATACCCCAGTCACTGGGGCACAAAGTCAGAGCTAGGCAACACAGCTTAAATTACTTTAAATATACTTTTATCAAACAAGTTAGCAGAATTTGTAACGAAGTGCTGAAAGAGCATTCATATGAGCAGAATGCACCACGAAGGGGCAGCAATAATAGCTTTCAAGCCAATACGTGTTTGAGATAACACATGAAATTACCACTCAGTATAGTTCATTGATGCATTTTAAAATGCTTGAAATGGCCACTGCGTAAAAGAAGAATTATATCACTGAGAATACAACCTTATAGGAGCCCATCCACAGCATCAAGCACAGTGATCATTGTTCAGCCGAGACGCTCGAACAAATGGCATGACAATAATTTTTATAAAACATTATTCCCTAGTAAGCAACAACTATTTCCCTGAAGTAAAAATACCCTTCTCCATGAAGGAGCTGGTTCACTAGCATCACAAGTTTTAGTCTGAAAACTATTTTTAAAACTAATAATTAATGTTCTTTGGTATAATGGAACTGATATCAAACTGTGCACGAAATCAAACACCGAGAAGCCACCAGAAACAGAATTGCTAAAGAGGCAGCAGTACCCAGATTCAAATGTATTAAGTCTTAGTGTAGAATAGCACTTAGTTTTGATGATTACTTTAAACCAGCAAAAGGCTGCATTTCCACCTTCATTGTACACTGTATTTGTACCTGACAAGTTCTGTACTGGAAGCAGAAGATGTGATATGGAAGCATCTCCACCACTGCTTCTCATTTTAGTTTGATCCCAGCTGACTTTTACGAGATGTGTCTCTGTGGTTATAGCAGTAGCTTGTGGACAATCTGTAATAGCAGGAAGAATATTGTCAGTGGAGCATAATAATATTTCAGAAAAAATAAGACATTGATTTAAAAATATATATATATTTTGTGTATAAATTTCTGTAGAAAATACTTCCTACCTAACCAGACTCCAAACAGGAAAATATTTCACTTTTTATGAAAGTATGTGACGTTGCCAATTATGAAACAGGATGTAAAAAGCTCACCAGTGAATACCAACAACCTCTATTAAAGACACCCAAGCAGCATAGGGAGTTCTAGAGAATCAATAATGAAAATATGCTGCCACTAAGTTCATTCTTTCAAGCAGAAGAGCACTTAACATTATGCACAGCAAAGAGATCATTCTTAAATACTTATTTTCTTGTCTAAGTTTTACACTTAGACACTTTCACAAATGCTATTGATTCTATTTATTTCAAATTTTAAATATTTTTTTTCAGTTCATTTGAAAGTATAGGGTGCAAATTTCTGTTTACAGATGTAATTTATCATCAACAGGCTGGAGTACCACACAGCTTGTGGTTACTGTGGCTAAGTGAAGGCCACACACAACGATTGCACAAGTACCAAAGGGCAATTTTCAAAACGATACCTACCTAAGTTTTACACTTAGACACTTTCACAAATGCTATTGATTCTATTTATTTCAAATTTTAAATATTTTTTTTCAGTTCATTTGAAAGTATAGGGTGCAAATTTCTGTTTACAGATGTAATTTATCATCAACAGGCTGGAGTACCACACAGCTTGTGGTTACTGTGGCTAAGTGAAGGCCACACACAACGATTGCACAAGTACCAAAGGGCAATTTTCAAAACGATACCTACCTGCTGCTATCTGAACAGCTCTCAGACTATTACTAGAGACTTATTATACAAATGCTTGAATTATTGCAATGTGATACTGCCTAATGAGTAGTAAATACTGAGCATTTCTCAGATTTGTTCTTCCATCCTTCTTTACACTCTTGCTTCCCAGGGCAAAAGTTCACAAACATCAGACTGTCCCATCTGTTTGCAACATAACTGTTACCACTTTGGCTCTCAGCAAATTCAGTTTACAAGTATTTGGCTGCAGAAAGAAATGATGTGATTTTTACTGGTTTATTTTTGTTGGGTTTTATTCCACCCAGAATGAACTCTCACACAAAATTGAAATTGAATCCAACTTTGTCATCATAATCAGTACTTAAATGAGTAAATTACTATTAACCATTGTAATCTATTTCTAATCTATATTATTCCAAACTCCGTAAAGGATAAGAACTACACACTGAAGGAATCTGAAAAAAAACACAGTCTTTGCACTGGAATATTTACAGTTCTATCAGGAGAAAAAAGAAAGTATTTTAGCCAGATACATTGAAAAATTGTCATTCTAGAGTCTAGAAAGACAGAAGAGAGAAGAATACTGGCTGACTGACAGACTTCATAAATTATCTTACTGTCAATATTCTACACAAATTGAACCATAGCGGCTAGGGTAGCCAAAAAGTAGTCTGAAGGTGTGCATAGCCAGTGCTTCACAAAGCCTTTGAAACTAACAAAGCAGTACAAAGTAAAAGCACTGTATGATGGTGATTTAGCTATAGAGCTATAAAAGACCAATCTCAGTTAAAATGGTAAACATTCAATAATTAAATTTCAAGATGGAACATGATAATATCAGGATATTTAAGAATGATGAATTTCTTTTTGATTTATTGGAAACATCTATTTCTTAATGCAGAAGCTATCATAGTGCTTATAAACATCAGGAAATTAATACCACCAAAAAAGCATCTTTGGTTTAACATGTCAATGCAAAAATAGCTTGGTTTAAAAATGTTCAGGAAAGTGTCTTTAAAGCTTTGAATCTAATTTACTGATCAACTCATCTTATCAATGGAAACATTATCAAAGTCTAGAATTCTGGTGTGCTTTTACATCAATCCTATTATGTTAGCATGTTGATTACAAAGAAAATAATTAAAAAAAAAAAAAAGAAGGATCTGATTCTAGATAACTGTAGAGTATTGTAGGTGAACTTTTCACCATGCGTATGTCTAATTGGAAAAAAATTTTGAAGTGAATTTTCATTCACTATTCCACTAAAAGAGAAAAATATCCTTTTATGTAATGTCATTTTATGTTCTCAAAAAAAATTGATTTGAACATTTTGTTATGGTAGTGTAATTCTGCTCTACCTGCTAGTACCCATATTTCAGAAAACAGCAAAATGAAGTTCTTGTGTTCTTTTATTCAGAGTATCAGATATTCATCTTCCACAATCTGACAGTTCCCAAGTCGCTCATCAGAATTTATTAGAACTGCATTTGATATCAAATACTAAACCCACTGGAAGCCACCTGTAGAGAAAAAGAAGAACCAGAAAGTCTGTGAAAAAAACATGATTTATTAACTATCATTTGAATATTTGCTTTAAAAGCAGAATAGATAGACAAGCAACATGTTTCTTCAACTTTGCAGTTTAAATGTGGGACTCATTTCTCTTTGTCAAACACATTTTCAGTTTCTTCAGACTAGCTCAAGAAGAAACTTGAACACCACAATTTTTCCTCTTCTAGGAATCCGATAACACTTCTATTTTTGGAAAATTAAAATTGTTCAACATATCACCCTTAGGAAAAAGAGAACTTTTCCATTGATTCACTTGAGTGTTCTCTTGCTTTTATCAAATAATAAAGTCTCACAATCAGAGAAAATTATTTCTGATTTTAAAAAAAAGCTTGTAATTTATAATCTCATTAGAGAAATGAGCTGATAAATAAAACATAAATAAAAAACTTGATGAACGTAGGTACAATGACAAAACATGGAGGTCTGTTACCAACGCATATCATATTTTAACAGATGTGTTTATATACTGTTCAATAAGCTGCCGTAGATGTACAGAGAACAGAACTCATTTGAGTAATCTGACTGTCAGAGAAGCTGATGAAAATTCCTGTAAATGCTGGAAAGAAGAAAGGATGAGGTTTGGATGGAATATAATGGTGGATAGTAAGGAATAGATTGCAGTCAAATCTGATGTCATTACTTGATAGTGGGGAAGGGAGATGTGCTCTGAAATATACATTAAAAAAAAAATCTATGTTCTCTTCATTATTTCTTACATTGTTCTGCTTATACAACCCATTGTCAGACAAACTGATGCACCAAACCAGTAAACTTGCTAACATCATCTCCAAAAATCATAGAATTAACAATTGATCATGGTTTAAATGCTAAGCACAACAATTTCATTTCAATCATCCATCAAAAAGATTGGGAATTATTTCAGGAAGAAAAATCATAGCAGTTCAACTTCTTCCATTTTTCCACCTCTTGCTAAATAAGTCATTTAAATTCCTTTTCATTTTTCCATATTATGAGATCATTTCCAAAGCTTAAAATAACTTGGCAGCTCTACAAACATTTTCTGTTGTCTTAACATTTCCTTGTTTACTCATTACATGGGTAAGGTTTTTGAACAGTGGTTTCCCGGCAAATTAATAAAAGCCTTCAGTGTTCTTCAAAAGTAAGATAAGAGGTCTCCATAGTCACACATAGTGCAATCTAAAGGGTTCAGTTCTGGAGATCTTTATTAAACATATCTTTAGATAGACAAATCCTTTTGACTCCAAGTACAAAACTATTTGCTAAAATGAGCACTTAGGAGTGTAGAAAAGTGCAGAAAAAACTATCCTACAGAAATCATTCTACTGTTTAGTGACTATCAGGCTGTGTGTAATGAAGGACATAGTCAAGAGAGTTTACTTTGGATATACTACACAACTGGTAAAGAACTTGTCCTCATTAACAGTCATGTCTTCATGGCATTTTTAGAGATAAACCAAAAATCACTTTGTGTACGAAATCCAGTGGTTCATGATTCCAAGTCTTTACTAAAACAGTATGTACTTCAGTACATTTTTATTATCCTCCTCATAATTTTGAGTTTCAATTTCAAAATTCCTACTATTTAGTTAGCAGGATATTTGGAAAGAAAAATGCCCTTACATCAATTCATTTTGGTGGCAAGAATTCATGATGCCATCTCTCAAAACAGACAAAACTCACTGGTTGGGTTTTGATTTAAGTAATTAAAAAGGAATGCTGGGAAGGCCAGGCACTCACGGAAATAACTCAAAGCTTTACAGCTGGTTTGGATCACTGCAGCTCCATGGCAGTTATCTGGCTTATATCAACCAAATAATTATAAAAATTGTGGGCAAAAACGGCAATGTATTACAATTCAAGTTTTGTCAGTCTAAGATAACATTTACCTGCCTTTTGATACCTTCAGTTCTTTTATTTTCACAGCAGCAGCTCAATGTCCCATTGCAAGAATTTTGTAAATCTCACGAGACTTATTATCTTTAAGAAAAACGAAATGTTACGAAGTCCTGCAAAACTCCATAGGATGTCATATGCTGCTAAAAATAACAAAAAAAAAGAATGAAAAGAAGTCAAAGGAGAAATCTGCTCATGTTATGTAGGAATATATTCAGGAAAGATGAATATGTCTTGGAACAACAGATATGAAACCTGAACTCAAAGAAATTTTTAATTACTACTAAGTGCAGACTTCCAGAGGGACTCATAACACCAATCCAAAAACTTGAAAGGATTAGGATGTTTTAATGGTAACTGCAAGTCCTTTTAAGCATCGTAATTCAGAGGATCTCACTTTGAGGTAACATGAAAAGGACTTCTTAAAATGGCTTAGGACATTCATGATTTCATGATTCTTTGCAGTAGATACTAAACATTAGTGACTGGTAGCTTATTTAGCACAGCATGCTCACAAACCAGATGAAGATTATGCGTGCAATCATAATGAACGTGTTAAATAATATACTTCAAGTCAGATACTCTACAAAGAAGGCAGGTAGGGGTGTTAATCAATCATTAACTTATCAGCTTCAGTAAAAACCTGGCTTTGGCTTCTACTGAAATGCACTGTGAGTAGAACCTCAGTGATGTGTGAATAGGAAAGAATAAAAACCTACTGTTTCATCAATGTTAGCAGTTATTTGTGGAGAGATTTTCAACTCATTTGGGACCTTTCACATTATTATTATAATCACATTATAATTCTCCAAAGTACTGACAGTTTTTCTGATTATACCAGTCACTGGAAAACATTACTAAAAAATTTACCTGATTTACTGTGTTCCAGACTATGTCATGCCATTATGGAATTATACCTTACTACCTCTTTGAGTAACATCAGAAATTGTTGGTAAAATGAGCACAGCACAGTGTTCCAAAACCCCAGAATTACAACCACAGGTTGAAAGTAACCATATGGTCACAAGATATCTCAAAAGTTACACCCCTTTTAATAAACACAAAGTTATCGTAAGTTATGATAAATACAAGGGTTTTTTTGTGCGTTTTTTGTTGTTGTTGTTGTGGGTTTTTTGTTTGTTTGTTTTACAAAATCTGAGTAGTTAACACAGTTATGATGTTTTATAATGAGGAAAAAAAAAGTATAATCTGTTTAATTTTAGGCCAATCCAAAAGACCACTCTCTCTCCTGCTTCCACACTTACCTACATCACTACTTACTACAGTCAGGAATTTTAACCCTTCTTCATTTCCAGGGAGAGCTTCAACTTGAGGAGTCAACAGATTGTTCCATTTATTCCAAATACACCCGGAATTTTCTTTCAGCACTGTATCAAGATGCAGTTTTATTTGTTAGTTTTCTTTATATCCCATCTTCACCAGCATTATATTACCAAAAAAAACCTAAAACAAATAGGAACTGGAAACAAAAGAAAAGCAAACAGGCTTTCTTGAAATGCAAAGGTAAAAATGGGAGAGAGAGAAGGAAAGTTACACTTGAGGTTTTTCTTTCAGATATCACATGCAGACAGTTATATTTGGTTATACCAAAAGAGAAAAATTAAGGAAATGCTAGAATGGCAGTGGTCATAACAATCTTACTTTGTCCATATTTCATGCAAACATTTGCATTTATGTTACATGGTCTACACTTACGCAAGCACTGCTATCATTTTCATAGAATTTTTTCTCTTAATGGCATTGGGTGGTTCTGATCTGAGCAGTAAGCCAGACTATTCATGATGATTTTACAACTACCCATCTCTTTTTGTCAAAAGAGGGAACACTGAGGTAAATGTATCTTGCAAAATCTTCTATTCTGATAACTGCCCTCGAGTTTTTCTGTAGAATCATTAGAGTTGGAAGGGATCCTTAACGGTCATCTAGTCCAAATCCCTTGCAATGAACAGGGACACCTACAGCTAGGGACATCCACTACCTCTCTGGGCAACATGTTCCAGTGCTTTACTACTCTTACTGTAAAAAATTTCTTCCTTATATCCAGTCTAAATCTCCTCTCTTTTAGTTTGAAACCATTTCCCCTTGTTCTCTCACAGCAGATCCAGCTAAAAAGTCTGTCCCCTTCTTCCTTATAGCTCCCTTTTAGTTAGTGAAAAGCCACTATCAGGTCTCCCTGCAGTCTTGTCTTCTCTTCTCCATGCCAAGCAGCTCCAGCTTTCAGCTTGTCCTCACAGAGGATTTGTTCCATCACTTCAATCATTTTTGTGGCCCTCCTCTGGATGTGATCTAGCAGGTCCACATCTAGATGCTGTACTCCAGGTAAGCTGTCACCATTGCAAAGTAGAGAGCAGAGTTTCGAGCATGCCTTCAAACTAAAACTCACAGGAATGATGTTCAGTCTTCTTTCTCTTCTAGGGCTAAATCTGCACTTCTTTATTTTGAGTTATATTGATTATAGCATCAAGATATAGTAGTGGAGAATTATTTTTTTTCTTAAATGTGATACAGTCTGTGTTTCACATAGACACATCCTACATATCGAAGTCGGAGGACACAGACCACGAAATGGTGAGCCCCAACAGCAGCAACTGAAGTAAGGAGATGCTGTATTTGATTACGCTAATGATATTGGTTTGCCTTGTTGCTGAATCCCAGCTCTCCAGTTGTAGAACAAATGTAATTCTACCTTCCAGCCAGTCAGCAGCCACATGTCAGAAGCCAATGAATGGGGGTGAAGGACTCAGTTACTATACACAAGTATGTCACTTGCAAATGAGTAATCATGTTTTTCACAGTAGGATTTGAAAAATATGTAATGAATAAGATAATAAGAGCACACATTAATGGAGGATAAAGTAAAACAACAAATGGCTGACTAATGATCAGCTTTCATCTTGCGTGCTCTTCGTGGACTTTGTTCGTGTGCAAAAAAGGAGAATGCAATCACATAATTACAGGCCAAATTATAATGAATATTCACAGTGACTGAACAAAGTTTCATAAGGAATTTTTTCTAATTATGTCAGTTTGTCTGACGTTGGTATAGTAACATACTTCTAATATAGCTAACATAAGCTGAAAGCAGCCACAAGGAATGCCCTTATGAAATCCCCATATGCTTGGGCTCAGTTTTTATAGGATTTGGCTTTTGTGCACTCTGGTCAGCACGAAGAATTACAAAAGAGACAGTTCTTTTTCAGACTTTTTTGGTGTAGCAATCTTTAGCAAGTACTGAGCACGTACAAGTTGAGCAAATTTGAAGACATATATACTGTTTCTCAAGAGGGCATACAAATACCACCCTGAAACACAGAAAAGCACAAATAAAGTTTAAATTTCTCAGGAACAAATCCATGAGAGCATTTCCATTACAATAACTCAATGCTTATTCGAACAAATAATTTGGCATGTATTTCCAGATTTATGGAAATGCCAAAAACATTTTGGCTGTATAGTTTAATGAAATCTCAGACTATGGCAGACATCAAACAAAGGAAATAAATTCCCCGAATTTGAATTTTATAAAGTTTTGAGCAGCAGAAAATGCAATCTTACAATGAGGGTTGTCAGGCAACATTAATATGATGAGTGGTTCTGTCTATCCTACCTATACTGCAAATTTATTTATGCTTTTATTTTGCAATGAAACCATTGTTTCATGGCTGTTCATTCACTTTTTTGTACTGTTGGTATCAAATGAATTTTTCTATAAAAACTATGGTGGAAAATCTATGCTTAATAAAAGAAAGAAGCAAAGCAGCTAGACTGGAGTCATAGGTTGATTGGAAAAAAAAGAAAGAAAAATTGAAATGGATATATGGAGCATGAGAGGAGACAAAAAGTTATACTAGTCAAGGTAGACAAAATTTTTACCATTTTCCAGTCATGAACATAAATGCAATGTTTTCGGTGAATGATCTTAAACAGAAAATAACTATTAATGAAAAACAGAGAAATTCTCTTTGAAAAAGATCTGATGGGATAGGGGATAATTAAACATATGTAGGAACTGCATCAAAAGTCAGCAATGGGGAACTTTGTCCTAATATGGTCTAATTTCTTTATAGTCCAAACACATGAGTGAGAGTTGATAATGTGTACTCTGGCAAATGCTATGAGGAAGACCACATAGAACTGCTTGCATATTAGTCTTGACACCAGTTCTTCAAGGAAGTGTCCTATATCCACCCTTTCTAGTGCCTAAGGAGAAATTGGCCAGCACACCACGGACTCAGCTTTGACAACTTGATTCTCTTCTCCCTCCTATAAGCTGGTTCAAAAGAGCTTTGTTCCACATCTGTTTTTTTTTTTTTTTTAACTGGTTCCACAACCAAGTGTCCATCTAAGCACTAAGAGTAATGTTGGCCTCTCCCCTCTCAAGGCCAACCAACACCAGAATGCATGGCCAGAAGTGTGCTTTAATTAAGTAGACTGTTTCATTGCAATAACATTACAAAACACACAAACATCTCTTCCCTCTTCATTTGGTCACAGAGTCTCTAAGTACAATTTTTGAAGTGATATTTAAAAAAAATTATAATGTTTAAAAGTTGCACTCACCTGCTTGTGCACATACAATATTCAACCAGCAGTGATCTGTTGCAAACAGCTGGTGTACCAGATTCCTAAGAGAAAACAGAACATTCAAAAAGAGATTTAGTATAGATGGCGAAGATAGAAACTTTATTACCTAATCCAACATGTTGAAAAAACATGTTGGATAAAAAAACAGTTTAATAACCACAATCTTAGTGTACATTGACATATTCAGTGCCATTTGATTTAGGATTTATTTATTTTTGGAAGACACAAGGAACTATGCAACTGAAAAGGCAGTTCCAATACAACATTAAGCACTGAATTATTTTTACTAGACAAACAGGGTCATACAATGCTTAGCTAGAAATCAACTTGCTGAAATTCAGATATCATATACTGAGTAAACTATAGCCTCTTTTTTCCTGTTTTACTACAAAAACAGACGGCAAAATTTTTCAATTTTTTTTTTTTAAAGAATTTCCAGATGCCTTCTGATTTTAAACTTTCTGAAAGCAGTCATCATGTTGTTGATTTTGATACAATAAGGAAGACACACATTATCAGATATTATTTGGTTGCACAGCTTATTATAAGGGCTCTTTCTATAATAAATAATGAATTTATTACTTTGTCTGTAAGACTAATATGCAAAATGCCACAAAAAAGGAAAAAAAAAAGGTATGCTTTGCTCATTTTCCATACTGGGGCTTTGCAGTTTTATCCTGAATTTTTCCATACTGGGGCTTTGCAGTTTTATCCTGAAAACCTCTATTTCTAAAAGTTTCCACATAATAATAAGAAAGAAGAAAAAAGAACAATTTCAACAGAAGTTGCCTTGCAATGTTGGATCACTCAGATATAACCATTAAAATGGAAATTAAAGGAAAGTAAAAGCAAACTCAAGAACCAACCTAGGGAAAACTAGTCATATGAATGAGAGAAGCGGCTGTACTTTCCACAAAGCTAACTTTTATATGGCAGATGTCCAGAAAACATGTACAGAAAGTTCTTGAACTCAGTAGTAGCAGAATTGAAGACCTGTCTCTTTTAATATAATATCCTTGAAAGGATAAATTAGCATCATACATATGATAGTCTGCCCAATGTTTTTCCCAGCTAATGACCATAATCTCACATTTTATCGCCACAATACTCCAGAACTTTGCTGTGCAATGCAAGCACAAAATAAAAGGAGAGCTCCTGCCCCAAAAGATTTAGTTAGCAAGTACAAAGAGTCAGCTAGAAATCAGTAGCTGTTAGGAAAATTAGTTATTCATCCTTCAAAAACAGGTTAAATTTTCCTCCTTTTGCGTAAAGTGAATATTATATTTTCCTGAAAAAATCCTCTAAGAATTAAAGCAATGATTCACCACTGGAGATTAGCAGTTACTACTGTTAAATTTATCTCTGTAAAATTCATATCCTTGTCCTGATTCTAACAATTTATAGCTCTGTTAATCCATGTGAAATAACCATATAAACTGCTTCTAAATTAAGAACTCTTTTAACTATCTTATTGCTATCTGTATGGGAATTAAATTTAAGTTAATGAGAATGGCATTCATTAAAGAGAGCTTAAGGACGTGCCTGGAAATATGTAGCATGCAAACATGAAATTTTACTCTAGTTCTTGAACTCAGTAAAGAGGATCCCACTTAAAACCACATTCCTACAAAGTTTTACAGCCCACCTTTCCACGCATTTTCTATGGAAAAAGGTAACAAATTTCTAGAAGCTTCAAATGGTTAATTTTTATTTATTTATTAAGTTCAGGTCAATTTTTATTTTCTGAGATATACTCCTTTTAAGCTCAGCTGAAAAAAACTACATGCCAAACAAGTTTTCCCAAGTTTTGTATCACTCAGGTTAGGATCTACCCAACTTGGCTTACAGCAGCGCTAGAATTACAGTTCCATTGGGCTTGGATTGTAATTAACCACTGGAGAGTTAATTTTGTAGATGTAACCCATAAGGACATTTCTTCAGAACATGTACTGCTGTAACATCATACCTGGTTTTAAAACATGAGTTCTAAGTTGCACACATCAGAAAATATTACCTACAAAATTAAAAAAAAACAACTTGTTCATTTTTCATCTGCATTCTAAACCATATTAGGGGTAACAGATTTATTATCTTTCCTTCAACAGATCATGATTAAATAACAACAATTGCCCTGAAAAGACTTCAATGATGTTTAATCCCTAACAAATAAATGCCAGTGTCTGACATGATACAATCACTTCAGCTAGGAAAAAGTATTCCAGCAGTGGCAGGAATAATTTATCATTAATGAGTTACAACATTTGTTAAAAACAGACCACTATTATGCTAAAAAAAAAAAATTCATTAAACAGGATGAACTATGTATATTTCATCAAATCCAGGCTGTTAAGCAGGTTATCACTTACCACTCAGGAAAGAGAGAAAGGAAATCCTTTTTCATGCCCTACCTGGCATGTCAGGTATTCTGGATTATAATCCTGGATCATACCTAAACCATTAGCAAGTCACTTCATTGCTCTGTTCTTCATCACATGTTCTTAAAGGAGATAATAACATTTCTCTTATTATTTGGTCCCTTCAAAATATCAACAATTTATGGCAGAAGAGTTTTGTTTGTGCTTTCTAAACAGTTGATTGTTTCACAGTGCAAATATTCATTTCTATATCTGTATTTTTAAGGCAAAAATACACAAAATATCAAGTTCCTAAATCCTTATTGAACTGTCTAAATAGTTACTTGGCAGTTTGCAGCTTTAAAGAGGAGGGAAAAAAAAAAATCTGTGTACATCAATCATATTCTGGTTTTTCAGAACAACAGGTTTACTTTTAAATTTCTGCTTTTAAATTTTAAGATGTTTAAATAAAACTTCATTTTTTCTTTCTTTTTCCAAGTTCTGCACCTGCTTGCCTTTTGTTTCTTAGTTTGTTTAGTTTTTCATTTGTTTTGTCCTATTCTGCAGTGAATTTTGCTTTTCCTAACAATAGTTCTCATTCAGGAACTCCCTTTTATCTCTCTATGTTTACATGTACTATAAACAAACACAGAGTCAGATTTACTCAGGAACACATTCTCAGAATTGTCTGTATTGTCTTGACTTCTTCAGAACACGTCTCCTCTTCATTTGACCCCAAGACAAAATCTTCCGCCCTACCTGCCAATAGCCTCAAGTAACATTAGAAAGAATGCATGAAAGTACTAGAATCTTCTGGGGCTAATACTCCCAATGAGAAATACAATTAAAATTGATGGAAGCTCCTAGTAACATCTATGAAACCTTGCTCAAGGAAGGGATTAGCAGAGTCATAAACAAGAGCTTTTCTTACAATGGACATATTACTCACATCAAAAGTAAAGTGTTGTCAGTTGAGGTACTTTCTTTACACTATGTAGTGTAGGCTACATCAAGTTACAACAAATTTCTTTCAGTGCTGACAAAATACTATTATGCTGCAGTGGTCTGGTTTTAAAATTCTCCTTTTTTATGCCTCTGAATCTACCAGAATAATCACTGCTCATCTTCCCATGCTCCTTTTGATTTAAAACTCACATAGAAAAACACTTAGAAAAAAAAATAACACTTTTTTTTTCCCCTCAGCTATGATGGTTGTAACTTAACAGTGAAAATTCTATTAATTTCTTAAATGATTATTACTACTTTTTCCCTGCTTCCTTAATCCTATTACTCATTTTGTCAGAATGTGGGGTGAATGTTGCAGCACAGGCTCCAATCTCAGGTCATTACAGTGACTCTTTGATTGTCTGAGACACTAAGCTTAAGTCACACAGATTGAGCCATAAAAGGTCGGTTGATCAATGCTGGCAGTAATGCTGCTCACAATAGTTAAATAAGTTCAATTAATTGCAAGTGTAATGTTAGCATTTGGGCACTTAAGTATGTGTAATTCCATCTTTATCTGAAAAATCAGGTCAATGACTACTACTTCAACATTTAGCAAAAGAGCACAAGATCATGACTCTATGCATCAAGCTTGTTTTTGCCCAGAAAGTGCAAGAATAGAAGATTTTTGCCTCCAACTTTTGTTGTATTCATTAAAAAGTCTAGGAATAACACTTTGTTCAGCACTCTGTATTTTCTGCTGTACCAGTATAAACACTAAAAATCAGGGCAATTGGTGCTTTTGCAAAGAACAACAAAAGTAATTATAATTCCCAGTGTTAACTATCATACAGAAGTGCCTTACTGACAGCATAAAAACTTCATGATAGTCATTGTCTTTCTCCACAAAGCTGCACAAAGAGCCTCTAGAGACAGCCGCTAGTAGAAGAAATCAATTGCTCTGTATTACTAAATTCTGCAGTGCTGGGAAACTCTGGTTCCCACACACAAACCTCTGACTGTAAAAGAATCCATCCTTCTCAAGGGAAAAAGTATTGCCACTGCCATGCTGCGTAGAAACTGATGCGAGACCAGCACATAAAACGGCAAGACTCAGCCCAGTGCAGGAAGGAGAGAACTGTGCTATTGCTACTAGAAGTTAATTTGAAATACATGCACAATAAATCTGAGAAATTCTCAAATCGGAGATTTTTTTTTTTTGTTACCACAATTTTAGCCTACTGTATAGCATCTCTTCCCACTATAAGGAGGAGGAAACATTTATTTCAGGGGATGAAGGGATAAGGAGGGAGAAGTATTAGGCTATACCTAAAGCAATGAAGCACCCGCAACTAGCCCATTTTCTAAAGAAAGTATGTACTTAGGTTAGCTATTTGAGATTCCGAAAGCAATGTCATTTGTAGCCATGGCTAGTCTGCTCAAGTACTCCTTCGGAGTGAATGAGGAAATGGAGACATAAAAAGGTGAAAATGTTCCCTTAATACATATTAAATTTGGTCCCTACTATTAGAGTGAAGATAAATGTCTCTGCCCAGCTTTTGGACTGTCCTTTCACTAATCTCACAATTAGGTTAAAAAAAAAAAAGCCATATTTACAAAAATGCATGTAGTACTATAAAATAAATAATAGGGAAATAAAGCGTAATAAAATAAAGGGTAAGTTTGTAAATTCAAGTGAATGTGTAGCTCCTCAAAAAAAAAAAAAATTACACTGCAAATTAAGTAACTTACTACAAGGAAAACAAGAGTTTTATAAAATAGATTCCAAGCAATTTTATACAGATCAGTGAAGTTTCATGAGAGAAGAAATTTCTTGACTTTTTTTTTTTTTTAGCATGAACTCTATGTTGAGATTTTTGGGTAATCTCAAAAATTATTCTTTGAAAAAAAATTTATACTAAAAGTACTAACAGTACAAAACACTATGCTCCGTATTAAGTATGAGTTAAAGAAACAATGAAAAGCAGTTTAAGGAGCAAGACTTTTTTGAGGAGGAAGGGAAGGGAAAGGGAGAGAAAATGGAAAAGACTGCAGAAGGACTCTACCTGAGAAATTATTTTAAATGTAACTTTGGAATAGATTAACTCACTTGGTGGATTTAAAACCCATGTATTTCCTGAATCAAATGCAATTGAACTTAGCACAAACTTAGCTCCAGATGTAATAACAAACTCAAGAAAAAGTAAGAGGAATACAATACCCCACATCACGACTATGAAAAATCCTACTGGTGTACCTTCCAGTAAACACATGGAATTGTTAGTTCCTCTGAAAGAGCACTGCACGCTGTACTGAAATTGCAGGAAAGGATCTGGTACAAAGGAAAATAAATCAGAGGCTCCACAAAACCTTTAATAAAAGAAAAAAATGAATCTAGATGCTGTCAAGGAACTTGGAGAGTGCAGTGCACTGAATGAGGCAATGCCACAAGGAAACAAATGTGGAAAGAGATAAGAAAAGTGATGAGAATGCAATAGGAAAAGCATCAAAGAATGACATAACTGATGAAGTAAAACAAGAAAACATGGGCAACAGAATGAGACATATGTCACTTGTGAGATCATCATTGAATGAAACTGACCCTTATGCATGAATTAAAAAACATTCAAAAGCCAAAAGTTTGTAATCAAAAGCAAAGAATATTTCCATATCTTTACAGCTGAGTATTAAATATTCACATACATTTTATATATTTGACAAAATATCCAAAAAACAATTTTCCTGCGTTACACTACAGTTGTAAAATTTTAACAGAAGTCTCAGTGTTCCAAAAAAAGTGATTATTTAGTTAAAATCAGAAATAACAACACCCCCCCCCAAAAAAAAAAAAAAAGAAAAGAAATAATGCAAAGAACACAAAGATTTAAACTCACAAAGCTCAGAAAGATCTAATGAACACTACGGAAAAATTGCACGAAACTACGTCATTCAGATTTCACACTGACATATCAAACATTTTGCTACTGAAACTGAAAAGGTTTGTGCATGGACACAAGTGACAGACTTCTGCACCTGTTCAGAGCATCTACAGTTGAGAGCAGCTTCCTGTTCACTTCTAACACAGTGCTCAGCTAAACTCAATTTAGAATCAGATATTTACCCTTTACCATTGGATGTCTGATTTGATCATCAGATGCATAGCATTTTCTAACCTACACGTTCAAGATTGAGGTCTTTCAAAATATGATTATTGCAGCTTTCATTTTCAATAAAGGCAGAAATATTAGTGGTGATCAAATACAGAACTCACAAAACAATCAAGTCTCTTCCCCACTCATGGGTGCTCAAAAATGTACCTTTCCTTTTCACCTTCATCTTTTACAGTAGCTAGCACGTGTCTACCTCTCATCTGACAATATTTCATATGGTGAAAGAAGATGATAGCTTGTTAGTTGTCACAGCCTACTTACAAAAATCTTGCTCAGATCCTTTAAGATGTATGCATTTTATGGTAAATTATGTCTTAGGTTTACTTTGAGCACTTAAGCAAAACTAGCCATTTACTCAGTCAGCATTAAGAAAAAAAAGATCAAAAATCGATACCTTATATCTCAGATTTTTGCTTTCAGGTGTAACAGAATGAAGTAGGGATGCTAAGATTGCATTTGCTGTATTGCAAAGGTATTTCCAGTACTTTTGGTAAACATGCACACACATAATCCTGCAAGATACAGCTTAAGATCAAGTCTAAGGCTTTCCTAGCACACGCAATAACCATACTGATAATAATTATGGTAGCAGAAAGGCTACCTTTTGACTAAGTTAAAAAATTTGAGTAATGTCAGACAATTGCCATTTTCTCTAAAGCAAAGAGAGTCCTTTCAGACAAAATGAAAGTTCTGAATAGTAGATGACAGACAGGTGAATTGAAAAAATCATTAAAATAGGCAGGGAAATAAAATAAAAAAAATTAAAATGCGTGACTCAGGTACAGCAGCAAATTATTTCATGTTACAAAAAACTTGTTTTCCATAATTATTGTAGCATACATTAAGCACAGAAATAGTAGGCTGAATTCAATTCAGCCTGCTATTTCAGAACTACTCAGAACTGCCTATGAGATTTTCCTGACAACATGTCATATATATTCAAATTGCCTCATTTACTAGTGAAAACAGCACAAGTTTAATCCTGTGACTGCCAGCCTAGCAAACACGACAAGATGTGAACTTCAAGCTATGTGCTGTCTTACTTGTTTTGGTGGTAGTGAAGATTCTGAAAATCTTTCTCCTGTATAATGACACCTCCATATTCTCTGTGTGTTCTGATCATCCCTTAACTTGTAAACGTTGTAAAAATAAAAATAGAAAAAAACACTCAACTATAATAAAAAAATTGGCACTAGAGTGAGGTACACTGGATCAAAAATCCTGTTTGTTCCACTACTCTAGATTACCTTGGGTATGCATTATATATGCTGGTAATCTATGAATGAAACCAGGGAAAAGTCACATCATAGGCACAGCTACGCATGTGTAACTTCATTATTTTGCACAGGTTAAAGTCAGGAAAGCGTAACAGGTAAATTCAAAGTACTAAGATGTCAAGTTAAACAAATCTTTTTAAAAGTATAGTAGTTCCTACTCTGTGGTTTTCAAGAGATGTGGGAAGATAGCCAGAGGATATCAACTTACATGTCTCCACTGATTCACACCACCAGGTGATCTATCATATGGACAGTAAAGCGATGACCTAAAAATAAATGTCATTAAAAAATGCCTTTTATTAAAAAGGCACAAAAAGGTACTAATGGTTGAAAGAGAAAACATTTATCATCATTTATGCAAGATAAGAAATACATCAGTGATATTCAAACGAACTCTCCCAGCATTTTCTAGTTAAGATAATTGAGCTGATAAAGAAAGATGACATTTCAAACAGTTGGTCAGTCTTCTGTGTTAAGAATGTATTAGCATCTGATCATTTAAGATTCTTTTTTTGTCTATAAGTCTGCATTTCTAAACATAGCTACTGAAGACAAGAGGTAACCTACTAATATTATATTAGCCACTTCGGTGACTTTAAGAAAGGGCAAGGATATCAGCTTTAAGTTTTAGGCCATTCGTTATTAGCTTTTTTCAATAGAAATTTGATTTAGACACTGAGTTAAAAAACGTAGTTGAATATTTGGAATGGAATCTGGCTGCAGCTGAAATCTGCAGTTTTATCCACATTTTAAAAACAAAAAAACCCAACCCTATACTACTGTAATTACTAGTTGTATCCCACAGGGAAAAGTTAGAGCAATAAAATACATTCCTTTTTTATCCTTAAGTTTACATCTGAAAAAAAAAAACCACAAAAAACCCAATAAGTGTTATTGTATCTATTGTTCCATTGTATCTCTACTAGATCAGATAAATGGAGTATGTTCTTGCTGTCTTTGAAGTTGCATAATTCACTCCAGCAACAGCAGAATTTGTGCTGCAAATTTAAGCAGCATCTAAATAAAAAGCTAGAAGGGCATTGTATTTAGTTTATTCAGTAATATCCACCCTTCATTTATAAATGCAAAATATTTTGTTCCATTATGATCATACGTGAGTTATTAACATGATCACTGAAAAGCTTCCAATCATAAGATCTTTACCATTACATTGTTTCTTATCAGTAGTTTTTTCCTGTCTCGTGGAAACGCTATTAAATTTAAACAGCTAGTCACTGAATAATAACAGCATTCTTGAGTTTTGTTATGATACAGTCAGATTCCTTTTCTTCCTAAATACAATTTTGCTGAGACACAGTATTTTGGAAAACAAACAAACCTGAATTATTTTAGTAAAGGAAAGGCAAGGCTCCAGTAGCTAAACAAGATATCTATCCCTGGTACCAACTGATTCTCAAGGGTTGTTAAAAGAAAAATGTAACAATTCTGGTCAAAAATAATGTGTGGGAACTCATTTATTTCATAAATATAAGGAAATGAACTATTTTGCTATACACTTCCTACAGTTCACACTTTCTTTCTCTGTCTCATTTGTTTCTCCACCTCCTGCCCCACCACTTAAAATAACTTTTCTGTCTCTGTACACACATTCTATTGAAAGTTCAACGATGGAAAAAAATCAAAGGGCTCAAGCACCATATGCTGATGGAGAAAAATTATTGCACATCCAGGTGTTCGCAAGTTGTGATAACTCTACTGCTGAACAGTATGATCAGCATTGGTGCACAGGAAGTGAGCCCACAAAACCTTTACCAAATTTTAGTTTCAATAAAATAATGCAAGTGATAACTATTTGAAATGCTGCAGTTGTCTAAATAATACTTGAGGATTTCTTACATTTAAGAGGAGTTTGTAGATATTAATGGGAAGTTTAAAACATGGAAATATCAAAACAATTGGTAGAACTCCACAAAAACTCTCTCCCAGTATTAACTATCTCATGGGATAATTATAAGTCATCCCTGATTGAAATAATTTGGGGCTCCCAAAGCTTTTCCAATGCTGATTCTGGAATTTGTGCATATAAGTATATTCCAAATATAGCTCTGCATGATTACACCTACACTGAACATATACCAAAACACGCAACATACTTTCAAACATGTCTGTTTTTATCCAGTTATAATCTTCTCAAGTCAAGCAGACAAGCTGAAAAACAGGCTATGTAAATATGAATGTTCTTCAAATATATTCTAAACTGTCTTAAAATGGGAGATGAAAGCCTAACTATGCATTTTTATCATTTTCTGAAACTGCAGCCAGATAATATTAAAACTACCTTGAAAACTACACTAACATGAAGAAAACTTTGTATTAATCCAAATCAGAAATTTCAGTTATGGAGATCCAGATAACTTTTTCTGAGACTTTTGATTAGAAGTATTTTGTAAAATTTTAAATGTACCTGTTGTAAGTTCTATAACCTTGGAAACATCAATAATTAAAACTGCATTTAAAATCATCTCCCAGAGGGGAAAGAAAGAAAAAAAAAAAAGGACACATTTTAAAAGAGAGACCCTGAGATATATAAAAGGAAGGATAAGAAGCTTCTTTAGTTAAATAAAAATTTCAAAAAGCCCTATTGCACTTCTATGATAGAGCACTTTTACCTCTGCCAGTGAATTATATCTAGCTATCCTCACATATTACTAGGCTTTCATCCTGGCTATTTCATGCTGTTTCAAGCACTCTCTGTGTAAGAGTTAGCATACAGGCAGTAAAGCTCCTTAAGATCTGTGAATTACATGAAAGCATTAAAAAATAAATATCTTAAAGACATTTTAATCATCTTTTACAGATGAGAGGTTTTTCATTGCCCTTTTCCTTTCTAGTGCTGTTAGTCAGTGCTAAAAATCATTTTCCAAGTTAGCCCTGAAATTTAAGAGAAGGCTTTTTTCAATGTAATAATTTTTATAAGATAAAAGCTCAATGCAACAGAAATCAAAAGGTGTTATTGTTGGAATCTGATACCAGAAAGAGAACATAACATTCATGAACAATTTCCAATCTTTGATATACACTGATGACTGATTTTATAATCCTGGTGTCATAAAACTTCTTAATCTAAAACACACAGGTATGAATCTGAGCAACATGAGATTGTGAATACTAGTTGCATCTGAAAATGTTGGTATCAAGGGTAACGATGAAATCTCAAAATCTTAATATAGCAATAAAGCTTTATTTTCTTCCTCCTCAATAATCCATTTTTAATCTTTGTTAAATGACAGGCACAAGCTATTTTATGAAAAGAGATCTATCAAATACTTTTAATCACTGAATTTAATTACTGTAGTACTCTTGACTAATGGCTATAGAAAGGTTGAAGCATAGCAAATGTTTAAAAACAGTCATTTTTCTTCTTTTTGATCTCAGAACTATTTGAAAATGTATGGTATAATTCGGGCAAAATAGACATGATTTCCTATCAAGGTCTATCTATACTTTTATCTTTATTAGTAAAGTGATCTACAAATAACAACAGGAGACAACACATGGCAGCAATCTTGATCTCTTGCAACAGTTTTTATAATCTAATTTTATCCTGAGTGAGAAAGTACTCTCCATCTGAAATGCTAAACAACCAAACTTGTACTCAACTATGAATGTAAATGTAACCTCTGAAGAGCATAGGTTAGGCATTTTAGAAAATGCTGCCCCACTGTAAACACATAATCCTGGCATTCCTTTGCAGTTCTAAAAGCACCTTGGAAATTTTAGGTGCCAGACTTATGCTTGTGAACAAGACCGCCATGATTTTCTATTTGTATCGCTGTACAACTACAGGGAATAAACAGTGCTTGGTCTTGTACAGTCAATTTTGTATATTATATTTTGATTTCTATTCAACACTGAGTTTTACATGTAATAGAATCATAATGGCTCACTCCACCCAAGCTGGGCATTTCCTGACAATTAATTAATGGCAACTAAGAGACTTCAGATTTGCTGTTGGCACTCAACTCAAAGAATTGTCAACCATCAGGAAATACCCTCCCTACTTGTCATATCTATCAAATTATTAATTAATCATTTAATATTTAAAGAAACAATATTTTATGTGATTAGTTTCAAATAAATTAATCAATTAAATCTTGTACTTTCTAAGATCTGGCTGAAATTAGCATAAAAACCACAAAAACAGTTGAAAATCTTAAGATCTGACAAAAAAATATTTGTCTCCTTTGTTGCATTGCATATTAAAATAAATTATTTCCATGTTGACTATTAAGAAAAGAAATCTCTAAGTATGAGCTAAATAAATAAATCAGATTCATACAGATCACTGACTGGAAGCAAGTTACTCTGTTGCAAGAGTCTGGCCCACCCTTAGTCTGTATATTTATGTCTGATACAGAGAGAAATGTAGATTTAGATTTAGGGACAACAAAAGAGATGTGCTCTGCCATGCATGATCAGCTAAGAGAATACTTGACTTTTTTACCTTTCCAGCTTTTTCACAAATGTGGGACTCCTGGAAAAATTCAGTTTGAAAAGCACTACTGCCCGTTACTATCTTGCATCATCAGAAGAAATCAGAACAAGAACAATGGGAACTGTTTCCAGAAATGATGAGGAAGGCATTGTTTGGATTATCCTTCGGTACAACGATTACTACTGGGTAGCATCGTAAGCAGTAGGAAATTACTCATTTTTTAGCATCTTCTACTAAGTCATTACAAGGAATGACATTTTCATCTTAAAACAGATACCGTCTCTTGCTTTGGCATAAACTTAGCTTACACTAAACCCTATGTTTCATGAGAAGCTTAAGAAAAACCTGCATTTTTTACATTCTTTTTCAAAAACAAAACAGACAAAAGCAACCAACTAAACAAAACCAAAAACCACTATGATTTATCTACTAAGACCTAATTCCATTAGTTACCTATCTTCAAAAAAGATATTTTCTGAAAAAAAAAAAAAAAGACATTATAAGGCACAAATGATGTGATCTTCATGTAATTAATTTGTAAGAGCCTGCTTCAATTTCTATGGGAGTCAGTAGAAGATCCTGAACAGACCATAGTTAATGAGTAATTTTTTTTGTTGTTGTTGTCAATCAGGTTAAATAGGCTTTTCAATTTACAAAGAAGGAGCAAAGGCTTGACAGAATATATGTTGTAAACAACTTTAAAAAAAAATCTTTTCAGAGACATTTTCAAAAGCTGCTGGCAAGGAACTTACTATATTTTATCTGAAAGCAAAGACAACCTTCCCCTTAACTTCAGTAGGAGTCTATTTTAATTAACATTGAGCTCTTTTCAAAATTATTCTTTCAATTTTAGATTTATTCTTTAGCTATTAGACAAAAGATTGTTTTGCTGCTGTTGTAACAAAAGAAAACATTCAAATCAACAGAATTTTATCATTTAGTGCCAGCAGTTATTTAACACACATGTTGTAATAAGAGCCGGTATTACTGTTGATACATAGCTGTTGAAATAAAGTTGATATATAAATATTAATATTTAGAATTCAGTAGTGCAAAGGCTGAAA
The DNA here is from genome assembly GCF_002078875.1 of Numida meleagris. Lineage (NCBI taxonomy): Eukaryota > Metazoa > Chordata > Aves > Galliformes > Numididae > Numida > Numida meleagris. The sequence goes on along the minus strand of NC_034413.1, from coordinate 40,278,406 downwards.
GACCTAAATGTTAATTCTGACTACAGTTTTCCACATTCACATTAATCTTCTGAGAAACAAAACAATATGTTTATTTCAAAACAGTTGACTACACTGAAGTGGTTCTCAGTGCACTAGTTACTACGGTCATAAGCATGCATTCATCCATTTGCCTTTAAGAGAAAGAAGAAACACGTCCTTCTAGAAAAGAAGCATTTTCTTTGCGACCACCATGTGACTTTAAAATTATAATTAAGAGAAGCAATATTTTAAATTATGTTGGAGCTCTGTGGGCTGCTAAATGAAAGCTCTGCCCTTCAAATACACTAAGGGGAGGGAGAAATCTACTCGTTTTATAAATACTGAACAACAAGGTAAACAAGGTTATATTCAAAGGAGTTGTGCATTTATGCATACAACTATTCATGATACTATAATTCAAAGCACTGTTTTTATCTGTTGCTACTAGAAAGTGGGGACAGAATAGAACAAACGTTTGCATCCCTGTATCTTGTTACTACTGTCCCAAGACCATTCTTATCTACAGCAGCAATCAATGGCTCCAAAGAAGCAAAAATGCAGAAAGAGGTGCTGACACATCCCTGTCATTTTTCTTCTGCATACAAGCTAAAGGAGATATGGAAAGGAAACACTACAGGTGAGGAACAAAGAAATCTAATTTGCTTCTGAGGCATGGATACCAGATGAAGAGGATAATTTGCTCCAAGAATCCTCCCATTTAGATCAAAGTTTCACCTGTCTCTGTATCTAGTGCAGGATTTATAATAAAATATATCAAATCAATGTCAAAAATGACAGATTTAAATATCTATTGCAAGGAAGGCATTCTGGATGAATACAGATTTTCCATTTTCTATGTTTCATTCTGCCCTGCATGAACTGAATGCATCCAAATGGAAGACCCCAAAGAATACATCTTATATTAAGTCCCAACATTAAAAACTGTAACCAAATGACAAAGCTGTAATGGGGATTATATTGGCCTGTACACAGAATGCTCAATTCTCCGCTCTCCAATTTTCCAAGGAGCATTCAGTGCATATTGACATGACCCCATACAGAAAGTTGTATATCCACTCTACGCAGCTCACCAGGTCTCAGAAAGCTCCAATCCGCAAGTCACAAAGCAGCAGTAACCTGATGCTGAGAAGCAAGGTATGTTAACTCAGGCTCAGTGCCACACAAATTAACGTTACACAACTTCTGGCCAGAAGTGCCTCACATCCTGCCCACTTCAAACAAGTGGGGAATAGATCTATAACAATATGTTTTTGTACTCTTACACAGGTAGAAATATTCTGTATTTTTTCAAAACATAGCGTATGCTTTCCACGTTTCATTTTTGGCACTGAACCTGATAGGTAGATGGTTTTGGGTAGGAAGGAAGTAGTTTCAGTGAGTCATGGTACACTTTACCATCAGTAAAGGACAGTGATACTTTTTAAACTACTTGCAGATGGAACTTGTGAATAAAACACTAAACAAATCCAACAGTCAAAATAAAATATCTATTCAAGGCTATTGAAATGTGGATAGTATACTAAAAGACATGGTTTTAATTAAATTTATTTGCTATAGTAAAAGTTCAACATATGATCTGATTTCTCTGTGGCTACAATAAACAGGTATGAGTTCAAAGCCACTACAACTGAATGATTTTCAGAAAGACTGAAACACACATCATCAATAGAGATAAGAGCACCAAAGCTGTGGGAGTGAAAACTTGTGAAAAAGACAAATCCAACACTAGTTGATTACAGTTTTTGTTTTTTTTTTTAATAAATAAAACACCCACCCATATACTACATATAAAAGATTTTAAATCAAGAATCCTTCAACACAGAATTCATTATCTTGCTAGTGGCTGCAAAAATTAATAGGTATGTATTCACACCAAAAAAAATGGCTGCACAGTGCCTTCACAAAGTGTCTAAGATGAAAATTGTAAAGGACAGGTATAAAATAAAAGAAGTATTCTACAGGACTCAGACAAAAAAAAGTAAATGCTATGGATAGCCGCAAACTTTTACTGAAAAGTTTCATGTTTTCAGCCTTTTCAGAAGGAAACTTAAAAACAGTGCCTGATCTTTTGGATTGCCCTATAGGACTCCAAGGTCACAGAAACAATCTGCAATTAAGAAGGGTGTAATGAAGAAAGGTCATGAAAAATGAATAGGAACGTGACCCAGCACCACACAGCAGTGAGGTACAAAAACAATCAGGGTGGGAAGGCGCCAGCCAGCATGCTTTCCTATCTAATCAGCTGTGTCTCTGATAAAGAAGGAAATAAGTTAGGGGAGGGAGTCTTCAGCACTTAAAACAATTCCCAAGACTCCATTTCTGCAGTAGTAATGCAGTGTCTTTAGGATTCAGGCCAAGGGAATAACTGAAAGGAAGCTTAGCAGTCCCTAATTGTCAGCTGCATGTTTGTTCCTGGATAATAATGACCTGTTTGAATCAGGACAACAGACACTGCTTTCCAGAAGTCAGTTCTCTAGCAGTGGTGTGCAGCTTGGTCTATGAAACCTCACAGAACAAACTCTGATACACATCTGCACCGTGGAAAGGCTGTGTGGGTAACGCTTGACCCAGTTCTGCCCTGTCTTTCAAACTTCACTTTTCCTTACTTATCTCAATGATATTTAAAGCATATTACTCCTCAAGTTCTGTAACAATTTAATGAGCACTGTAGATGCTGTTTGGGAGAAAACTGACTGAATCTGAGTTTTGATGTAGTAATCACTTCTGTAGATTTCAAAGAACCATGACATGAAGGGATTTTAGATTTAAGTAACTTAAAAGTTCTGATTCATGAAAATAGTTTGTAACAGCTGAGAAAGCTAATCAAGGCTGGCTGTCAAACCTCTGTGAGGGTGCATGGACAACAGAGCTCTGTGAGAATCTGATCCACATTTCCTGCATTTTATGGGCTGGCATTTAAGGCAAACTTGTTGGTAATGCCATAGCCATTGCCTGATAAGCCACCCCTGACAACTGACCTCTCAGAGGCAAGCCAGAAGAAGTAACAACATATCTAAGCCATACTTTCAGGATACTGCTACAAACTATGTTTTAGACACTTGCAAATGCTATCAACTCCAATGCATTTGCATGGTTGGCTATCATGTCAACCAAGTTTTGTTTTTGCAGAGATAAAAAACTAATTCTGCCAGTTAAAAATGACAAGTCTTGAAGATACATGGGAATGAAAATTCATTACTTATATTGAAAGGTATTTCATCAACTCTTGCTGTTAGTTATCTGCATTTTATTTCTCTCTTAATTTTTCCCTTTTCAGGTAGCACATGCTGACTCTTCTTACCCTTCTCTCCACTATAGTAGTGAGTTTCTACCTTTCCTTCCTCCAGACAATCCATGAAGTTTCTTGCACTCTGTAACCCAGGATATTTAGTGTTGCCTTCATTGGCTAATAACAGCACAAATGATGTTCAAAGAATAGCCAAGGTCTTCGAGATCTCTGTTGTATTTTATTACCCATACCATTTCTATTTATCTTGACTATTTCTTATTCCAATTATGACACCATAAATAGCACAATCTTGATAAGCCTACTTAAGTGTAAGTGTAACTGAGAAGCAGTGCTTATATAGAATTTTCATTTAAAAGAAATGGCAAAACAAGTTTGGGCATTTCAAACACTCAGTTGCCTTGTTTCTGAACATCCTTGCTTTTTCTGAATAAGACCAATTTTAATACTAAATATCCTCTTAGATATTGCTTACAAATCTGAAAATTTATGAAATAACTGTGTGCTTTGTTGTTTTATGTCCTTGAACTAGCTTCTCTGCTTTGTGTGAGGTTCACTTCTGTGTTGTCAGGCACTAAGCTGTCTTGTTTCTTGTATGGAGAAGTAGAGCCTTCTACTGCCATATCCACATAGCACTTTAAAACAAGAGGATTAAATAAAATGGCACAGAAATTTGAGCTAGAAATCTAGACAAGAAAGAAAGCAATGAAATGGCCTGCTCCATCCAGGCCCTCAACCATATCTCCCTGTCACTTTAAAGACTGGAATTTGCTAGGGTCCTGTGGAAATAATGAGGCTGAACATGAAAAGCATCAATAATCAGATGATATCCTATCATTCATATCCAATTCTCACAGTAATGACCTCCTGCCAAAATTGTCTGCATACCACACTAAAGGTAGTATTACCTGAATTGCGGCAGTTTGCTCTGCATCCATGTGGAGAGGCAGAATCATTAGACAGAGAAGCCAGAAGAAAGCTTTTCTAGCTTCATGAATCTCTGAGATCTCTGCCTCCAGCAACTGGAGGAGACAGAAGCAAAAGAGGAGCTTGCAAAGTAATGCAAAACTTTTGTTCAGATGGCCCTATGGCTCTAAAGAGTCCCCATGCAGGCTCCAAACATTTTGAGTATTCATTCATGAAAATGTTTCAGTGATTTGCTGCCTTGACACTCCAAACCACAACTGCAACGTATTTGAAACAATTGCTTCAGCTTTGACAATAATTACTTTTCTTATTAAAGAGATCTTTTAATACACAGATACCTTTCATAAACAAGACAAGCTGCTTCAGCAGAGTTAGAATTCATTAGCTGTTATTAAAATTGGTATACTAAAGCTTGGATAGCTTTAAAAAGCTTTGAAGTTTGGTTCAACTGAATGTTTCATTAAATTCCAGATTTATGTTCACATCCCAATATGTGTCTCCTGTTGTGCTCTGGATGAAAATATTCTGAGATGAGTTCTGTAGTTGCTACTTTTTTTTATGTGATCCAATCATCACCATTTTATAGTAAGGGATATAACATCTGTTTTGAAAACCTACTAACCACATTTTCCCACACTTCAAAATGACTTAAAAAATACTTAAAAAAAAAAAAAAGGTTTTTTTTGGCGTTGATGGTTTTTTGAGCTTTTTTTTTAAAAGCAATCTTCAAAAGTTTCCAATATGATAAAATTTCTAAACAGAGCTAAATGAATCAATTTGCTAACAGATTTCACTACCTTCTCAGATTCCTAAATCTCAGTCTGAATTCTGAGACGACTTGCTTTAAAGGCTAATTTAACATAAGTAAAAAGGCAATATTACTATATTATTGGGCTTGCTTATTTATACTTTTTTTTCTGTCCTACAGTACCTGAGAAAATGACTGCTTTTATGTTCTCGGCACTGTTTTACAACTAGAACACCTCAAAATACTTTGATAGTACCACTTTATCCATCTTCTGTTACAGAGCAAGAAGCCTACATATCCATCAGGAACAAAGGAAAAGACCCATAACATTTGAAAAGGCAATTTCAGACTCTAATAATACATCTACACACATGAGATTTTGAATTGGACCTGAAAGTCTCTACTATTTTTATTATGATCTTTTTATTATTTGAAGCTGTGATAGAAATCTTACAAGAAATAATAGCTTCTTACTATGAAGAAAGATTCCTGGAAAGCAAAAAGTGGGCAGTGAAGAAAGCCAGCTCTAATTTCTAAAATTCAAAGCCATGGCACACATCAAGCCATGTGTTGGAAAGCTGGCCTCTCTACGCTGCTTGGGCAAGAAGAGAGACAAAGAGAAGAACAGAACTTTGTCTTCGATTCGGAAACATACTTTTCTTTCTACCTCTCTCTAGAATGGAGGATAAGGTTAACTGTCATCAGAAAACATGTGGGTTCTCAGAGAGAGACATCCCGTAGGCTTAAGACATTACAGGAATGGCCAAAACACAGAAACAAATTAAGTCCACTTTTACAGCTGCCAGTTTATAGCATGTGAAAATGAACCCAGACCAGAAGAACAAAGTAACTTGGAATACTAGCCAAGTAATTGATGCTGGAGAAGCATTTTCACCAACAGTCCCTGCCTATCCAGAAGCTGCACAGAGACACTTAATTCCAAGAATCTTTTCACAGTTTCAACTTACCCAATTTCTTTCTAATTAGATTCATCCATAGCTACCAATCAGCTACTCCTTAAGTAACAGATTGCCTTCCCACCCCCCAATTCATTCTTTAAAATGCAAATCAGATTCCTGAGCAGTAGAAACAGGTATTGTGCTAGAGACTGCTTCTGAATTCATTCTTTGATAAATCTTTCCTACTTTCAAACATACTGTCACTGTGTGAATTAATGTATTTATTTCAAATGACAGAAGTACAATCTTGGAATCACAATCTCCAAGATTGTGCTCTTGGACTTAAATGGAATAATGTTTTCAACAGATGTATAATTATGCCAACGTATGTGCAATTTTTTGAAAAGAAACAAAAATTGCAGCCTCATGAATCACTGTTTCCTTTGATAAACTTTGTCTATGCAATTGATCATCCATTGTGAAAAAGTTACCATAGCCTCCAAAGAATATGATGCATACACTGATCCAAACATGTAGGTCATTCCTCTAACAGTAACTTACAGCTTGATATCAAGTGTTTTTCATGAATTAAGTCTAAGAAAAAAAAAAAAGGTATTGTTTCACTGAAATTTCTACTATATTTAGACATACTGGCTCCTATGCATTTGACCCCCAGACAAGAGGCCATGAAATCCTTGATTAAGCAAGCAAAGATACAGCTAGTTAGTTTGCTCTTTAGATCTTCCAAAACAAATTTAGTAAAAGAACTTCATAAATAACTTCAAGTGTTGTATCTTCTACTCTATTATTCCATGTGTGTGAATCCAAAAGGAATTTTTTTTTCAGCAACAGTGCAGCTGCTCCAGAAGCTTATTTCTTAAACAAAGTAACAGCCCACTGCATGTAATATCATAATTAATTACTATGTAAATTATTCTGTTTTGACAAATATGATTTGATGAAGGAAATAAGTAGTTCTTTAGAACTAATTACTTCTTTATGAACAGATTGTATTTACATCAACCAAACATTAAGTAACAAAGAATTAGAACAGAATATCTAATTTTGATTTCACATCTAACAACATATCTTCATAGTATTAATTATTCTACATATGACTCATATCCTTCAGAGGGGACAATTAGGCACAGAGAAGCCATCCCAACTTTAATGATATTTAATGGATTTTCAAAGTTTCTAAACAATTGCAACAGCTTTTTACACATTTGTATCACTAATGATTGAAAACAGGCACTGACAGTACGACTGAAAAAGAATTGATGGATTTCAAAAGTTAAGATGTTTTCTAACATATACTAAATTAAAAGGAAATATGATGGGACCACAGCTTTTAAACCCAACTACCACACCTTCAGATTTTCACACTATAATCTAGATAATATGAGCAATACTATTAATAAGGCTTTTACTTTTTTTCTCCTTTATTCTTCCTTGTAATTCTCAAAAAAAAAAAAAAAGAAAAAGAAAAAAAGAAATCAATTACCTTAAGAAAAGCAGCAGGCAAATTCTGAGAAGACTCAAAGAAAACTCACATTACTGGATATGTACTAAAAGTTCTCCTAAAAATACACAAACCCACACATCATTTCAGGAAATGTACACAAACCCAAAAAAACAATAGTCAGCATGTCCAGCACCTGTAACTAGAAGATATTTGCATTTTATCATATCCCATTTCAACATGACTGATCTATTCTACAGGTGCCTTTTTGCAATCTGCTTCTCAGTCAATGGCTTGTATATTTGCAAATGTAGGCCTTTGCAAATCTGATGCCATAATATTGGTTTCATGACTCATTCAGTGATTACATGCTAACTTGCCACTCCTTGTCACTCATCATTTGCCAACACAATGTTTATCTAAACAAGAATGTGCTGACTGAAAAGTACATGCCGTTAAAAATGCGTTTAAATTAAATCACAGTTGTTTTTTTTCCTGTCCCTGCATAATATTTGCATGCCTAATGCTGAAACACTGAAGCTGTTCATCCTATAAATCATAAAATCAAAGCAGTGACTGGTTTAGTTTCAGATCTTCCCCATTACACTTAATAGCCAGACTTCAGAATAAATCATAAATAAAGACTTTCAGTGCCTACAAACCTGCATTGACTTTGGAGTAATAATAAATTCCTAAGCCTGTCACTGAAATTTGCTAGCACAGAATTGACCACAAAGGGAAAGTTGCTCTTAACAACAGACATTAAATTCCACACACTTCCTCTTCTACTACTGAAGAAGGGGGAGGACAGAGCAAAGAGAATTCTTCTGTGGCCTTTACAATTACTGCCACATCCTGCCCCTTTGCTCTGCCTGGTTCCTACCCTCCACATGCCCATTTCTCACAGGGATGTTGGGTTTTCTTCATCTCTGTGAATTTTTTCCACAAGGTTGTACCATGCCAATTATAATCCACATTAGCTCTTTAGTACTCTTCCCAGAATGCCTCCCCCTTCAGCAACACTCAGATTGCTCAATCTTTTCTTGAACAACAGACACCATAAAGAAATCCCAGGCCAAGATCCCCCTGGGGCATTTCAAACCCTTGTTTCTGTGTGAGGTCACAGAAGTCAGCCCCAGAGCGTTTTCACTCTAAAGAGATGTTGAAGCTTCCCAAGAGAAATGTTTCATGGAAGGAGCACAGAGCAGGAATTTCAGAAGCTTTCTGAAAAATCATAATTATCTTTATCTTCTGATCTTCTGTTACAGTATTACTGAATAGACAATGTTTGATCCTTTCCTAATTATAAAAACTTGCTCATCCATAGTCTTGAGAACTTATCTAACGGTCCTGCTCTTTATTTCCCTTCCAGACCCTGAAATTTCTGTTGATACGTGCAATTTAGAAAATGAATCAATATTACTTCAAATAAATAATACATTGCTTAAATTTACCTACTAGCAGAAGATAACAAAAGTATTAAATCTCAGGAAAACAAGTATAGGCATGTCCTCATTACATTTATAGTGCAACTCTGCAATCTCAAGGTACATGGAAAGTTCTGATAATAACAAAATTCAAATAAACAACAAAGTTGGGTACTTACTGGAAATAAAATGAAATTAACTTTATATAACTAATCAAAGCCAAATGGGAGAGAACAAAAAACTCAGAAATGCTATGAATATTATTCAAGCAATGCTGAACTGACCTTTTAACCATCAATATAAAAGAAACACAAGAGGAATTACAGGTGCTTATAAAACTATAATAACTGAAGACAATCTGCTGGTTGTCTATAGGTCCTATAGACATAGCTTGGGATGCACAGCGGTGTACAACTACAAAATTAACACAGTTTTGCTACACATACATTCTGATAGGTAGGGAATTGGCATTCTTTGTCAAAAGATTCCTAAAGATGATAGACTGACTGACAATGTTTTATTTGAGTTTAGTTCCTCCTACTCAATCACTGTGAGGATTGACCAGAGAGGGAAATCCCAACAACAGGAGCATTGGCTGAGTTCTAGAGATGAAATCAAAGGAAGAACCTTTTTAGAACCTTCTTATTTTTTCTATTTCCTTTTGGTTAAAATGAACTTCTATGAAGGACTACATCTACCCTAGCAAGAGCAACATCTATATTTGAGATGTATTCTAAGATTCTATTTTTATCTCTACCGATCACTTATGACCTTACAATGAGTCTGACTTGTATTATAGTACATTTGAAAATAAATAAGCAAGAAAATGCTGGATGTTGGGAAAAAAAAAAAGGAGGGAAATGTTTCCTCTTACAGTTCTGTAAGAGGAAGTGTGTGGAATTCAAGCTCTACATGAATTTGAATTTCCTATGATATAATGAGATACAAATATGCATATTTACTGATGAGACTTTACTGATGAACTGGGGAGGAGGGATCATGCACCATTATATTCTGATTATACCCTAAAGTTTTTGAGAAGTATATATTTTTAAATCATCAAAATTGATGCATTCCACAGTTAAAAATACTCCGACCTTAAAAGAACTTCTTGACTATATTCAACCTGCACTATATCCAGGATATTAAAGTTCTTTTGTTGGTAAAAAGAAAAAAGCATTACAAAGGAAGTATCAACCTACAGAAGACAGGACATAGCACTGCAATAAATGGATAGATGGATTGTCACTGACAGATACTTCATGGCATAGGTAGCCTCTGGCATCTTTTTTTTCACCCTTTGGCACAAGTCAAGCATACAGTACAATCACCATTTTCTCTATAGCAAAGTTTTCCCAAGTTGAAAGAGCAAGTATTTAACTATGGTTTAAGAGTATTTATTTTATTACTAAAGAAAATCAGAACAAAATAAACATTTCCATGCAAATACAGCACACGTGGATATCTTGTTTTCTCCATAACTACAATTATTTCCAGAGCAAAATGAGCATAGAAGCTGGTATAATTCTGATGCTGAAACCATACTCAATATTAAACTGTGCCTAAAGGACCTTATTTACGCACCCAAGCTACTTATGTGAGTGCAGAACCCTCTCACGAGTAGCAGTTTTCTTTGGGTCCGAAAACAACTTTTCAGAATACTCTGTTTAGATTTCTTCAAGGATGTACTTTTTTTCTCCATCTCCCTAAAAGTATCCTCTAGCTTAATAAAGACACAGAGAAATACCACTCTTCCATTTAACTATTATCAACAGTTGTCATCATTACTATGTAGGTCACTTCACAAGTAATGCCTTCTATTTATTTCCATGAAAACTAAAACTGATACAAAGAGCACAATAACACTAGTTGATAGAGCAAATGTGCAGCTATAAAACCCTATATTTCAACCTAGTCACCACCACTAGCTATGCATTTTTACCACCAATGAACAAGAGTCTGCATGCATTCTGCGCTCATAAGAATCTGCACCAGTGGAGGTGACTTGCTGTTTCACAGCTGCTATGATGGCATCACTGCTAGGAAAATGTTGCCCATGCAGTCCATCTTTTATCAGCCTGAACAGATGGAAATCAGTAGGTGCCAAATATGGACTTTACAGTAGGTCTGGTGAGACAGTCCAGACAAAACTGGCAATGTACTCCACAGTCTTCAAACTGGTATGGATCAACATACCAGTTGATCAACTAAATCAATAAAAAATGCTGCTGTTTCAAGCAACACAAGGGTAAAAAAGCAAAGCTCCTAAACCCTAAGATGCCAGCCTATTCAGTTTTCTTTGCAGATACACAATGAAAAGAAACCAACTCTTTGTTATGGCTTTTATTTCACAGCTCTTGTCATGTTTCAACAAATGGTACTGAACATGGAGCAAGCTGGCCCATTTTGTTACATTTTTCCCCATAACCTATTCCCTTCAAATATCCTTACTGGCCTCTGCGAGGTTTTTCTCTTACTTCAATACTGCCTCATTTCATATAATAAGCACACCAGGATTCCCTCAGAGTTACAGGCTCCCTTTGGGAGATTGATTAGTAAAAAGCTGTTATTGTTAGAGGCATTTCATGAGTGGCTTGCCTTTTACCCACTTTAACTTCTGCCTCCTACCACTTGACTATTGCTGGCAATAGCAAAAATTTCCTTGAGCAAAGCCTTGGCTACTCCCCAGTAGAGCGCAGACCTCCTCTACCAGAGCTCTGAAGTTCATCTGTTGCAACAGGCTGGAAATTCTTATTCAATAAATAATTCAATAAATAAATTCAATAAAAACTTATTCAATATATCACCAGCTTTCACTGTTACTGAGTCATTCTGTTAGAAATATGGCTTTTCTGGACATTTTAAAGAGTGTTATTTCTGAAAAAAAAGAGCAGTATGTATATACACATTTATAATGGGATAATGCTGTTTGCAAAAGTGCATATATAATTTTTTGCCAACTTTTATAAGAACAAAAATAAGAAAATAAACTAGAAACATCTAAATCAAAAATTATCAATTTAATTGATTTTCCCATGAAAACAAAGCTAATATTGGAGGATATTTAAAAAATATTTGGAATAAAAAGAAGAGAAAGAAAGCTATCTCCACCTAACTTTCATATTTTGACTGTCTAGACTTTTCTCATTCTATTCAGAATGGATACACTTAATAATTTCTAATCCTGCATCAGCCTTGTACAACACCAATTCGTCTAGGGCAGGATCAACTTAAGCTTAACTCAGAAATATTCTCTTTATTTGATTATCAGAAGAACTTTTCAGTACTTAGTGATGCAGATATCACAGAAAACACAACCTAAAAACCCAAGCAAGATGCATGTGGGCACACCAAAACCTAATGAGGTTTAACGGGGCCAAATGCAAGGTGTTGCATTTGGGTCGAGGCAATCCCAGAAACAAGTACAGAATGGAAGAAGAACTCGTTTAAGAGCTACAACAGGTTGCCCAGAAAAGCTGCTCCTTTTAGAGCCCATTTAATAGACAAACACGGCTAAAGTGAACATTGTTTAAAGATATCATTTAAATACAAACAAACAAAAAAAACCACATGAAAATCTTGGAGAGAGAAGACTTGACTAAAAAAAAAAATTTCACTAGTGGCCTTCTTTTTACACTGCAAGATAGTGTTAAAACTACTGTGGTTAGTGACTAGCCTTAATACCTCTCTCACTTGCCTCAGCTGACTACATTTATACAAGTTTCAGCTAAAACTTCTACCCAACACACAAGGTAACCATCAAATTTGCCATTAGAGACCTCCTCAAAAAAAAAAAAAAAAAGACAAAGAGCTCATATTAAAACACTATATTCAGACAAGTGAAGCACTTGGGTACTGTGTCCCACAGATGACATGCAAGAACTTTCTTAGTTACACTCCTCCTTTTTAAAAATTAACTATTGAACAAAATGATAGCAATTATGAAAAAAAACCTCACAACGTTAGCATATATCTGTTTCCAACAACACTGCTGAAAAACATATCCTAGAACTGCTTAGGTTAGAGGAGACCTTAAAGATCATCCAGTTCCAATCCCTCTGCCATGGGCATGGTTGCCAGTTGCCAGATCAGGCTGCCCAGGATTCCATCCAACCTGGCCTTGAATGCCTCCAGCAATGGGGCATTCACAACTTCTCTGGGCAACCTGTTGCAGCACCTCACCAAAGGATTTGCAATCCACAGAAGCAACAAATGCATTTCTGTTCATGGTATGATTTTCCCAGAAATCCCTTCCTGCAATTCCTGGAGCGCATATATCCATTTTTTGGCAGATATCCATTATTATTAGACACATATGTCCAATTTTATATGTTCTCTCACAAGAAAAAAAATACTTCCAATTGCACAGCAAAAAGCAGAGAGACAGAATAGCTGAGATTGGAAGAGACGTCTGCATGCTGTTTAACCCAATCCCCCTGCAAAAGCAGCATCAGGGAGAGCAAGTTGTCCAGGGTCACAACCAGTTGGATTTTAACCGTTTCCAGGGATGTATGCTCTATCAACCTTCAATGTTCTACAATAGTTTCAGCCAGTATCTCAGTAACAGGGTTTCCAAGACAATTACTGTCTTTTCACACAACCTCAAATAGTACATTGGTGTATGCACCTGGATCACAGCAACCCAGATTATCAATGCAAGCTGGAGGACTAAAGGATTGAATACAGCCTTGCCAAAAAGGACTTAGGAGCACTGGTGGATCGCAAGGTAGACATGAGCCAGTAATGAGCCCTTGCATCCCAGAAAGCTAATCATATTCTGGGCTGTATCGAAAGAACTGTGGCCAGCAGGTCAAGAGAGGTGAACCTGCCCTTCTACTCTACGCTGGTGAGGCCTCACCTGGAGTACTGTGTCCAGATGTGGAGTCCTCAGTACAGGAGAGACACGGACCTGTTGGAGCAGAGAAGGGCCACAAAAATGATCCAAGGAATGGAACACCTCCCTTGCAAGGACAGATTGAGAGATCTAGGGCTGTTTAGCCTCAAGAGAAGGCTCTGGGGAGACCTGATAGTAGCTTTTCAATTTCTAAAGGGTGGGCTATAAGAAAAAAGGGGACAGACTCTAGCAGGATCTACTGTGATAGGACAAGGGGAAATGGTCTCAAACTAAAGGAGAGGAGATTTATACTGAATATAAGGAAAAATATTTTTACGATAAGGGTAGAGAAGCATTGGAACAGGTTGCCCAGTGAGTGGATGTCCCATCTGTGGAGACAGACATTCAAGGTCAGGCTGGACAGGAGTATGAGCAATCTGATCTAGCTGTAGGTGTCCCTGTTCATTGCAGGTTCCTTCCAACTCAAATGATTCTATGATTCTTTAAGTAGTAGCTCTGCCTGCCCTTCAGTTTTACTTTTCACCTTGTTTCTCATCATTCTTCTTTCATTCCCATATATGTTGTTTTCTGACCTGACAAAGGCCATGAATGCTTTCTCTCTCCTTATGATCATACTCTGTTCTTGGATGACCTGCTGGAACTGAGCTCTGAGGAGAACAACTTGGGGGTCCTGCTGGAGAACAGGAGTGAGTCAGCAGTGTGCACTTGTGGCCAAGAAGGCCAATGGTATTGTGGAGTGCAGCAAGAACAGACGGTCAGTGGGTCAAGAGAGGTGATCCTTCCACTCTACTCTGCCCTGGTGAGGCCACATTTGGAGCACTGCATCCAGTTCTTGGCCCCTCAGCTCAAAAAATGTATCGCCTAGAAAAAGTCCAGCAGAGGGCCACAAAGATGAATAGGGGCCTGGAGCATCTCCCATATGAGGAAAAACTGATAGACCTAGGACTCTTCAGTCTGGATAAGAAAAGGCTGAGAGGGGGTCTCATAAGTGAGGGAGTCAAGTCAATGGGGGCAGATTCCTTTCGGTGACATGCAGCAACAGAACTAGGGGCAACAGGCAGCAAATCAAACACAAGGAAGAACTACTTTACTATAACAGTGAAAGAGCACTGGAACAGGCTGCCCAGAGAGGTTATGGAATCTCCTTCTCAGGAGACATTTACAACCTGTCTGGACACTTTCCTGTATGACCAACTGTGGGAAACCTGCTTCAGGATAGGGGTTGGTCTCGATAATCTCTCAAGGTCCCTTTCCAACCCCTACAATTCTGTGATTCTTCAGCCTCCTCCATCTTTCTTATAATAGCCTAGGAAAAAGTGATCACGTAATCTCCCTAGAAAATATGTTTTAATTAATCTTAATTTTGTAATTATTCTATAGTATTGTTACCAAACAGAAGCTACTCTGCATTTTAGCTGTGCACTTCAGTTCCTAAATATGTTTGTGTTTCTTATGCTATTGATCTTTATTTAGGGACAACTGTACTTACAGTACCACACTATTACATTATACTAACACACTCACCAGAACATAGTTTTGGCTCGGGTTAGTCAGTGCAACATTAAACTGTTTTCACTGATTGAGATAACAGCATTCTTTTCAGCAAAATTTCACATTTTTTACCTTATGTAGCTAAACTGAATGCCTTGCATTTGCCATAAATTTTGATCTAAATCTCTTATAGGCAACATTTTACTTGGAGAAGTACAAGTTATGACAACTGCAAAGCTTCACAACCCCAATCTGAGAAGACTATTTTGAAGACTAACAGGAACTTTCTGTTACTATGTCTACTCAATCTTTCAGTTATCCAAGAATTATATGAATTTACTTGTCTGGATTTCATTGCTATGAGAACTAAGTCTGAGACAAGACTGTTCGCGCAGATTTAAAATAGTAGCATCTTTAATTTGCTTTGAGGCTATCAGGCAGTCAAGTGCTATGGACAAACTGGAATGATTTAAGGACAGTAATAAATAATACTTTGTTATTTGGGAAGTGTGCAGGGAGTTGATGTTTTTTCTTTTCTGCAGATGAAATATTACATATGGGATTAGGATCTGCTCATAGCAACAGTTTCTACAAATACAGAAAGCAATTGTGTCATCCCAAGTGTTCTGTCGCTGCATATTGGGTGGAAATTTTTTAAGAGAAATTTCTTGAACCTGAATAATCAGTGCAATGGGTGGAACACTCACTTTACATCCCTGAATATTCACCTCTGGAACGGAGTTCAAACCAAGTAAAGATGACATCACAGAAAATTATTTAAACAAAGCATTACTAATGAAATTCTGAGTCAGCTTCAGAAAGATAATGCCTAAAACAACCTTGCTATTATTTTAATTATCTGTTGAACCCTCTGGCCAGTGCATTCTATCACTACAGAAGCATCACTGACAAATATGTAATGCTTGGTCTCTCATTGTAGCCTTGAAGAAAGCTTCAGGTCAGCACCATATTAACAAATATTGGATAATAAAAAATGAGTTAGTGACTCATTATATATGCATAGAAGGCAAAAGAAATATGCATTTTAAATATGCAGTCAGAACAGGTGTAAAACAAGACATCTTAACAACCACAGCTAATGCACCATAAAGCAGTTTCACCCAAATTATGCTGTCCTCTTAGTGATGTCTGGTGTTTCTTTTCTTTTTGACTTTTTAAAGGTAAAAGACTGCTGCTAGTAAACAGTGGTACTACCAAAAAGGACGCATCATTGTTCATTGTAGGCCTACAGGAAGGAGAAATGAAATGCTACACCTAACAGTTTGCACTTATATAGTGAAATGCCCTAGGAAAAAGGCAGATAAAATAACCAATTATTCCCCTACCATCTATTGCAAAGACTCCAATTACAATAAGCAAAAACAGTTTTAAGAAACATTTCCTCTCACTCAACCATGAAGACTTCTGCTTTCATTTGATTCAGAAAAGACAGACTGTAAGTAAATAATTTTGAGTAAGCTCTCAGACAAAAAGAAACATAAGGCAAAGTAGTGCCACAAGACTGGTGTGAGCTCAACAAATCAGACTCAGATGAGTTTATAAGAGAATGCTTTCCCTTTGATGAATCTTGAGGCTAACTGTAATAAGTGCATGCCTCACTGGTGATGAACAGTTCAAACTTGGAAAAAAAACAGCTTCAAATTTTGGCATAATTTTTCTACCAAAATTCTATACGTGACAGTCTATATACATTTGTATGAGAAGCATTAGAGTTTGCAGCAGTGACATGAAAAATATCTTTAACCCACCAATTTTCAAAGCAATGAGAAAATCATAGTGTTTAAGGCTAAACTCAATTAGCTGTTTTCCGGAAAAGTCATCTATGTTCTTATGTTTCCCTTTCTATTCCTACCTAAAAGAAAACTAAGTAATTAAAGAAAATGCTTGAAAGCTATAAAAAAACAGATCATTTTTTATTATTATTACTGGTAGTTGCATTCCTTTCATTTATTTTCATATGCCTTTTTTTTTTTTTTATGGGGCTTTGTTACTTTGTTTTTGCCCCCCATATTTGTTTTCTACAATTGCTACTGATAGAATAAGTTACATCGGTAGTGGAGTTACGCTGCTACTATCATAGCTTTCACGCTCAGAAAATGAGCAAAGGGAAGAAAAGGTGATGGTTTTTTGTTATGTGCTTCTAGAATGTCTAACACAGAAGTGTTTGAGCCCATCACAATAGACTTCTGTCTTGTTTTCAAACTGTAAAAATGCACAAACAATAAGATACCACATACTTGAAGGATTATAAATGCACTCGAGTCTGCTGGATAGAATCAGATCACTGTAGTGATTTTTTGATGCCCTCCTGTCAAGAACCTTCTATTAGAGAAAGGTACTGCCATAGACAGAATTATTTTCTAGTGATCTGAAACTGTTTTTCTCCTTTTGGTAAACTCTTACTAATAACAAATTCACAAATACATCATGTAAACACCCCAACTCAAGTCACAGATTAAAAGAGATTTCTTTCTACAGAAAACAATGTCTTTTTATGCTACCCAAATGTACTGTGGAAACAGACTGGGAAAAGCTTGAGATCAATAACAATTGCTACTACCAAATGAAAACAAAATAAAACCCTAAGGAAAATTTACTTGCACTGATCAGTATAAATTCAAAGAATAGTAAGAATTAAGCAAATTGCAATAAATGGCTTTTCGTGTGTCCATAAGATTTTGTTCTGAAAGCACGTTGCACAACCTTCCATCTCACCAAGTCAGTATTTCTGTAAAATTCTGTATTACTGCCTCCTCAGTTGTATTAATTCAACATTTTGGGCAGCTAAACTGAATAGGTAAATGGTCTGGTTTAAAATAATAATAATAAAAAAATTAAGATAATGCGTGATTTTTGGATATACATTTTAAAACGAGTTTCTGCCATGGAATGAAAAGAGTCAAAAACTCACTTAAGGCTTATTTTACAGATCAGAGTATTTCCTTACTAACGCTCAAGACTGTAGGGAACTGTGACTTCCACATGAGTAGGAAGGAATAAAATGATCAGACACTGAGATGATTCAAACACAACCTTTTAAGCTCATTTTGCTTCAATAACAATTGCAATGTGTTCTATACCTAAACTCAATTACACCACAGTTTCTATATTTGTTGAATATGTGCTGGGAAAATCAAAGATAAAATTGAGAACAGAGTTTTTTGTGTATAAAAATATATCAGTGAAGATTTCTGATGTCAATTTCATCTATTAATAATTTACTTTAAAATGGCATTATTTTCATTTAAGTAATTTTAATATTAGCTTAATTATTCATATTTCACTAAAATAGCAGTGATGTGTCCTATGATTTAGAATTATTTGAAAAGAGATACAGCAAGAAACAGGACTCATAGGAACATTTGTCTAGAAAAAGGATCAACTGTGACATGTTTTTTTTTTTAACATATGTAATTTCTCCCCCAAAAAAGAAAGAAGAAGAAACGAAAGCCAACAACCTGCAAAACAAAGCTAAATATTCTATGTACAAATAACAAATTTCATTTTTACAAGTGTAAGCCCTGCCAAGAAAGCTTACTACATAAGATTTAGACACAATGGTTCAGTCAAAAAAAAGTGAATGAGTGTTTTATCACAGAAAAAAGATAATAGTAAATTACTTCAAGCTCATTACTGAAACACCCACAAAAATACAATTTAAAGTATTTAAAAAATATTTATGCAGTTTAAAGTATTGAAACAAAATTATTGAAACTCAAACACAATACAAACTGCATAGAGAAGAGAAAAATTGTTTTGTTTGACTCCAAGAAAAAATAAAATAAAAATCTCAGCGCTGCTGTCATCATACTTTCATAAACAACAGATTTTCATGAAGCCACTGATTTAAAAAAAAAATAAAAAAAATTCCCATTTGGAACTAAACATTTAGGTAGTAATTTATGACATTGGTAGGAAGAAGTACACTCAGAGGTGGGGCTGCTTCCAGAATTTTTGCATGTATAGCACAAAAAAAGGCTCTTGGATACAAGTTGCTTATAGGGTGGGAATGAATGATAAACATATCCTGCTCTAGTTCAGATAAGAGTTGGTTTAATCAAATAAAATTTACTTAACTTTTATGCAGCTTCACCAAATATTTGATGACAAACAAAATCATGCAAAATATTTTACAGGAGTAGCTAACATTTTATCAGATACTAAACAATTCTTAAAGACCTTTAGTTTCTACCAAGGAATTAATCTGTTACATTATCATTACCTTTCCATTACTCATTTTTCATGCTTTCCACAGTAAGTGTGATTAACTTAGCTTGCCTACAACTAAAAACTCTATATAATCATAACCAGCTTTTCTTTTCGTTTTTACAAATCCTTTGGATAAAGTTGGAAGCTTTAAGAGAGAATTCTAAACTCATCTGTGGATCTTGCTAATTGCTATTGTCACTGTTGATCCTGAGATCTAACATTTCTCAGGATCAGAGCCCTGGTGATTGTACGGAGTCTGGAATGTGTCTGTTTAAGGAAAGTCCTTCTCAGCTGTTTTTATTATGTTAAGGATGAGTACTTGTTTTAAGAGATCTCTGAGAAAGGGAAACCAAAAGGACACGAGACAATGTTTGCCTGACCTTTGACATAGGTCTGTATGATCTAAACTTTATCATAAATCTTCAGATCTAAACATACGTCTCCCTGTGTACAGAATAAAGCCATGAGCTAGGACTTCACCACTGTGTATAGGGTTATTTTCTCTTGTTATTAAAAATAAGTACTTAAGCAAGAAACAGAAATTCAATAGAATAGGTACCATAAATAATGTCAGTCCAGTTTTCCATAAGCTCAAGACAGCACTGAAATAGGGGTGGTTTTGGCAATAGAGCATACACAGCACTACAGATAAATCTAGGAGGAATTTTCTGGGTATAGAAGCCGTTCTTTTTTACATTTACATTGCCCATCAAACTGAACATGCACTACCCATGCACATACACAGATATAATTAAAGAAAACAAGAAGTAATTGTAATAAAAGATACATCAGACTGTTTTGGAAAGATCCCTATTTAAAACTGGTATCAAACAACATTCATTTAGCTTTTGGTTAATATTAAGGATTTTTCCCCTAAGATTTGAAGTGGTATCATCACTTACCAGCAAAAAGATCAGATCTGTTTTAATGATATTAACTTTCTCCAGGACAGAAGTTTATAACTGAAAGGAGTCAGTACGCATAATCTCTCTTTCAGGAAAGAAGAAACAGAAGCACCACTTAAGTAGTTTAATTTTGTTATCAAGTTTTATGAGTTTTAAAATGTAAGAATACAGAAGAAATCTAATCTTGTACCTATGATAAGATTTATTTCATGATAGATTATACAGGATTTAAATATAGCATCACTAAAATACGTCATTATTTCTAATGAATGGTCTCAAAATAAATTAAGTAATTAACCTCAGACTGTGCAGACATCAAAAACAAATTCTGTAAATTAAATTGTTACATTCAGTAAGTCCTATGGCACACTGACTGTTCTAAATTCAAAGTGACATTTCAAAAGCAATTAAAGTAGTCAGTTCTATATTTTCCTGTCTCACATTAATACAAAGCAAGGTGATGAAAGTGACTAAGTTACTTTGTAATTTCCTAATGTTACTTCCAGAAGCCAAGCGGCAACATCTGCACCCAATTATATATAGTTAAATCACTGACTCTTTTGTGGACGAGAGATTTAAAACTTGGAAGACTTTTGTCTCAAAAAATATATTTTATCCCATTATATATCCTACAGGATGATTTTTAGTACTCTGTGAGGGATTGAAATATTTTATTGTTGATTGGGTTTGGCTCCAAAATACAAAATGTGTGCTAGATATTAATAAGTTAAATGTAAAGATTCATTAGTAAAGAGATTAATTAGGGTGTTGATTTAAAAGTCCATACAGAAAAGCTATATTCCTGCACCATTAGATGTCCAAGATAATACCTTTCTGTATGGATATAGCCTGTTATGATGCAGTTCATAGCTCCCAGAGAACCATGGTAAGACATCAGGTGCTGAAACAGACCCATGCCTGCTGTATAAAGTTACTATATTTTCATTTAGATAACATTGAAAGAATATTATGTATGCTGATTTTCTATGCACTTACATGATCTTCAGTATTTTAGAAAAATGTGTTCTGAAATTTGTAATATCATAGCAGGGGATGTTGTGAGAATTGAAAGACAAAAGACTATTCAAGTAAAAGATTTTACAGTCATGCCCGCTGAAAAGCATCTCCTACAGAACCTAAAAGTGCTGGTAGCTCAGGCTGCCAAAGTCTTAAGAAAATACAGTCTGTGTATGTCAAACGGTTTACGGGCGTTAGGCCCGATTCCGTGACAAAGGGGACGGGGGACCCAAGGGCCCACGCCCCGCGAAAAGGGGAAAGGGGAAAAGGGCAGGGAGATGGCCCTGAGAGCAAAGAACAGCGGCAACAATCTGAGGAGAAACAAACTAATTTACTAAATACGATATCGGAATGCAAAACAACACACTATAATACAATATAATTACAATTTAAGCTGATAAATCCAATACAGAGAGAGAGAATGTCCCAAAATCAAGGTAGGCCTTACTCTACTACCGACGATAAGACGGCTGGAGAGCGAGGTGCTGCCAAGACGAGAGACGGCGGAAAAAAGGACAATGTCTTGTGATCTGCAAGTTTTTATACTGCGAGCTTCTATCTTTTCCCTCCGGCTGGAAAATGGTAACAAAGGAGCAAAGTACCGTGGGGACTGTAGTAGTCCTTCTCTTCTGAGAACTAGGTATGTCCACTACATGATGTTATGATGTGGAATACCAATAACCGAAAATCACAAAACCATGACAGTGTACCTCATATATAAGGGCCTAAATAGGCTGTCATCTCAGAAACTAAACAGCCACAGTCACAGCATGGATGGCAGTCTTCATGGAAGACCACCATGTGAGGTAAAGTAAATGCAAGGAAGCATGGCTCAACACATGGTTTCTGTGACCTAAATTTGCCAAGTGAGTCTTAAAGAAGTCAAGTGGTTTCTAAACTGCAGTGTTTCTAAACTAGCAGACTAGAACAAAAAAAAATGAATAGGGGACACTCAAAGTACCAGTCAGACCTTTCCACTTTTTTCCTTTAGTCATTCTGTAATTATGCTTTTCTGAGCAACACAACTTTGTTCTGATTTTAATTAAGCATTACTCTTTTTCAGTTGAGTACTTAAATCAGAAAATGAATTTTTGGAGGTGCTAGAACCAGAGGCTAACAGGGCCTCCTTAACACAAAAAACTCTCAGCAAGGAAGCAGTCACATGAAACATTCATGGATCTACAAGCAAAAGCAGTTTTAGCTTGGGCCACACAAGCTTCTTTGATGCATATTCATATTTCTATGTGCAGAGGACGAATAACACTACCCCTGGGAAAAG
The DNA here is from genome assembly GCF_002078875.1 of Numida meleagris. NCBI lineage: Eukaryota > Metazoa > Chordata > Aves > Galliformes > Numididae > Numida > Numida meleagris. The sequence goes on along the minus strand of NC_034413.1, from coordinate 40,255,898 downwards.
AAACTGCTAAGAGTGTTTCATATTGCCATAATAAAATCCTACTTACGAAGATTTTTTCCCTTAAAATAAATAGAAGATGAAGGCTTTCTTATTGAAAGTCTTTTTGGCCTAAGTAGTACCTAAAATGCTGGCAGCTTTTCCACCAAAAAAAGGAGAATTTTTGTCGTATTATTGTCTTGCATAAAATCATAGTTTTTCCAGTAACAAACCCATACCTCTCCAACAAAATATTCTGAGTCATTTGCTGCAACTTTGGCAGACTTCCAGAACTATCTATTCAGCAATTTTCAAAGCAACCCAGAATAAGCAGGCAACCTGAAAAGTTCCTAGCTTCAACTTGATCTCATACATAGCCTTCTAACAGTTCTACAAATGTAAGCAAAACAGAATTTTGTACCTTCATAGAACATTTGAATTGTATCTTTAGCCTCTTTATTCTGTGGCAGACAATTCAGACTATGCATGCCTACCGTGAGTAGTGTGCACCAGTCAGAAAAGACCTGTAGAGAAAAGCGCAGTAAGGAGTTGACATTCACCTTCCGCTGCTTCCACGGACAGAATGAACACAGTTAGGCTTTTGGAGCCTACTTTTCTTTCTCTTTTAAGTTTGTCTGATAGAAATCTAATTTGCTTAAAAGTGAACTTAGTTCACTAAAAAATTCTGCTCTGCAATGTGAGCAATGGCACAATAGAAGTGAACTAAAGCATACAAAACTATGCTGTTTTAAAGCAAAAATCTCCTGAATAAACACTCCTTGTCTTAGTACAAAGATTTATGATGGCTTCTCTCAAAGTAATGCCTCCTATATTTTTTTTCCTGTTAAGGTGTGCCATTGAATTCCTTCATGCGGAAAAGATGACATCCACTGACATTCACTGCCACTTGTTGAACACATACAGACGCCAAACAATGGATGAGAGCACAGTCAGGCAGTGGGTGGTGTGTTTCAGGAGCGTGACAGCATTACTGGTCACCTCCACTGGTGCAGTCTTCTACAAGCACAGCATGCAGGTTCATTGCTGGCAAAAAATGCATAGCCAATGGTAGTGACTATGTTGAAAATTAGTGTTTTGTAGCCAAGAATTTGCTCTATCCAACTGTGTTACAGTGCTCCTTGTTTTGGCTGTAGTTTCCATGGAAATGTATAGGAGGTATGACTTTCAGAGTAACCTACATAAATACCTGTACCAAGCTTTTCTGTCAGAGTGGAGGACATATCTGGATTTTTACTTCATTGTTTATTTTTTTCCTTACAATAAGGGTGGTGAGGCAGTGGGAGAGGTTGCCCAGAGAGGTGGTGGAATCCTCATCCCTGGAAACATTTAAACTCAGGCTGGACAGGACTCTGAGCAACCTGATCTAGCTGTAGATGTCCCTGTTCACTGCAGGACAGTTGGAGTAGATGTCATTTAAAGGCCTCTTCCAAGTCATATGATTCTGTGATTTAACAACAGGGATATAGAGAGCGATAGATAAAATCCTGCCTTACATTATTCAGAGTACAACACTTTCATCTTTTCTGAGCAGCGTTTTACATTTCTAGGTACTTGTGAAAATCCTGTCAAAACAACAAGATTTTAATTTTACAGTATACAGAAGAGATAAAAAAAAAATTACATAAAGAAGACATACAGCACAGACCAAAAGAGGCTGAAAAGTAGTAAAGTACATCATCTGATATTTCAAAGATTTGGTGATGCATACTGCAAGTTCTGTAGATGTTTTATCTGAGTAACTGTTAGTATTGAAACTGGAAACATTCACATTATATTTAGCAAATCTTAGGTAGATTTCACATCATTAATCAAAGTTTCTTTAGTTTATTTTCTAGTCTTAATCTTTTAGTGTAGATAAATTTGTAAAAAAAAGCATCCTCCTTAGAAAGATTACTTAAGTAGATCTTTCATCCATTTAGATTACTCAGCTAAATAAAGATTTATTTAAAATCTCGTTAATTCCACAGAATTTCTAAATTAATATCATTATATTTACTATGGTCAGGATAGCAACCATTTATCAGTGGGAAGTAAAACAATCTGCCACATACAGTAACCTGCATTCATTTTCAATTTAGGATCTTCTAGTCACAAACAAACAGATTCTATCATCACCTCCATCTGTACGATGTTTATAAATAAACTGAGAAAGCCCCTTCTACTTAATGAATAGAAATTATTGTTCCATTTCCTGGATATGGAAAGAAGGAGTTTCTATGTAATCTTAAGGAATGCAACAACTAAACTATTTTGAAATTAATCATTAATCTCTGTTTCTAAAATAACAATCTGAGTTTTAAATAATTGTATACTTAACACAAAGAATCAAAAAAGGTGATAGAGAAGACATATATTACAAATGAAATGTTATGTCTTGCCTGGAATGACTTCTAGATCACATCAACTTTTCTCAGAGGCTCTGCATCATGCATCTCACGTAGTAATACTTTTTTTTTTAATAGTTAAATTTGATTCAAAAATCTCATTTCACAAAAGCTTATAGCTAGTGTTGCAAAACTGAGTAACACAGACCAGGCTCTTGACTAGCAGACCATGTGAAGCAGGACTTTTCATTTAACTGACAGATGCTCGACTGCCCAACCACCCTTTCAACAAGAACAAACACAGATTCATATTCAAAAGTGCAGGACTATAAGTTTCAGACAAATAAAAAGATAAGTTTCATTATCTTCAGCAAAAAAAAAAAAAAACAACAACAACAAAAAAACAAGGTTATTCTTATACTATTGTGCTTATCATAAACTTAAAAACGAAAATAATCATCATCAATGAAGTTAATGATTTTCCCTGCTCAGTGTGTCTTCTTAAGTACTGCACAATGAAAACTTCTTGTGGCTAGGAAAACTCAGAAAAACTTCAGCTTGTATTCTGAAAACAAGCAAAAAAAAATCTGACAAGTTGTTTAGCTTTCTGTTCTAAATGTATTAGACTTCCATTATAAAGATTATCTATTTGTAGTATACTTTCAATCTCTAAACAAATGACCATGAATATTCGCATTGTAATGTAAATATTTCAGATTTGAAAGCTTACCAAAATATCTCAGTTTAAATCTAGATGCTTAAATCTCACCCTGTATAAAAATATTCTTCTTTTAGGCTTTTAAAATCTTAGTATTTAATTTCTGCATAGAATTTGCAGGCATTTGCTTTGCTTTTTAAATGACAGAAACTCATCTTTTTTCAGAACGGTAACTCATGATAACTGTGTTCCTGGAACTCAAGAGACAATTTTAAAACTGCTGTCCAAACTTTCACCACTTCACATGAAGCTTTAGTTTGCTGAAACCCACAATAAATGAAAGAGAAATACTTGGAGAACACATGCACAGGGACACACACATGCACAATGACCTTCATTTGAACTTGCTAAGGAAGCTTCTAACAAAACAGTTAAAGACAGGGACAAAGATGACGATGATGTATAGGACTTTTTTTTTGAATGAATGAATGAAAACTGAGATAGGGTCTTGATTCTTCGGCTTTGTTACAAGTGATGTTCCCCTTCTCCTCAGTTTATGTAACATGTGAGTGAACATTACGAAAACTTTGCCCCTGTTAGGTTGTGAGACTGTGAGGCAAATGATGAGAACATGTGGATGATTAGTGAGTTACTGCATTCACACAGCAGAGCTAAAATGTAAAGGTGAGTATTCTGTGACCTTCAACAGCTTTTTTGAAATCACCGGATTTTTCTGTGAACCACAGTCACATTAAGATTTTTTAAGGGTGCCACTTCCGGCACTTGAAGCCTCCAAACCAACAATAGTTTTGGCTTTTCTTATCTGTGAATCTCTCAGAGTAATATTGTATTAAATAGGCTAAAAAAAGATTGACACTAAACAGTAAAAGAATCATTTCTTGTCTGTTACTGTCAGTGTTGGGAAACATTTGTCTGGCCTCTGTGACCAATACAAAACACATCATCTCACATAGTTTCAGTTTTATATTAATACTAATTTGCTTTCTCTGACACGGGGGATCTTTTTTTCTGTTTGTTCCAAATGAGTTACAGTAACTAAACAAAATGGGTCACCCTAAACCATCTTGCTCAGTACGCACTCATCAAAGTGAGAGCTGCATGCGAACTAATGCTGTGCTAGACAGTAGAGAAGCAACCACAGATGTTCTTAGAACACACAATACACTGCACAGTATGTCTAGATTTTCTTCTAGTATCAGAAGCATTTTGGAACAGAACTGAACATAGTAACATGCTAACTCTTCTCCAAAGATTCACGGAGGAAGTTAAGTAATTCATGGTAATTGCAGACACGTTTTCTTAAATAAGTCATAGTGTCTCCATTGTAGTATTACTCAAGCCATGCAACATTTCTTAGTCTTTCTTTTTCTTTCATGGTGATTTGTCAGGAAACTGCCAAAGTTGATGCACTAGAACACAAGTGTAGTTGGAAAGCGTACTCTGTAAATATATTTTCTTATGGTTAATTGGGAAATAAGCTCTGCAGGATTAGGAAATATTGACTACAGAAGAGAAATAGCCATTTACAAAATGATTAATTTTAAAAATAATTTTGTCTTTTCCATACACTATACTGTCACCAGTGGAAAATTCCTACTGTTTGAGAAGCTATGAAGCTATAAATCAAACAAAATAGGAAACGTCTCCTCAAGCCCTCAATAGATAGAATACAGCCACAATAATAGAACTGTGGAGTGAATGGTTTGGTATATTCATTTTTCATACATCTTAAATCATTAACAGACACCATTCTAGTTGCATTATATTGTGCAATAATAAAATAACATTCTACTTGGAAGTCTCCAAGTTTAAATTGTGAATTATTCAGTATATTTTGGTATTGCTAACATTTAACTTTAGACTAGCTAAGATTGGTTGCGTGACCCTAGTTCTAGGTCAAATAACAGACCTTTTACCATATTATGTGATTTGAAGTGAAGTACCATCTGAGTTAAAATAAGGCAGCTGAAAAGGAAAGAGGAAGTGAGTTCAGGCACCTTCCAGCATAACTGATTGCACTAAATTGGCTGAACAGAAAAGTGAGAAAAACTCTTCATATGAGGCAGGCAGGATGTTTTTCCAGTTTTACTGAGTGATGCTCAGTTACTGAATTAGCAGTTTTACCCTTGAGCAACACAATTCTTTTACTGGGTTTATACTTAGCAAAAAGAGTGGATGATTTACATCATTTTCACCAGTGCTTGAAATCAAAGATCCAAGACGAATTGACTATCTTTTGTCATTTGGAAGTTATCCCAGGAATCATCAGTGCTCAGCAGCCACACAAGGAGAACAAAGTTCAACACCAAAGCCAAACTAAGATTTCCTAGTAACTCAGTTAGGGAAAGAATGATTACTTAGACTCACAGAGATTTCACCTGGAATGGGGAGTAAACAAATGAGAAACAACAAAAAGTCAGTTCTAATACCCATTAACAAATCTTCAGTAATTTTATTCCACTCTTTATCTCAGAAAATACTATGCTACTTGCTATGATGTGCTACTTGGAGATCTTTTTCTTTATACTTTTAAAGTTTATTTGTCATTTATAATCAAAAACTATGCCAGGGAAAATTCTTTTTGCTTACAATGACCGAAGTTGTAAACCTAAATCTAGACTCAGATTTTAAGCCTTCTTATCCTATGTGTCTCAAAATTATATAAAGGACATTGATATATACCCCTTCTGAACATCAGATTGTCAAAATATTCTTCTGTTTTCATAAGACTCCTGAGATATGCTATTAGAGTATGAAAAATACTGCAATTTTCAACATCATATACAGTTCACTCTTGAGGTATACTGTACCATATCCCAATTACCCAAATTGTAAATGGGTTGAGAAAGAGATAACAAACTTGGAATAGGCCATTTCTAAATATTATGCTACAATTTACTGTGGTTACCTAGACTCCTGGTAAGAAGGCTGTCAGTTAATTCTGCATTTATGAGTTTAAAATGTAACATTCTTCTTTCATGCGACTAATTGGTATACAGTTCAGTTCCATTGCTGGCACAGGATAAATTACAACTCAGGCACAACATTGAAGAGTTTCACCAATAAACTTTCCCAAATTGTTTCTATAAGAAACAGTCGTGTGAAATTCACTCAACAAGAGAGCTCAAACTCTAAACACTGTATTTTTTTTTCCCGAAATACAGTCCTAGGCATTTTGGATGTTTACAACATATGTGTTATTTTTATTAATGAAAAGTTATGTATGTGATGGCAAAACTGAGATATATTAGCAGTCAAGACTCACCAGCTGAAGTACATTTCATAAAATCCATCAATTTTTATCTGTACTCATTAAAATAACATTTGTTTAAATTGTACAACAGTGGCTTAACAAGCTGAAATAAATTAATGTCAAATCAGAGCCAAAATGCGATGGAAGCATTCCAAACACACTGTTTGGACAATAATATAAAGAATCCATTTTGGACTGTATATGAGGGAGTCCACTACTCATTTCTGTGGTACTGGCCTGACCTACAGCTTATTTAAATCAGTGGAAAGCTTTTTATCGATAGCTTGCACTTCGGATTAGCTCTCTATGTATTCCTGTTTCTAACTGTGTCAAAAACTCCCTACTTCACCAAACATCTGGTTCATACTCAAGAAAATTACACTCAATGTAAAGAAATACTGCTTGCAATCATTTTCAGAATAGATTATATGAGAAAAATCATCAAATCTGAGCAGACTTGGCATTTTTACATAAAACAACCCTCTAGCCCCATCTTCAACTTTACTATAAACTCGAAAGCTCAAGAAATATGAGTAGAGATTTATCCACAGCAACCTTCAGTGTTCTAATTAACAAATTATATTAGTTAATACATTAAGACTGGCTTTCATATTTCCCTTTGATAATTATCACACTACATTCTTCACTTTAGCTCTAACATCCATAACAACTTTATTACTGGAGGCTGAGATTCTTTATATTTCATTAAACCAGGGTTTGAATTTGCAACGATACCAATAAACATTTGACCAATTATTTAATTAAAGTTTTCCAGGAACTATCTTTGAACTGTCAGAGTCATGCACCTTTCAGACTTAACTTTTATCAGATTCAAATATGGAAAAGTCAAGTGCAAAAATGAAGACTGAAAACAAAAGTTAAAAAAAAAAAACAAAACAATCCACTTCCAGGGATAGATCATACATCCGAATGCAACACTGATTTAAATTGATACAACCTATCCATCTACAAAGGTTAATCTAATGTTATTAAGCAGCAAGAAAGTTCATAAATAATGCTCTGAATTTAATAATATAGAAAGGGAGGGCAGCACAGATACTCAGAAGGTCACTAAATCTTGTCCCATGTAAACAATCACTGTTACAATTCTACTCACTAAGTTGTCATAGGGCATCTTTAAAACAATTTGGGACATTTTCCCTCCACTATTTAGATGATGGTTAGAAGCTTTATAATTTTGAGCTGTGAATAAATTTATCAAATTTATTCACAGCTACTTCATATATTTATTTGACTTGCTAGTTTATTGAGTGGGCCATTCAGAGCTCACTAATGCACAGTAAACTAATACTCCCAGTTATTAATTTATCCGGAATTGAATAATTGACAAGTGATAGAGCTGAGGTGACAGTCTCTATGAAATACAATCTAAACGTTCTCTTCATCAGAAAATTGATGTATAATCAGAATTCATTTGAATTTTTTAGACTGAAATATTATTCTACTAATGCTATACATTGAATAGTCATGCATCTTTGATTTGACATAATCCCAGAAATAAGGTCATAAGCTTGCTCTATAGTCTCTGCAAATCAGTGCTCTTCATCTTACAAGCTTCTGTAAACTTAAGGGAAGTATATAGACCCATATAGAAGAGTCATACACAGCACATTCTTGAGAAGTTTCACTGAAGATGTTTTTGATTTTTATAGCAATTATCTTTCTGTATTTTTTCCTACCCTGTAGGCGATATCATTTTATATTAAATTTTACAGTGCGCTCACAAGCAAACAAAAATCTTATAGGAGGTTTAATCTTCTAGAATGAAACTGTGGAATTACCCACAAAATAGGTTTTTCTTATCCTCTGGGGATATCAGCACAATGGTTTGAAGTTAAGTGGTAAAACTACCTTGAGGCTTCACTGGTGGATTTGCTCCCTGCTTTGAGTAATGAGAGCAGAAATTCTCTACTGGAGCTTATCAGTCTTGAATGGAGCCCTGCTGGACATCAAACCTGCTCTTGAACAGAGTGCAAAACTAAAAATAATTCTGTCCCTTGCCTCTCCCTCATCAAAAAAAAAAAGAGAAAAAACATAACCTATCACATTTGTCACAGACCCTTCTCAGAGATAAACTGACTAGGTTAAAAGTTTTGCTTGCAATGTCTTTGCAAATCAGAATACTTGATTGTCACATTACTTTCGAGTTTAGTCTGAAATATTCTGATCTACCATTATACTGAATGTAGCTGTCAAGCAGAAACTGTGCGAGACTTCTCATGTTAACAGCTCCAGCAGATTTAATGACATTTTTATAAGTGCTTTTATTCTGTCTCACATCTGTCAGATTAAAGCATGTTGCATTCATAAAAATAATCTTTCCTCAGTCCTGGACTTGAGATTTTTCCTATGATTTGTTTCCATGGGCAAACACACTCCTTTTCAATTTTAATGATGAGATTTCCCAATTGGATTTAATGTGCAGTAATCCCCTAGAAAAGGTACCAATGCTAAACAATATACTTTTTTAAATTTCCTTTTTATTTCAAAGAGTCACTGCATATTAATTCCAAAACATCCCTGCCTACCAAGTAGGTGCATTGCTATCATGCTAAAGAAAAAGCTTCAGTCCTTTAGGCCATTCATATGCCATCTTTAAAATCTCAATACAGATTACAATGTAGGGAAAACACTGAACAATGATTTGAACACTTTTTTGTTCAAAATTGTACAACCACAACTCAGCAGCTGAAAAGCTCACCACCAAACATTCTGTCACCAAAAAAAAAAAAATCACAGCTCACTGTACCTGTGCAGGGCTGCTGAGTTTCAGCAGGCCTTCCTTCTGGGCGCAGTCAACACTGCTAGCTGAAATTAAGGACTGCATGTCCCTTTCCTATTGAAATAATTTCGCTCCTTTTGACAAAGCCAAAAGTGGTGAGGATTACTTTTTTGTTTTCACTTGTAGCTGTGAAGCTAAATCAAACGTAAACAAATAGACCAATGTTTTGTATCATCCAGAAGGTCAAACAATATCTTCAAGAAAAATGATTCTATAAAGGCTGCTCTGAAAATAATGCCTCCTGTTTTATTCTGTTGGTTCATAATATCAGAAGCAGATGGTGGTGGTATGGAAGAGGTTGAACCTCCCCACCAATATTTCAGTACGTGTTGTTGCTGTGTGACAGATGGCAGCAGAGGGGTAGTTCGACAAAATGTCGTCTGACATGAAAGTGTGTATGAAGCAAAGGTGTGTCACTGAATTCCTCAATGCAGAAAAAGCAACACCCATTGTCATTTGTAGACACTTGCCGAACATTTATGGAGACCAAACAGTGAATGTGAGCACAGTGAGGCAGTGGATGGTGCGTTTCAGCAGTGGTGACAGTGACGTGAACAACGAGCCACATTCTGGACAGCTATGAACAGCTGTCACACTATGAAATGAAGAGAATCCCAATCAGCCCATCCACACAAATCTACTAACAGTGGTGACTATGCAGAAAAATAGTGTTTTGTAGCTAAGAATTTGCTCTATCAAACAGTGTTACTGTGATACTTGCATCTATTCTAGTCTTCGTGTAAATAAAGGCATTACCTTCAGAGTGACGTATGTACCTGAAGTATATTCTGCTATTACTAGCATGGAAACTAGGTTTCCTTAGGTAGTAATAGACAAGGCTATTTTAACTGTGAAGAGATGGGCTAGCAGTTAATTTATGTTGCTGTACAGACAGCTGGCTGACAGAACTAAGACCTTTCCTGCTTCCAAGTAAAGCTAGTGATATTGCAAACATTTCCCCCCCCCAGAGTTTTATCTTAAGACTTACTATTTTCCCCTCAAATTAGTCAAGATAAGGATTTTTTTTAATGCATATAAGTACTCATCTGCAAAAGCATTATCTATCAGATTTGTACCAGTTAATAGATTCTTTGGACCAAATCTTTTGAAAACAGCTCTTAATTATAGAAGATAAATATAGCACCATAATGAAGGATACACTTTACTGTCAATGGCATGGAACCATTAGGAAACACTAACATGTTCTCGTTGCCCTCTACAAACAGAGCTATGCATTTCTTCTTTCTGACTGTCAACAACTGTCTGGCCTAAAATAAATTTTTATTATATTATTCCTTGAAGTTGAAATATAATATACATTTAACGTTTGTTTCAAACACCCAGAATTATACTCATCTGTTATATAGCTTCATATAGTTATAGTTTATAACACACCATAAAAGATGCTTTAATTGTACTTAGGCAGTTTAATTTTAACCATGAACTTGAATTTTTCTCTTCAGTTGAAGATATTGATACTATGCTCTAGAAGCACAGAGAAGTTATACAAATAAGCTTCATTTTCTCTACGTTTGGAAATACTGTCTTTAGTTACATTTAAGCACAATTTAAGACTCCTTAACTAACTAAATCTTTCAGAAAATGGCAGGTGTCTTTTCACTTTAGAGTTCTTTTGGGGGGCACCTCCGGCATTTGCTTTTGCTTAAATTATCTTTTTTTTTTTCCTACTGAGCTCTACTGAATTTTCATACATTTTAGTGTAGCCTGTGGATAAAAATGAGGCCTGAGGGAAGTTTACGTAGCTGTTTCTGCTTATCAGGACCCATTCTCACTTATGCCATGAATCAAATTTATCCTTTTTCATCAGAGAAGGACATTGAGGCATAATTTATATGCCATAACGGAATGATACTCCCATGTTATTGGTAATGACATGGTCTAGCATATCAATAGATAATATTTCAAGACTAAACATTGTTAAGCATAATGTATCTGATGTCATCGGTCATACTAGGACTTTATCCTGATCTTTTTCAAATCCACCTCTTCTTTTATTCTACTACTATTATCTCTTGACAGCAGTCAGATTACACATCTACTACTGCTCTGTCAAGTAAAAACCATATCCTTTTGTCCTACACATCATCACTTGTTCAAATCCTCCAATATTCTCCACCTGGACAGCTCTCTCAACTCACCTGTAAAGACCAATCTAACATATATTATTTTGATAAGAACTTCTTAATGTAGCTAATTGCCTCCACAGATACTCCTTTAGAGTGTTTCTTTCATTATCCACATTCCATATCCCTAATTGTATTACTGAGTAACATACAGATTCCTAATTAATATACACAGTATCACACTTTTCCCCAAGCAACAGGGGAGCAGCTGCAGGATGAATTCAGTCTATAGTTAAATCTGTGATGCTAAACGTGGAGCTACCATTTAACTTTATACAAACAACATGCAATACGATTGCTGAGTGTAGTGACAGATATTTAGGAAAATATCTTTTAAGTCAGATGGCAGTTATTTTGTCAGGCCTAATGCTAAAATAAGAATTCACAAAAAGAAAACAACATCATACTTAAATATCTGAAAAAGAATTGACTCTGCTGGAAATCTGTGGAATAAAATGGATGCTTACAAATTCTTGCAAATCACAGGACAAAGCCATGGCTTTTACTTGAATGAAAAAATCAAGATTGGACATTCTTAAAAAAAAAAAACAAAAAAAAAAACACCTTTGTTTTGTATTTTAGCATCTGAAGACTGATTAATGTGAAAAAATGTTCTGCCTTTATTAACTTGTATTTCTAAGGATGACATTCTAAGAATGAGGTAGTAGAAGAAACAGTATTTCAATAGCAAACTCATGATCTATCTAGCACTATTTAACACAAAATAGATGCTCTGTTTTGCTATTACAGGGCAGAATCAACAATCAAAAGACAGGAAGGTAATTAAAGATTTGGCTCAACACCAGACTTACAGGAGTATAAGGAGACTCAAATCTGTTTTCTTAAGACTCTATGAAAAAGAAATAAAAGCTCCACATACAAGACCAAGAAATTCAAAACTGAGGAAACAACATAATAATTCTACTGCAGTGCCCTGACATTGTCGTCCTTCTGCTTTTAATGAGCTGACATCCAACAGGTCTCAGAAAAGGTATCCAAATGAAGAAGTCATAATTTCATAGCATTTTCCCCTCCACCCTGGGAACTAGATTAAATTCATTTGGAAGGGTTCACCAAGTATAAAAATGTGCCAACAGGAAGAAAGGTTTTTAAGGTTTCTTTAATTATTATTCTTATCTTTAGTTCTTTTATAGTAATAGCAATGTTACTTTAAATTAACGTACTAAGTTAATGTAACATTTTGGGTAGAGAACACTATCTCAAAATTTCATTCTTAAGTAGGAACGAACTTGGCCAGAGAAAAAAAGAATAAAATTGAACATAAGACAAAATAAAAACAGATTTTGTTTGAAAATTCTGCTCCCCCCTGGCCTGTTCTTACTGGGATTAAATCTGTAAATAGTAAAACTTGATTCAGGTTTCAGAGAAACTAACAATAGCACTTTTTAATTTATGCTTGATTCATGAAGGCATTTACACCTGAGGGTGACTATTTTAATCAAGGGATAATAAGGCTCTTTGCATGCTGAATTTTACCTAACTACAGTCTTCACAGCTAGCATAACACAGCTAGAATAACAGAATGATCACTTCCTAAGAAAGCTTATTAATAAAAAGTAAAGCTATGTTGACTTTTTAAGAGATCGCTTTTGTTTTGAAACTCCATCTGTTCTGCTGATTTGCCAATATTAAATCTGCTTCTCACGATAGCAATTCGTTTATGAGGATGTCTGTTTCTAAGAGTTCAGAGTCTGACAGTGAGCTACAGCGCAGCTAGCAAATACTGAGAATATAAAAATTAATGCCAAGAAATACACTGCTCCCTACTGGAGCATCTAGAAAAGAGCAGAGAACATATTTCCTTCATGCTTCTTAAAGTAACAAATTAATTTTCCACAGTTTTGGACTATACTACACCACAGAGTTGAACTATAAAATAAATATTAATAAGTGTCTGGGTAAAAATGTAAATGATAAGAGAATATATTAAGTAGATGAAACATGGAAAATGTTATGCTTTCTAAACAAAAAATTAAGTGAGGAAAATGCAAACTATATCCAAAGCAAATTTTCTTTTTTACCCTGAAGCATTATAAGGGGAAAATAAAAAATAACTATACCAATTAACTAAGATATAATACTGTTTACTGATAAGAAGAAGATACATAAGATCTTAGCAATATCTAGAATTATTTTACTTACTTTCAGTCTGGCAGTTTCAGCCACACGTCACATTTTGCTGCCCTCCCTAATTGCAATTAAGCTGTGAAACTGAAAACTTAGAATAGTGCCACTGTGGATTAGAGCTGATTTGACTGTATCTCAAATACACCAGATAAGAACAACAACAATTTCATGCACTTGACAGTTCACAGAACCTAACAAGATCAGTACTTTGATTCCAGCACATCAATACAATCAAATAAGAGCTTGTCTAGCTTCCATAAGGTCGCTTACTGACAGATAAATGGAAAATTTAATGATTTATACCATATCCAGTGAAGTCTGTCATTCAACAATATGGAAACGCTTAGTACTTAGTGTTAAGAAGTTAGCAAAAAAAATAAAAGCTTTTAATTAAGAGTCTTATGCTATTGCTTTACAGAAACTCTACATCAATTTATGTTTCAGAAAAACATCAGAGCTTCTGAACATTTACCTAAACTAGATTTGGGACTTTTTAGATATCCTTTGTAGAAAGGCTTCTCATATCTTGCACCTCTAAGATCTGGTGTTTTACTCTTGGCACAGATGGAAGGGTGGCATTTTCTCTCTCTCTCTTTTTTTTCCCCTGCAGGTCTGCAGGGAAAAAAAAAGAGAGAGAGAGAAAAGCAGGTCTTTTGGTTTTGCTAAAATTCTGCAAGTCTGCAGAATCTGATTGCAGATCTTTTGGTTTTGCTAAAATTCTAATTGGTGAGCTTTGGGTTGAATTTTCAGTTAGATCCAGACTGTGTTTGTCTCTTTGCATTAAACTTTCATTATCGAAACTGAGAACTAAAACATTCACTGCATTCACTGTACTTTATGCTAAGACTTAGTTACCTGGAGATACATTCTCCATAGTAAAACAGAATTGTTATTCCTTTGGTCTGTATGATACTCAGCTGAAAGGGTTTGAGGTCATTTACTCTGTGCAATATGGTACAAGGTATGGTCTTACAGTATATTTTGGATAAACACACAGTTACCAACTGCATAACAGTTCAGCAGCGAATTCAAGCTGCTAAGAAAAACGTGGATAATGAATGGCTGGGCATCAAATATCTATCATGACAAACTGACAGCTACAGTAAATTTAAATCTTACTATGTTGTCTCCAAAGTTAAAACCACAGAATGGACTTGTGGGAAAATGACATTAAGAGTTTACTTTCTACGCTTCCATGAATGAAGAGATTCAAATTCTCCTCACTCATTTGACTTGCCAGTTTAATGTATCTCTGTAAAATTTCATTATCAGTGAAGATGCTATAACTTATCGTTTCTCCCTTGCCTGTGGCAACAGATCAGCTAACAAAGGGTTCCAGGATCCTGCCTTTTCCCAGCTATACACACATCTTCTTCAGCTTAAGGTAGAACAAATGCAGGAAACGGTGGAATTACAGGTTGGTTTTTTTGTTGTTGTTGTTTTTTTTTTCCTAGAAGGGGACTTTGAAACTTAGGAAAGAAATTCCTATCAGCACTTTACTTACACAACCATGAATTGGAGGAAATTGGCTGCATCAAGTGGATTTAAGCTGACTGACATGACAGAGAACTAGATCGTCACTTCCTAAAAGGGATGGGCAAACACACTCCCCGGATGCACCTTCCTCTAACATTTCCTGTGCCTTTCCCTATTAACTCATTTCCAGTTAACCAAATAAAATGTGTCTGAACACTAGAAAGTGTACCCAGAAAAGCCGTTGCTCCAAACGCCTTCAGTGTAACAAGCTCTATTAAGTGTAAGAGCTCTTGTATTAAAATGTTATAAATACAGGAAGCAAAGACTTGGAAAGGAGACAGATAAGATATCTATCATGAAAATCAGCTGAATTCCTAACAACCTTACTACTTGATATTGCAGAAGTACTACTGAAAATCTCAGCGTGGGGGCAAACTCTTTGGAGCTAACACAGTCCTCAACTTACAGATCTTATACAAATGGAAGTTCATTCACGGTTAAAGGCAGAGGGGAAAAATATTTTATTTTATTGCAAGCCATTACTTCACATTGAAAAGTAATAATTAACAAGATCTGAAGACATAACAATATCTTACTAAGAGAACTTTGAGATAAGTAATGGAGATTGAAATGCAAGACATTTCCCAGGAATTAATGACTGGCCAGTGAGAGCTGCTGGTGCCTGACTGAACTTCAGACTGAGTCCCAGATGGTCACTAAGTCCCAGGAAATGTCTTGAAGCTCAATCACTGTAATACAACAATTAAATCATAGAATCACCAAAGTTGGAAAAGACCTCCAAGATCATCCAGTTCAACTGTCCACCTACCTCCAAGAGTTCCCACTAAACCATGTCCCTCTGTGCAACATCTAAATTTTTCTTGAACACCTCCAGAATCGGTGACTCTACCACCTCCCCGGGCAGCCCATTCCAGCTCCTGACCACTCTCTTGGAAAAGAACTATTTCCTAACGTCCAACCTGAATCTCCCCTGGCGCAACTTGAGGCCATTCTCTCTAGTCTGATCACTAGTCACATGGGAGAAGAGGCCAACCCCCACCTCACCATAACCTCCCTTCAGGTAGCTGTAGAGAGCAATAAGGTCTCCACTGAGCCTCCTCTTCTCCACACTAAATAATCCCCACCCCCTCAGCCAGTCCTCATAAGGCTTCTGCTCCAGACCACTCACCACCAGTTTCATTGCCCTTCTATGAACACACTCCAGGGCCTCAATGTCTTTCTTGGAATGTCAGGGCCTAAATGGAAAACAGTACTCAAGGTGCGGCCTTGCCAGGGCTGAGTACAGAGGGACAATCATTTCCCTACCTCTGCTGGCAACGCTATTTCTGAAACAAGCCAGGATGCCATTGGCCTTTTTGGCTGCCTGGGCACACTGCTGGCTCATGTTCTGTTGAGCTGACCAATACCCCCAGGTCCGTTTCCTCCGCACAGTCTTCCAGCCAACTCTGCCAAAAGCCTGTAGCATTCCATGGTGGTTTTTGTGGCCAAAGTGCAGGACCCGGCACTTGGTATTGTTGAACTTCAATGCCATTGGCCTAAGCCCAGAGATGAAGCCTGTCCAGACCCCTCTGCAGGGTGTTCCTATCCCCAGGCAGACTGACACTTCCTGCCAACTTGGTGTCATCTGCAAACTTACCAAGGGTGCACTCAATGCGCTCATCCAGGTCATCAATAAAGATATTGAACAGGATGAGCCCCAGTACCGACCCCTGGGGAACACCACTTGTGACCGGTCACTCATAGAATGAGATGAGGTTGGTCAAGCAGGTCCTGCCTTTCATGAACCCATGCTGGCTGGTCTGATCTCCCAGTTGTTTTGCACATGCCATGTGATCTCACTCAAGACAATCTGCTCCATAACCATCCCTGGCACTAAGGTCAGGCTGAAAGTCCTGTAGTTCCCTGGATCTTCCTTATGACCCTACTTGTAGATGGCAGTCTCACAGGCAAGCCTCCAGTCCTCTTGGACCTCTCTAGTTGACAAGGAATGCTGATAGATGAGGGAAAGCAGCTTGGCTATCACCTTCACCAGCTCTCTCAGCACCCATTGGTGGATCACTTCCAGCCCCATAGTCTTGTGGCAGTCCAGGTGGAGTAGTAGATCTCTAACTGTTTCCACCTGAATCATGGAGGCTTTATTCTGCTCCCCATCCAAGACTTCCAGGTCAGGGGGTAGAGTGCCCTGAGGATAACTGGTCTGACTTTTAAAGACAGATGTAAAGACACTGAGAACCTCAGCCTTTTCCTCATCCTCAGTGGTCATGTTCCGTGCTGCATTCAGTAAAGGATGGATGTTCTCCTTAGCCCTCCTCTTATTGTCAATAGATTTGTAAAAAAGTTTTTTGTTCTCTTTTACCACAAGAGACACGTTGAGTTTAAGCTGGGCTTTTGCCTTTCCAGTTTTATCCCTGCACATCCTAGCAAATTCTTTGTACTCTCTTCGAGTTGCCCATCCCATCTTCCACAGGAGGTAGAGATTCTCTTTTTCTCCCAGAGCCTTAGGAAAAGCTCCCTGTTCATCCACACCAGTCTTCTTTCCCGCCAGCTCATCCTGCAGCACAGAAGGATAGCCTGCTGCTTCCCTTTAGGACTTCTTCTTGAGGAGCAACCAGCCTTCCTGGACCCCTTTTACCCTTCAGGACTAATAATAAGTCCATACCCACAGGCATGGTGTTTTAACAGGGGACTTGCTCTTTCAGTTGGTATGTCCAGGACATTGCTGGAGAATTACAAATCTGCAAATCAGCCAGCTTGAATCATTTCTCAATATGCCATGTATCTTGCAATAGATTACATATGGTATTGCCACTTGCCAGGCTACAGCACTGACATTTTGCATCTATTTCTACATATCTTCCTGTTTTAAATGTCTGCTCAGAGAAACACAATCTGTGTCAAAACTGGATTTCCTCCTTTAAGCACATTCAGTCAGACATAGTAGTTCTGAATTCAGCCTGCATGTGGTTTATATTTCAAACTGTTGTTTAAAATACACTGTGTAATTTTTCTTTTTAAATTTATGCTGGACCAGAGTAATATTTTACACTCCTGATCTTAGTGTTTTGCCTTTCCCAACTACAGGCTCTGATATTTTTGCCCAAGCCACCTACTATGCCCATAAAAACCAAGCAGAGACCTGCATACCCTGTGCAACCTGATTTAACATCAGACAAACTAATCTGAAACCAGGAGCAACAAAGCTGACTAGTCCTTTTCAGCAATCTTGGGCTCATTGCTATGCTGATTTGGTTACTTGAAACAAGTCAGCATCACAGCCCTGCACTGTGTTGTGCTACATGAGATGGAACTTCATTGTTGCCCAAAATTATACCATATAGATAGCTCTGTTCCAGTTCACAAGCAGCCCTGATGAACACAAGATGGTGGTAGTGGGGGAAGTTATAGAGGTTTCATATTTTACAAGCAATTAATAGGTGATCTCAGTTATAAATGTTTGCTTGTTTCAAATCATGAACTACCAGCATACTTGGTATATTTCTCAATAATGCTGCTCTGCATTTCAGCAGTATTTTTCCCAGTCTAAGAAAGAACTCTCATACCCAGAATAGCCCAGAGGAAATCCAATTTTCATGCTCATTCTAAAGAATTTAAAGCTGAAATGCACAGATTAAGTCTCAGAAAAGGCCAGACAGTTAGCAGAAGAACTGGGAACAGAGTTCAACAGTTCTGATTTTCAGTCTCCTTAGCCAGAACACATAGCTTCTCGAGAATAGCCAGTTCCACAGCAATTCTCTCAACAGCAACCAAACAGGAACTGCCTGAAAAAATAGGATTCACAGTTTACTGGTTCATTATTAAGGTACAAACAGTGGGGAACTGAAAAACCACTATGATGTGAAAAAAGTTAGGTAAGTTACGCTACATTATGATCAACAACAAAATTGTTCCTCCCACAAAGGCAATACAAAAATTGCGTCAATAATCCAGCCATTCTTTCTTCTCCTCTTTTTTACATCACACTAATAATTCACAAAAAACTTTAATATGGGACTCCTAACATTTTCATTCCTGTGGAGAGAAGATGCATCAGCTACTCATATTGCACTATGCGAGTACCCCATTAATCCTCAAGTCCATTACCAATGCTGGTGTACCTGCAAAATGCAAATACAGCTATATAGCATTTCCCAAATGCAGGCAGTTTCTTTCTTGCATTGTTTTTTTTTTTTCTCCTAGCTAGAACTTCATAGCCAGAGTATAACTCTTGCACCAGGTGTGGTCCTGAGTACAGAAAAAACATCAGCAGACAAGATTTCTCTCCTTTTTATACCATGACAAATGAAGTGAAATTGTGCCTTTTTGTTTTCAGGAGGAGAGCTCTGGAACTAATTCAGTTGCAGATTTTCCCTTTTTCTCCTGCCTAACACAGATCTTGTTCTAACATAATGAGTAATGCTAAGGCCCAGCAAGAACAAAATCTCAGGACAAAATAAAGGAGTTGTTTTGTGCATTGCTCAGTAACTAATGATTCCATAAACGTGTTTGTGTATATATATATGTCTGTAAGTATATATTTCAGAATATATATAAGCTTCATTTACTTAACATACAGTAGTACTGTTTTACATCTGTCCTACCATACTGTATTAATTTACTGTGTATAAAAAGAACCTCAACGAAAGACCTATATGAATCCTGGTTGCTAAGCACCTGATTTGCTAGTGTCTCATAAATGAGAAAGTACAGAAACTGTACAATACGCTGTGATTCAAAGAAACAGGATTAGGCAGAAAATGAAAGAAAATGGTGAAACTCAAGGATGTTAGAAGCAAAATTTTACTGCATTATGCCATTTGTCTTTTCTTCATAGACAAGCAATCAAACCAAAGTGTTTAGGGATGTTCACATCCAGATCTGAGTTTTTTTTCCACCAGGAAATTCAAAACAGATCCAAATGAAAAAGGAGCTAACAATCAGAGACAGAGTATTATTATGTAGATGGATTTGTCCAACACATTATCCCACTCCCTCAGGTTTAGTAGACAGAAGTGGGACTGTTTTCCTGCCAGAAACAAATGCCAAAACAACGAGAGTCATGAGCTGCACTTAAAAGAGAATGTAATGACTGTCGCCTGTTTTATGCTTAGATGTTAGATAATTCAAACCAAGATAGAGTGGTGGCTATGCAGTCTAACTACAATAAACATATCTTGGAAAAAAGATGGTTGATATTAAAACACATTTGTTTTCTGCTTCATTATTAAGCGTTTGCACAATCACGTAATACACAAGACGTGCATAGCTCACTCTGAAATTAATACCTCATATTTATTTCCATAAAAATGACAACAAATGAAAAGAGCACAAGAACACTATTTGATAGAACAAATTCTCAGCTACAGAAAAGCATTTTTCAAAATATTCACCAACAATTGCTATGCATTTTTGCCAGCAATGAACAACAGCCTGCACGGCACGATCGTAAAAATCTACACCAGCAGAGGTGACCCACTCTTGCTGTTGCTACTGATGAAAAGCACCACCCACCACCTCACTGCACTCACATCCACTGTTTGGTCTCCATAAACGTTCAACAAGTGTCAATGGATGCCATTTCTTCTGCATGGATGAATTCAATGGCACATCTTTGTTTCACATGCACTTCCATGTCAGACAACATTTTGTCAGACTGCCCTTCTACTGCCATCTGTCATATGGCAACAAAATATAACAGAATATTGGCAGGAAGGTTCATCCTCTACTGCCATACCACCAATATCCCACTCTGACATCATGGACCAAGAGAATAAAATAGGAGGCACTACTTCTGGAACAATCCTTTTAAATAAAGAGTGGATTCTGTGTATAAGCCTCCAGGTTTGATACAGTGTTCCTTTAAATTCTTCTGCCAGACTCAGAATGGAGACAGGAACTGAACCAACAAAGCTGAAAATTGACCTTCAACAGTTGGAGAAAGGTCTGTTGCAGGCCTGAATTTGACTACCATACATTTGGGGGATTTTTTTTTTTAATCTATTAATAACACATAGCTTGAGATAATTTATCAGAATAAGGAAGATTCTTCAGTTCAAAACTCATAACAGTTAAAATTTTCAAGTAGTAGCAGAGAACTCTGGATATTCACTCACATTTATGTCAAAGGATGTGACAATTCTATGAATGCGCTTTGTGATCTTTTCTGAAGTCAAACATTATTTCTCCACCACAGAATGTAATAAATTACAGTGTCTAATAGGATTGTAAGTCAAGATGGAACACTGTCTGAAACAGTCTTATAACTCATTTCTAAACATTGCATATTTTGAATGCTGCTATCCAGAGAGATCAGAATTAGGGACCTACAAAGATCATCCAGACCAACTGCCTAAGTACATAAGGATCAACCAAAACTGAACGGAAATTATTGAGGGAATTGACCAAATGTCTTTTGAACACTGACTTGCACTGCACATCAGCCATCTCACTAGGAATTCTTTTCCAGTGTTTGACAACTATCACAGTACAGAAATGTTTTCTAATGTCCAGTCTGAACCTCCCCCAGTACAACTTCGTGCCTTTCCCTCACATCCTGTCCTTGATTATCAGGGAGATCAGCACCTCCCTCTCCACTTCCTCTCCTCAGGAAGTTGGAGACTGAAGCATTAAACCATACATCATGAGCACTAATAAAATCATAACTTTCCTGAAAATTAACAGTAGTCCAAGTGAGATATACTATAAGCACTGGTTTGTGTACCAGTCCTAAAATCAGAGGACAAATAACAAAGCATACAAATTATGGGTGACAAAACAACTAAAAAAGGTAGTTAGGATCAAGCTGAAGGGAAAAATGACACCCTTTGTATTGATAAATTTATGCAAGAAAGGGAAGCTATATAATTTTTTTTTTTATAATCTGTGGAAAAGAGATGAGCTAAGAACTAAACAGAAGCAGATAACCTGACTGATCACAAACTTGAATGTCTGAAGAAGCAAACTCTCTTAACGTTTTTCTCCATTTATTATTAACTGCAGTGTTTTGAACAGCTGATGTTTTCTGAATCCAAAAGGCAGATACGTCAGCAGGAGATGAACTAGAGTACACCCAGTTATGTCAGTATTCTGCATGGCTTTTATCACTGGGCGTGAACAGTAACTTCCAGGCATGTGAAACTCAGAATTAGATACATTTTTCAGAGAACCATAGTAAGAACAACAACAAAAATCTCTCATATTTCAGAAGTAATATATACATGGGGAGTATGTTTTTGTTTTAACAGGAAGAGTATAAAATCATTTTTGCAATAGAATTTATTTGATGCTTCTTTGCTAAAAATCAAAATGTTTTATTGCTATTGTCCATCCTTTGCTCTGTGAAATTTAATGTAATTTTATGTAATGTGCCTTTTTTTTTTTAAACTATTCTTATACTGAAGACATGTTACTGTTCAGTAAGAAGATGCTTCATATTCTGGTTTTCTTTAATTATGCATATTTTTACTAGAACTAAGTACTGTAAAACTGAGTTTTCACATTAAACTCATGTTTCAAGACCATCCTTAATTTCAGTTTTCACAGAGTTAGTATTTAAGTGAAAATATTTGTATTTTAAGATGTAATAGGCTCTGCGGTACACACACAGCATGACTAAGCTGTCCTTGGGCAACCTTAGCTGTTCTCAGGGATTTGAATTACAATCTCTGGGTCAGTGATTCTCAGATTTCTTTCCCCCTCATTCCCTTCCCCTTTGTTCACACATGTAATTCAAACTGCTTCTACAGAATCTTCTCCAGATGTCCTCTTGCCAAATGAAAAACATGTCAAAACTAGTTCATTTTCTCTCCTTTCAGCTCCTTTCCTCCTGGTTTTGCTGTAACTGCCAGCACAGTACATTCCCTGTCACACCAATATTCAAGTCTTCGAGTATGGTATTATTTTCAGCTCTTCTCCACCTGAAAATGCTCCAGTCACACAATAACAATTAATGTTAATCCTACCGCCTTCAGTATCATCTCTCTGCAGCACTGTTTCAAACAGACATCAAAAATATATCAAGTACCACAGATTACACAAAAGGACAATTTATCAGCCACTGAAGGCCTTGCCCAAATTTGACAGAAAAGAAAAACTATTATTCCTGCAAAACACAGAACTGTAGAATCATTTAAGTTGGAAGGGACATTTAAGTGTCATCTAGTCCAACTCTCATACAACAAACGGGGACATCTACAGCTAGGTCAGGTTGCTCTGAGTCCCATCCAGCCTGACCCTGAACATCTGCACAGATAGGGCATCCACCACCCCTCTGGACAACCTGTTGCAGCACTTCACTACCCTTATTGTAAGAAACTTTTCTTTATATTCAGTCTAAATCTCCCCTCTTTTAGTCTGAGACCATTTCCCCTTGAACTTTCACAATATATACATTGCTACAGAATGCAAAATATTCATTAGAAAGTGAACTTGTAGGCACTTAGTAAAAACAAAATGCCATCTGTATTGAGCTGACTTGCTGACAGCAAAATCCTTACATAATATCAGGCCCTACTCCAACTACACAGTTTAAGAACAGTTATAACTTCGGTATGGAACACAAAACTAAGCCAGCCACTATTTCTGAACTTCTACATACTTATACATCTTTATTATTTCTCTTCATTTTCTACAGGATTTCAACTCATCTATGGGCACAAGCTCTTCTATTACTATCTTTAGATCTAATCCTGTAACATAATGCAGATTATGAGTCCTTCTTTCAAATATAATTTCAAGAAAATTTTGTCTTTTGAATGAAAGAAAGAAACCACAATGGAAATGTCAAGTTTTTGCAATCCATTTTAGAGCTCCTGGATTGCATTTCAGTAGTACCTTCCTGAAAGAAGCATTTTCATATTCAAGAATAATCACAAGGGAACAAGTTAAGCTAAAAAATATTACATCATAGGCTGCATGAAAGATAAGAGATTTCATCTTCTTCTTTAGTTCATCTTAACAGTTATGTAAAAAAGATTTCCCTCTGCTGAAGTAAGGAAAGAAATCTTGCATCTTCCTTATGATTTAGAAAATGTAATGTGTATTTTGCAAGTAAATTTAAAAAGAAAAACTTTCCATGAGTTACCTATTCTAGTTTTCATAAATGTGTAATATTTTTAATTGCAGAGACAATGTTTTATATATATTTGAAATTAAAGTAAAATATTGTCTCAAGCCTCTGAAGTAAGTTGTGTGAAATACGGTGAAGGGGGCTTTCTTAATACTTGGCAGGAATTTCACCTTATCAGGTCGGAATGTATTCTCAGCTTCTAATCTGGTTGCTGTATTTTTTCCATGCAACTGAGCTGGTGGAAAGGGCACATTTCAGAATGAAAGCATGGAGCACAACACACTTTTATGAAACTAACAAACAAAAAATATCAAGAAATCCAAACCTCAAACCTGATTATCTGGAAAGTGACAAAGATGAAGCAAAAAAATATATATATATATATATCCCTATTAATGTCTAGAGCTTACTTTGTGTTTAGCAGAATTGTTAGTTGTTTTCATGTAGAACTAAACATTATGCACTGACTGGTAAGAACATGCGTATGATATAGATGTTTAGCATTTACCAGGCTTAAATGGGCAAAATACATTGCCTAATCTTGATATTTCTCAACCACTAAGCAATAAAATTCCTTCCACAATAACTACAAAAAAAAAGTGTATCAATAAAAATATTTTGAACTTACAGGATATGATCACTACTGATTGATGTATCTGATTTGTGAACTTTGATGAAGGAAATAATTCCCAGAAATATCCAATTCACTTAAAAACTGAAATTCCACAAAGAATAGCGCTTCTGGGGGCATCAGTGGGGGAGAAGCCTCAAAAGGCAAGGATAAGATTTGTTTCCATTGTCTTTGAACTCATAATTTCCTAGTTAATAGACGTTTTCATTGTCTGCTACTTACATCATAACAAGTACCATCTGAGTTTGCCATTTTTCATGCTGTCTTCCCAATCATGACTCAATGATTTCTGTCTATCAGTTTAGCTCATAAACAAGGCAAGCAAGCATGGAGCCATATGGGAATGTAAGTACAACTAATTTCTGATTTCTTTTACTTTCTGCCAAACTTGGACTTTATCCCAGTACTTTCTTCACATAAGCCATTATGTCACACGTGCAGGCAAAGCAGGAGAGAAAGAAAATTCAATCTAGGTTAAGAAGCCAATAAAACACTTGCAGAACTGCTATTTCCTAGATCTTAATAGGGCTTAGTTAGCAGTCCAGCAGTCCAAACTGCGCCACTGGAGTCAATATCCACATTTCTTACCAGTGAATCCATTCCCTTTAAAGCTTGATTATTTGTGACACGGTGAGGTGATGTACCTAGCTCAAGCAGGTACACAGACCTTCATTTTGGAGTAAAACACACACTGTGTCAGCACTGATCTGCAGCACAGTTCAGAAACTAATCTTTCCTCAACACAGAAAAGTCTTCTCAATTGACTACAACTGCTCAGTCAGCAGATCTGCACAATGATTTTGAAGCAGGGAAATTATAGCTGACATGTGCTAACATATCCTACTGAGATATCATGCTTTAAAACAATAATAGTATTCCAGCTGGAGGAAAGCTCCCAGAAAGTCGTTACACTTAGAGACCCTCTACATGCTGTTTACTGGTGGTTCTTGAAGATCCAAAATCAAAAGAGGGAAGATTTTTCTTGGTATTTTGTAGTTTTATTGTTTGGTTTTATTTATTTTTCTGTTGTCTGGGAGGGTGGTCATTGTTGCTGTTGCTGTTTTGTTGTTGTTGCTGTTTGGTTGTGGGTTTTTGGTTTAAGACAGCTCTCTTTCTTTTACTTTTTCCTGAAGAAAAATGGTACAGGGATTAAATTTTGAGAATCTTTGTACATTTAAAATCATGTAAAGAAAACACCAAAAAAATCCAAAGGCATAGCTCTGAGGAACATCAAGGGAGTACTTGATAATTGAAAAAAAATCACCCGAAACAGGACTAGATAAGAGGAAACGTGCTGTAGACAAAACATATCTAGAAATTATCACTATGTGAATACAGAATTAAAAAAAAAAAAAGACACGAGATAAGTAAATAGTTACATTGAGTAATTATACATTGACGAGATAAGTAAGTAGTTACACTGACTACTTTGTTCCATAGGGAAGATATTTTTCTCTTTAATTTTTAGTTTTTAAGCAAAGCTTACTTGACTTGCAGAATTTTCATTACTCCCGCAGGACATTCACCTACTGATAAGTTTTTAGAGCTTTACTTTTATTAATACCTTCAATTTACATATTGGTCCTGCCATTTATATCCACATATAGTATTATTAATACATGGATTGAGTCACAGGGACTTCATATGGAACAGCAGAATGAATAGAATAAGCAGGAAATAAGCCTCCTCCCAACTTCCAGACATGTATTCTTTTATTTAAAAGCTCTTCAGAAGTAGCACAGAGAAGCAGCCCATCTTTCTCAACACAGCTCATCTGGACACACTTATTTCATTCAGCACAATAGCATCAACCTTAACCAAAAAAAAAAAAATCAAATCCCTTCAAACTAAGTACATTACAAAATCAAATTAAGGAAGAGAATAGCATTTGTACAGAAACAAAGGACTGAACGCAATACTTGGCTTTTGTTCCCTTGCTAGATTTATTGAGAAGTTGGAAGTCAAAATTGTTTTTTTGTTTGAATTTAATGCCAATATCTAGAAAAAAACATCTGGTTATTCTACAGAATACTGCAACTAAAATTGCCAGAGAACAGAACATCTTTCACAGAGTACTGAATGTACCTCTCAAATTTTTCAGGTTTTATTTTCAAAGTGATAAGGACTATTTACTGCTTTATTTAATATGCTTCTGTAGACAGGCAATTCTTGTAAAATGTTCAGTCTTGGGTGTAAGAATCACCTATTTTTACCACCTATTCAAGTGTTATCAAAGACTTAGTTTTATTTGCAGGATTTAATTACTGTCAGTTTACCTGGACCATAGCAATCATTTAAATAGCTAGCTGTTAAGGAGCACACACCTGAAAGTTGTTTTTAAGCATTTTATTAGAAGTGTATTTTAATATGCATTAGTAATTGCACAAGGATTAAAAAAAATGAAAAAACCTATCATTTCTTTTCCTACAGGTCATTAGCATCAGCTCACTTTTAAATGACAATTCAAGTAATCTGGAATGCAAGATTGTTTTGTGTGCAACTCCATCTTTACATGACTTTCATTATAAATTGTGGCAAATAACTGAAAATTTAACCTCACTTATATTATTTACAAAGCCTAAAATTCCACAAATTTAAAATCACAAGCATGATTATATCTTTTCTTTTTGTACTTGTACCTGTGGAGATAGAGATTTCAGATGCTATTGCAAGGAATTTGCAGCACAATTTTCAGGAAAAAAAGGGAAAGAGTGACTCACAGGTCAATTAAAAAACAATGTTTTTTATTATTCTAAACAAATAACTGACTTCATGTTTTGTTGCATTTATATCTCCTTTCCCAAAAGGGTCTCCAAAAGATGAATGTAGGCTTGAATGACTAGTTTATAGGTTAGAGTCTTCATGTATGTTTAATTCACAATATCCATTCCCCAGCTGGTATGCATTACTGTAATACTACCGATTACACTGGAGCTTTGCCATTAACATCTGGTAAATCCTTGAACCAGGAAAACTCTTCAGAAATGAGGAAACTACCAGATTAACCAAGAGAGTACTTGAGACAAATATTTCAGAAAATGTGTACACATGGTCATGATGTATTTGCATGTGATTTGGCAAAGTCTTCTGAGAACTTAAGGAATATTCAAAAGCCTGATATAGAGAAGTCTGATTTGTGTAAAGAAGTAAAAGCCATTCTGTTTTAAGTACTGCAGCCTTACAAGGATAGGAAAAACTTTCTGTCTTTCTAAGTAATTTCTTCAGTGCAGAATACACTGAAAATCTGCAAATATGCCACCATTTTATTTTTATCTGAAAACTAGACAATTACAAAATCAAAACAGTAGACAAGAAAATTCAAGAAGCTACTGTGAATAGTAAACAGTTCTGAGTCTGTTTACACAATACGATAACTTGTAATCCTCCTGAAGATTTATGTCATGACTCAATTATCAAAATTATTTTGACACTTTAGTTTGTTGTTGTTAAAAAGTACAAATCCAGCTTTCTTGCAACAATGTAAGAAGATCAGATCTATGTTACCAGTAGAATTTGTAGCTATTTTACAGAAAAAGTGATATAAAATTTACTGAATTTTTGTCCTATTTTTTTGCTTTGATTCTTAAGTGACAAAAAAAAATCAAATAGCACGTAATTTTTCTAGCTTAGAAACACTAGCAAATAAGAGGGAGCAGAAAATATATTCACTAAACATACAGAGGGACAATCTTTGTTTTTACTACAGATAACATATTAATAGGACAAAAGACAACATTGTCCTCAGCACAATCTCTATGGACTGGCTACCATCCTTTAGTCAGTAGGAGTATGATGGTGATCTCTGAAAAATACCAACGATCAAGTTGGTTGTTCCACTTTACAGTCAAACTTCTTTCAGCTTTAACAGGGCTAATGTTTCATCTTTTTCATTCTCTGCTTACTGTTCACTATCCCCATTATATATGGCAAGAAATATAAACTGCTCTTTACTGTAATTCAACAGCAGTGTCCGAACAAATTATGGTATACCAAATGAGGCACTAAGGGACACAGCTAAATGATGGGAGTAGGTAGGTGAGGTTGAGGAGTGAACCTGATGATTTTTAAGGTCTTTTCCAACCCAGACAATTCTTTGATTCTAAATATTCTCTCTCAATATTAGCTACTATCCCTCAAAGATTTTACTTTTTACTGAGGTTTGTTCCCAGTGTGACAAGAAATTATAATCTCCATAGCATGCTATAAATATTACTCTTTAACTTATTAATTCTAATAGGAGAAAAAAATAAAAAGCCACTAAAGGTACCCTCTAACACTCATATTACATTTCAGTTATAAATATTTCTAGGAATGCATACCTTAGGTACTTCAATTATTGTGTCTTCAGAGTCAAGTCATGCATCTATAATTTGCATAGATCTTGCTTTCACATGGTTCTGCTATTAAAGAAATCAAGCAGCCCAAGTCTGGAGTCCTCCTTTATGGACAAGAAAAGTACATAAACTAAGGGAAAATTCTGAGGATGGAAAAGAGTATGCATGATCAAGTGGGCAGGAGAAGACAGTTTTATTTATCTTCTCTGATGACCTGTAGAAAGGAGAGAATAATAAATCATCCATTGGATGATATCATACTCTTTCAGGTAGCTAAATGCCATGCCTATGGCAAGTACCTCAAGTAGGATGTCACTAAACTCTGGAACTGGGATGAAATGTGGCAGACGACCTTCCATGAAGATAAAAGTATGTGGGGAAATTATTTAAGCTACACAGTCATGACGCTGTACTTGAGACTATCACTTACAGCTCAAGAAATGGACATTGGAATTATCTATGAATGCCCTCTAAAATCAATGAAACAAACTGGCAGTGGGGGTCAAAAAAGCCAACAGATCATCAGTCGCCATTCAAGAAAGGTATTAAAAACAAGACAAAATTCTTCATTTTGCAACTGCATAAAATCCTGCCGTATCCACATCCCAAGTATTGAATGCACGTGTGGTCTCCACACTTCAGGAAGGATGTAATGGACTTAGAAAAGGCCCCAAAAGGACGACTGAAATTATCAAGTGGGTGAAACAGCTGACTTAAAAGGACAGACTGAACAGGGTGGGATTCCACAGGGGGAAACAAGAAGACTTAAAGAGGACAAAATTATCAAGGTTCAGAAACAGATTCAAGAAACTCTGAACACCTGGTCTGACACCTGAAAACAGAGACAGGGCAAGGGTATACTTTCTAACGTTCCCAAAACAACAGTTCTGGATGCTGACCAAGAAGGAAAGGCATGGTGTCACAAGCAACAGAACAGTTGGGAAATTCCATGCAGTTTGACTAATTGCCAATTTACAATGGTTCCTTACCTTCTGCTGCTCCTGAATTCTTAATTCACAGCTCTGGCATGCGTTCCTCCACTGGTCAGAGTCCTTCCGGGTGTTGTGCCTTTTCTTATGACTTCAGTCATTCTGCCAATTATGTCCAACACATATGGATACAAAGAATTCACATTCTTCGTGGCTACCCTCTTCTTGACACTGTTGGACTCACTGATGGACCAGACAAACTATTGGTTTTGCAAAGTAGAGCTTTTTTTTTTCCCAGTTATATTGCTGGACAAGAAATGCATCAAGATTCCTTTGAAGAAAGACCCAAAACAAGTATTACTTGTGTAGATGTTTGCTCAGAGCATTGAAGAAATCTTAGTTTTCATGCATGAAGTTTCTGCAAAATCCATTTATTTATGGATATCTATTTAAATGTGTATGCTGAGCCACAAAATAAAACTCAAGAGGCTGAAGAAATTAGCATTTTAAAATTGCAAAATAAATGGTCATCCAGGTGAAAATTCAGAGTACTCTAAAAAGCAATTGCTAACATTCTTCGTGATTATATAATAAACCTCGGACATCTCAATTACTATACTCATAAATAAAAATGTTACTCCCATTCTTCGCAATCAAGTTAGAATTTCCATCAGCATGCAACCTCTATTTGTATTCAAATAAAACAGAAGTGTAAAACAGTTGAGCTAAAACTGCCTTGGTTACTTTGCTTTATCTTTCAACAAAAAAAATATTTTACTAAAGTAAACTGCTTCATTCTCTACTTGAAAGATTTCCCGAAGTATGTATGATAGAACCTTTCCTAGCCATAAGCTTCCTTAAGATATTATTTCAATAAGTTCCTCATCTAATAGAAAAATTGCAGCTGTTGTGTTTTGACAAAAATTGGCAGGACGTATTTGTATGTTGTGAATGATGTCACCATCTTGTGACAAGCTACAGAATGCTTTTGGCTAGGTCAGTTTTTGTGTAAGCCATAGTTATCTAAATTTATTTTAAATCCTTCGTTAAAATAAATCTTAAAATTGCACACATAAACAGTCCTGTAGCAGTGAAAATTGCCTTCATTTGTTTTATTTGATTGTTTTATGATACCAAACAATACAACACATTCACTCTCAATAAAGGCATTTAATCAATGCATGTATTAGATAAATTTACACTGAAGCTGGCTACTCACCTTCACCTTCTAAGAAATTTGCTCCTAGCATACACTGTATTTCAAATTATTGTTTTCTGGAAGCAGAATTCTATTCCAAATGAGACTGATCCCATGTGTCAGCTTTAAAATCAGTAACGGCAGCAGTTGCCTAGGGCCCCAATTGAGACAGCAAAAATCACCACAAAAGCAGAGGTTGTGTGAGAAGCTCTAGGGAAAAAGACCATGCAGCTGTCAGGCATCTCTCCAAAAGGGCTGGGCATGAAGAAGAAAAAGAAGTGGAAGCACACAGAAAGGGGGGGAATGAAGATTGACCAGGTTGCCACCTCCACAGAATTCAATTTTGCCATCCCCAGGCATGAGAACTGAATAAGTTAATTCAGTTTATTTAATGAGCTGGAAAGCTTCTACTGAACCCTGCTTTAATATGTCTGGTCAGGAATACAAAAATCTTCCCAAGGCATTAAATCTACTGCTTGCAGAGAAGAGGAAATGCTCCCTTGAGGTAAAGAACAAGGCTGGTGAGGGATAGAAAAGGATACAACCCTGTCAGGAACCTCAGAAAAGCAAAGTGTTCTTCAGTGGAGCATACAGACTTCTCAGAAATGTTAATTACCTTTCCCTTCTCTGAGACACACTCTGCCCTACTTGGGAGCAATCCAGGTAGGAGGCCAGAAATTGAGTTTCCATTTACAAGGCTGTTTATGACTTTTTTCTTTCCACAACCTTTTGATTTATTTTGCTGGAGAAGTAGATCAGGGTTCTGCTTTCAGACTACATGCTCCTGGCAAGATCACCATGAAGGAGACAATCAAATTTGTCTCATGTTATTACTATGTACAAAATATCCCACAGTATTTTTCTCAGAAATTTCCTTCCTACATTAAAAATTCACACCTTTACTACTCTGAAAGATGTTTAAGGTGACTTTAAAACTCACTGAGAACACTGGGTATATTCTAATGATACAGTACTAATAGAAACCTGACTTCAGCTATGTTCCAATTATTCTGTGAGCCTTGACGAATATCATTTCTGAAAGCACATAAAATTAAATTGTTCTGAAATGCATGTTTCTTTTTTCCTCTTGAGTGACATAACATAGACAGCATGTTTGACTCTCAGGAATTTCAGCAAATTACAGTTTCCCCAGAGTATTAAGATTTCTGCCTAGCAGATTTATGTTGCTCTATGAACGTTACCTACCATCTAATGAAACAAAATATATTATTGAAGAACACTTTTTAAAATATATTTTATCTGCATTAAGGACTCTGAACCTGGCAAGCTAATAGCAAAATTCATATTCCACCATGTTATTCAAAATGAATTATCCTTGCAAAAGAAATAATACAGAACATATTTAGTATTATAATGAATGTTGAGCACCTTTGAAGCTTTTCTCCATGGCATTATAGACAATGACATTACTGCATAACACAATATGCTACTGATTTTCATGTGGATGCGAATCTGCAAGCCCTGTGCTGTAAAATGATAAAATGGCAGTTGCATTTCAAGTGCATTTATCACAGCCATATTTCAGTACCCTGTTTTCTGTAATATTTTGTGGCTTTTTACATTTAATTATCTCTCAAATTAAAGAAAAATCAGCTTTCTCATTCCTTCTACTTTTTCCAAAAAAAAAAAAAAAAATGTTATTCCTGATCTTCATGCACTTGATGACATGCAGGGAAAACTCAAATCCAAAAGCCTTAGCAGTCCGGTGGTTATTCAAGTACTCAAAATACTGTTTTCTTTCTTTCTTTCTTTCTTTGCCTCAGGGTCATGGGGGAAAAAAAGCTTAAACTAAAAGTTTTACAACTGATTAAGATGACAGAACACCACATATCAAATATGTGGCTTTATCACTAGTCCTAGCTTCTGAGATACTATTTTCCCAGTAGAAAATATACAATCTACATTCAAATCTGTCTCTCCTTCCTTTTTCTTATTACTAAGTCTCTTCTCCTACTACATTTGAAATTCTATAATGGATAAAAGAGTTGTTCTCAAGTCTTGTAAACAGACCATACGATCTTTTCTATAAAGAAATTTTCACTTGACAATCCTTTCCTGAGTAATATATCATACTCAGGAACTGGAGCACAGCACCGGTTATAGCAGGACAGTGTCCAGTATTTAGCAGTTAATAGAAACTGTGCTACTTCCTAACATGCTCGTCTGATCGCCATCATAATACAAAATCAGGGAGTAATGAAAATAGGGTACAAAGAACACCACAAGTTCCGTAATAAACTAGTTGTAACCCATTTAAGTGGTATAGATATATCGTCTTTTAGATACTAAAGATTAAAAGCTGATCATCTGTGTTGAAGGGAGAAAGACAAAAAGGATCTACCTTTTCATTAAATATCTAATGATATTTAAGAGGTAACAGTACTAATACAACCTACTAGCAGTGCTTTCCTCCTTGCCAGATACAACAATAATTATTCCAGCTGCATGCACAGGACAAATAGACCAACTGCTCATCCCAGTAAGTGTTCTAATATCCTGAATTAGAATAGTAATATTAGCTACAGTGGTAAAATTAACATGGAGGAAACAATGGAATTATGGTTCCGTAATAAGATATTTTAGCTATAAATGCTATTATCATGCAACTTTTGCCAAGAGAAGAGCATTTCTTTGTTAAAGAATCAGTTGCAAATATGTCAGTGCTGTCAATGTCATTTCACCGTAAGACATCAGCTACAGAGATTTGATAGAAAACAGAAAATTATGCTGTACCAAAGGTTTTTTTGCTATACTGTTATTTTCCCAGTTTTGGTTCTGCTATCTATTTTTCTGTGACCCACAGACTGAAACCACTCCTCATCCCAATCATTCTCAACTTTTGTCAGATGAAACTTTCATCAAACATTATAAGGGAAAAAATATAAAATGCTGCAATACTCTATAAGCACCGGGAAGTCTTTGAAGGAAAGGTATATTACATGAGACAAGAAAGGACAAAAAGGCTCTTTCTGATGGAAAAACACTTCAGAAATTCTAATTTTCTTATCTCTTTCCATATCAGAATCCAGGTAAGATCACAGGTAGATGTGAAAATATTTGTCAGAAAAGCATAATTTTGAATTGCATCAGCCTCAAATATAGCATTGTATCTAGAAGACTGGGCAGATTTGCTTTTAATCACAATAAAAATCACAGAATTTTCAAAATCTGAACCAAAGGCTCCTACAACTAAAAGCGCACTCTTGTTTTCAAGGCAAGATCTACATTTCCTCTGTAGACTAGCAAATAAGTAAAACTTGAAGAAATAGTTGTACATACATAATGTAGTATTATTGATTTTAGTGGAGATTTCCTGTGAATAAAGTTATGACAGTAGGGTAGCAATTAAGACTTAGTAGAGAGCTAGTTAAGTCATAATTCATTGGTGCGTGCAAAGCTAATACATCTGAAGATTTTGAAACTGGACTCTCTGAAGGCATATTTAAAATTCTTTTCTTTATGTCTACTGATGACATTAGAAGCCTTGATAGATTAGCTGCTTCATTTACACACTTAAATTATATGTTTCTAAGTAACCAGTGTGATTAACTCCATCTGTGTTTCATTGCTCATATGAACTAATATTGTTTATTTCAGCTTACTTTATAAAACATTTTGGCTTTGCTTCAAATTCACAATTACTTAGTATGGAAAAATGACAAATCGATTCTCTCTTTCATATCAAAGTGAGACCAACTTGTGAAGTTCATCTGTGAGTCTAACCAGATTTCCTGACTCTAACCCTTGACGTTCAGATAGCTGGATAATTGGTTTGCCTGTTTTAACTGAAGAAAGAACTACACATTTGCTGCTTAACATAGAAATAAATTTGTGTTTAACAACTGCAGTGTTGATTCCAGTCAGTTTTACAGTTCACTACACTGCACTATATTAGATTACATAAAAGAACAATCCACAGAATCTCTGGCTGACAAGCCCACTCTTTTGCTTAGCATAAGTTGTCAGCATTAGGACTATATTTATGTCACATTTGACCACAGTTAAGTTTAAAACACTGGAATCATTGATAGTACTAGCAGAATAACTAATTATTCACTTTCAAGGATTTCAAGCTACTTCACAAAGTTCATTAGTTACATCTGTCTAACTCACTGTGGAAGAGGTAAACGTTGTACATAATAACCTTCAGTATACCTTCAACATTATTGATTTAAACTTAAGAGAATTGTTTTTAATTGCTTTCCCATCATTCAAAAAACTTAAGACAGAAAAAGAAAAGAAGCTAAATGAAGAATATTAAAATTGCCTACCCACAATGAATCCACATTTTTGTGTTATGCTGTTATTGTAACACATTGGGAATAAGGACGCTCTCCAAACTGAATTATGTACTACTGCACAATCTCTTGAGAGTCCTATGTATCGGCATTTTTATCCCAGAAAGATCCCCTCTGGAGAATCAAAGCTACTATAAGTATCATATACAAAAACCTAGTTAGATATTTCATCAACTGCAATAGTTTTGTATATTTATTTTAATTACATCTCAGACAGAAGTCTGTTTGCATTTTTATCATACCATGATAACCATGGCTTACTTGCAACCACTTCGTCTTTTCCAGCAGATGTCATAACCTACATTAAAGAACAACACACGAGGATGAAATAGCATTTTAAGAATAGCCAGGATTCTCGAGGAAATGCCCTACTTTATGGAGTCTCAAAGCAGAAATTAAGATAGATCTTTATCACCTAACTTCTTAATAGGTGGATCAGGAGCAATTTAGCACCAGAATAAGAGAATCTCAGCATGGCTAGATCCTTAGAACTCCTGAGGCTACCATAATTAATCAAGGTGCAACCCTATTCATCACCTACAATTCTTTCTCAAAGTGTCTCACACGAATGACTCATTTGCTTCAGCAAGGGAGTTGAAAGCTATAGAAAAGGTTTTAGCATTACTATCCAGCCAGAATTATGGTTCATCCACTGATGATTCAAGGGGGAAGCTATCCTCACAAAATAACAACAACGGTTTACAAAAAAAAAAAAAAAAAAAAAAAAAAGAGCCTTAGAGAAGTGACATCAAAAAAAAAATCTGGAATATTTTTAATATAATATCTGAAAATACCGTGTAATTTTCCACAGATCTAGCATCATTACTAGCTTTCAAAACATTTCAGGTTTTTTTTTTTTTCCTTCTTGGATATATTTGTCAGATGCCTTAGCAAACCCAGGATAACATCCTTTTGAATGACATGATTCTGCACGATATTTTTCAAATTCAACCTAGGATTACATTCCCATAGCAAATAGTAGAACCTGATTCATTTCAGTGACAAGCAGTATGGTAGAGAAACTAGATTTGTATGAGTGAGAAATACATGTATGCATATATAATCAGGCACATCCATGGCCCTGAAAATATAGAAAGCATTACAGAACTTCATTCAAAAGAGAAGTGTTTTTATCTCACAAATCATTTCAACTTCATTGCAGAACAACTCAAGAGCAGTTTATTGAACTGTTTTTTCAAACATGAGCAAAGGGACAATTAAGGTCATCTAAAAAAATGAACAAATATAAAAATGAATTCCTCATACACTTTGTTTAATCCAGTTTTAAATATCACAAAATAAAAATATGGAACTATTCTGATATATAACAGATATGTGATAATAACTCTTCATACTATCCACTTAGATTATAATTTCTTTGAGATGTGAACTATATTGTAATTGTCTTTTCTTTTTGCAGGTCTTTCTATCATGTTTAGCACCTTGTTACAATTTTCTTACAGCAAGCAACAATTAGCTCACTAGGAAAGTCTTGTCCACGATGGTTTCATTTCCAAAATGCACTAGAATGCTTAAGTCAGATTATCTTCAGATGTATGAAAAAAAAACAACAGGTCATACATCGGAGCAAGGCCAAGAAAAGCAATCTCAGCTTTTTGACTCAAGTAAATGACATCAAAACCACGAAAAGAATCAATGATCTTAATTTACTTAAAAGAATTGCCTTGTTAATCTCTTCATGCAGATACCTTATGTTCCCAATATTCCTAAACACATACCAGATCTTTTTCCTTTTCAAAAAAGAAACAACTGGGAAGCTAGTTTGCCCCTAGTATTTTGGCCCAAATATTCAATAGTTCAAGCAAAAATTACAGAAGCACTAGTTATTTTAATAGGCTTGATTTATGAACACATAGGTAGAAATATCGGCAGTTTCTGTGACTGACTTCAGTGGAGGTAAAATATCACTCCTGAAGTAGGTATTAAGATTCATAATGAAAATCTTGAGGTAAACAAGTTATTTCATACAGGACCATCACAGACAATAACTAGCTAAATCAAAACAGCATATGCATAAGGCAAGTATAAATTTCAAGAAGGAATAATTAGATTACACTAAATACATTACTGCACAATAATTCCTTGTGCTTATACTCAATACTGACAGACTAAGTTGATGAAATACATTATGGTTGGTGAAAGGTGCACTGCCCATTTTTAGAAATGGATAACAAAAATCTGTTATGAGTATTGTTCTTAAAACTGTACTCTATTTTGAAAATATAAGGTAAATTCTGAAAATCATTTGTATATTTGCCTCCTATCTGAAAGAAATTAAAAAAAATCCATTTTTTTTTTATAGGCTTGAAGGTTATCATATGATACTAGAAGGATATTCTTAACACTGGCAAAAAGGAATCACAGTTACAGGCCTTGTCCTAAAATAAACTATAAATCTTATGATTAAATATATCATAATAATGCATGGCTGATAGAAGTATGATTTGCAATTATTCTTCTAAATTCTACATGTAACTCAGTAAAGTATAGAATCCAGCCAGATTCAGCACATTAATTTCGTTATTTAACTAGGGCAGGCAAACAGGCTTGGAAAAATTAAGTCTCTGAAATTCTTCAGTCTTTCACCCTGTATTCATTCTCATTCAAATCTTACTATTCTTCCCATTTTATCACACAGCAGTAGACATATGAACTGTTTTTGTTATTGTTTCATTTTGCTTTTGCTTGGAGGTGTTTGTATTGTTTTAGTTAATTGCCTTAATAGCCAAAATTAAGTCACCCTACTTCTTCTGGAAGCTGCCTACATAAATGCCATTATCTGATTTTTCCAAAGTTAGTCTAGAATAATGCGGCTCTTTGTATCTAACATTAGGTTTAATCAATATCATAGCATTTTATTGCCTTTCTGAAATTCATTAAACTTCATCTTCACATCTCAGTATGGCTAAAATATACTATCCTTAAAGTGGAAAATCGACACCTAGAGAAAACTAACTTACAAGGAGGCCTAGAATTGTGCATGAGGTTTCTGAACTGCTCCACCATTATACTGTTAGACAAGTGAAGGTAAATATTTTTCACTCTGTGTTATGTTCAACCTTCTGCATTCTTCAACTCTTATTTACATTTTGGGCTCCAATCACATACATCTTTGCACATACTTATTCTTGTATTAAGTAAAGCCTTACAAAAACTCCTAAATATTTATCTTGCTCTTCTGCAACCATTCTTTGCTTACTTCTTTTCTGAGTCAGAACTGTGATGTTCTGAAAGACTCAAAACCTCCAGTAATTTTAAAACCAGGAAATACAAATGAAAAACCATTTCTCAGGGGATGGCCAACATGAACATGTGGATCTGAAGAGTTCAAAGCCACTCAAAAAAGTACCTATAAAATTGGGTGTTTAGCTACAAAGGAATTTTTGAGCACAACTGTGTGATATATTTGTTATCTTGTTATGGTTGGGTCCAGAAATGGCTTAGATGGCTTCCCTTCAGAATTTCTATTCATTTAGAGAAGGTATAGTCAGATATATACTACAATAACCTAGATGGTTGCATACTACGCATAATGACTTTATAGAATAGCTTCCCATACACTGATTATGGGTTGATTACGAAAACTCTGGGAAGATATTTGATCACTACTGGTGACAGCAAACTTTACTTTTAACATGTAAACTGGACAGAACTAGTGCAGTGATTTAATTCACATTCACATTACATATTACATTTCATAAAATCTTAAGCTTTATTTATTTATTTTAACTACTAACCACTCTCAGGACTCACTTTTCATAAATTAAAATAGTCTGGACTTGCATGGAAGCTTTTATACAAGGTGGGACATTATTCTATTTACTCTTAACTTCAGGGATATTTATGAGTAGTTTGGGCTTTACATCTCAGGCACTACTAAATACTTTGTACCAAGGCTATTTCTAGATTCAGAGCATACAAAAACTATGTATCACTGAGATCAATGATTATCTAAATAGAACCAAAAGATCATAAGTAAGAGAAAACATATTGTAGAAGAATGTGATGTTTCGGAAAGAAGTGGTCCGATAACAGATCTAAAGAAGTGGAAAACTCCTTCCCAGCTTTCAGCTAGCATGAAACAGATGTACTCTGCACCTGTTAATGCTTCATCTCTTTCGTGAGCTGAAGAACATGGGTATCTTCAACATATACAATTGTGTTTTCTTACTTGAGATGAGGAATTTGAGAATTACTAAAACTAACAGAGATACACATGTTGCTCCCAAAGATCATTTCCCTGTACCATCTCTCTCTACGATCTGTGCATCCAGTGCATCAAAATGAAGATATCTGAAATAAGTCATCTGAATATAGTTGTGTCCAAAAGCACACAGGAATCTTTCCTTTCACACAAGACCTTCTATTATTCAGAACTCCCTGACTTCCCTGAAAACACTCCACAGTCCACTTCATTGAATTCCATCAATATTTGCGGGGTAGCAGCAGCTAGTTTCTTGCATTCCATCAGGTCTATTCATTCCATATAAAAGCAGCGTTCAATTATATGCTACAACTAGTCGGCCCTCAAAGTTGATATACTAACCACAAAATATACCAGTCATAATTTATTACCAAGGTTTAGACCAGCTATTCTCTCTCAGACTACAGTTATCTACACTGCTCTTCATTCAAACTTGCATAAGACTCTGTGACACTCTCATGTGCATCTAACGAAGAATCAAAGAGCTAAAAAGTCTAAAATCTATACATAAGTCAAAATCAAAACAAATTTTGATGACTCTCTGGAACACTCAAAGTAATAGATCTATACTTCCATCAATTCCTGATCATAAATGG
Organism: Numida meleagris; assembly: GCF_002078875.1. Lineage (NCBI taxonomy): Eukaryota > Metazoa > Chordata > Aves > Galliformes > Numididae > Numida > Numida meleagris. Next base: position 40,215,757 of record NC_034413.1, on the reverse strand, counting down.
AAATTTCATGTCATTTTGGACATGCAAAATGAAGTTCTGGACATGCCTAATTATCCTTCTACATTTGCTCATTAATGCAATGCATCTAAGAAATAGAAATCATAACAATTAGTTACATTCTGAATAAATTGAATTAGCATTAGAAATCCCTTTGTGAGACAGTCCCAGTGTTAGAGATTAAGGATGTCTTTTACTTAGACTGTCCACACACAGCAGATGATATATACTGATGTTTGGAATTCTCACCTGCATAGAATTCTGTAAAGACATAATAACATAGGTATTCCTTGGTAGTGAAAAAAAAAAAATCTATTACACAAAAATTACTCTAAACTGTTGCATTTATAAAACTATAGTATTCCAAGAAAAAATATTAATAATATTATTATTAATAAATTCTTAGGTCAAATTCAAGAATCAGTGAACTCTAGTTTGGTTAGCCCTAGACAAAAATGGCTACAGACATATCTCAGATTTAGATTACTACACTTCAAGCAAAAAACATCCATACATACAAGGAGGCTAATCAAGTACAATTAGTCAAATAATGTAAATGCTTTTTTAAAATTTCCTATGTTGTTTTCTCAAAACAACAGAAATATTTGTTTTCAAACTAGCCTAAAATGAATGAATTCTTAATAGCGTAACTACAAAAATTGACATATATTTATCATTCTTTTGTTATATTGTCACCTGGTTGTATTACTCTTTTTGCAAGTTATATTGATACAAGTTCACATTCTCTCTCTTTTTCTTAGAGAAATGTAATTTTTGCCTATGCTAATAACCATTCCATATGAGAACTATTGCTACTTCTTGCATAGAGGGTAAGGGCTGATGGGCCAGAAGCTCTTAAGGCATTAAGGTTTTTCCTATGTTTGTTGTTGTTTTTGTTGATGTTGTTTAGATTTTTTAGCCAATCATAGCTTTCTTACAATTTGTAAAAACAAAAAGAAGCCATAAATGAAATTTAAAAAGAAAATAAAATCATTTTTCTCTAATAATGATAGAAGTCTTTCTACTGCCTTTATTAAAAATGGGATTTTACTCAAAGAAAGTTAAGTTAATAAATAAGTTACAATCTCAAAGAGAAATACTTAATATTGTACTAAGAAGTATATTTTTATGGAAGATATTGGTCCAAACAATTCTGTATATGTTGTCCAAGTGACAAAGTGGACAGTGCCCAAAAAATGAAATAAGATCTAGGAGCCCCAAACAAATGAAGGCAACGAAGATGATAAATCAGCTTTTATTGATGGCAAAAGGCAAAGCTCAGAGCTGGTTTACTAAGCTTGGCAATTACTAAATAAACACTGGTAGGAATGGATTTTATTTTTTAAGATAACTGCTTATATAACAATGGTTTTAGTAACTACTATCTATAGGAAGTTGTGGCTGAATCCATCAGAGGAAGCAGACACAGAGCCAGTCTCCAATACTGTGCCGTTTGCCAGAAGTCAAGAGATGTTTGACACTTAATAACATCAGCTTGTTCTTTTGAAAGTGATACATTTAAACCTGTGCATGCATCTAAGATGGTTTATCTATTTTGGAAGTATAAGAGGCATTTATAGCTCCTCAGAACACTAAAAATTCTGTCAAGGCTACTTGTATTTCAGTCTGGATTACTGTATTTATGCTAAAACACAAGCTGGATAAACTGGTGATCAACAACATCCCCTATATGTATATATTTCATTCAGATTCACAGAAACCCCTTATTTGTACATGACTGAGAAGGTAATTAAGTATTGTAACTCATAATAGCAGTATAAAGAATGGGATTCTTTGAGAGAAGTGGACTTCCAGTCAGCAGGAAATTAAATGTTTCTCCTGGTAGATAGCAAAGCACACACACACACAAAAATAAATCTGTAGGCTTAAGCTCCTATGCTTTCTCAAAGTTCATTAAGAAAGGTTACTCAAGGTTCAATGAATGCCAACTCAGGAAATGATTTCAGCTAATTAAAAATGAAAAACAGAAAATGTCATTCATTGAGCAGATTAATATAAGATCATTGCATTCTCTTCTGGTAAGTTCTCTGACCTTTTTGAAGGTGTGACTCTTTGAAGTCTTATATGAAAATATACAGGATTTACACTAGAGAGATAGTCAATGCTTTAGAGAATCTCAAAAATGAAAAAAATATAATGAAAGGTCAGATGATGAATAACAAATCAGGCTAGGTCTATCAACTGAGCAATTTGATCCCCTGAGCAATCTAGAACACATTCACAAGGATAAAGTATGGCCTCAGCTCAACAGTTGGTAATTCAAGAACTCTACTATGTAGGCACCAAAATTTCCCAAGTTCTCATGTGAGCGAAGATAAAAATTATATGAATTAAGACTATCAGTGGGTAGGTAAGGGAAAAAAAGATCTAATATAATTTCTAGGTTGACAGTTTCTCCATTGACCTGTAGTTAGTGACACTGGCATGGATTCATTTCTAGATGTTTCATATTTTTCCCTTCACTTGAGCCCTAAGATTAAACACAGAAGAAATGACAGTAGAGATATAGAAGTAAATGCTACTTAATTCAAGGAACATGCAAAAGAGTGAAAATGTGAGAAAAAGTAATTCTAACAGCCATTCTAACAATCTGCATTACTATACTTTGATCTTCAAATAGTATGTTCATCAAATCTATGCAAATCCTTCTTTACTGATGCTACACTGAAACTTGGATAACTGAAGAATTGGCTTCTCAACAACAGTTTCAACTACACATCTTAGGAGACCGTGATACACAAGAATTTGCATTCTAGGATTGCATCTAATTAGCAAATCCTAGAGCCTTAAAACACCTGGGATATAGAGCCGTGGTTTTCCGAGAAGTGTGGCAGAAGGCCATAGAGAATATCCTTCAGTATAACATTTACAGTCCTGTTTCAACATAGGCATTTTCCAGATAACAAGAAACACAAAAATACTCAAAGATGTATACACCACTGGCTTAAAAAAGCACTTCAAACATATTTGTATTTAGATTTTTATGCTGTTTCCACTTAATTCCAATAACAAATTACAAGAAAAGACAAACATGCTTATTCTGGGATAAAAAGAAAAATAAATTAAAAAATAAACTTATTGTTTAGTATTACGTACTCTCAAAAATCTAATTCAAAGTAACCTAATAGATCATGTTTTAGAGTAATTGCTTTCAGTGTTCACATATTCTATATTATATATTCCATAATCCAGTACTATTCACACTCAGAAATGGATAAACTTTCAAATCTACAGGAGTCCCAAATAGTCAAGTGTTTGCTTTACTTATGAATTTTTTTTTATGCTACACTAACAACATGGTTTTATGCATGAGGTAACAGTCTAAAATAGATCTGATTTTCTGCAACAGAATTTGTTTTATTAGTGGTATTTTGACAGTTTTAAAATGTTTGTATGAGGTTAAAGTAAAATTAACAGGCTGTAATCACCATCTCCAACACAGTAAATCTAAGTAAATCCATACTGTTGATACACTCAGAAGGGCAAAGGCCATTACATGCAAGTAATTCTATTGGGTCACTGTATTGCTTTCTAGCTGCAAAAGTCAGTTTTGAGCCTCTGTGATCAAATGGAAAGAATAAGGAGAAAAATCCTTCACATTTACTCCATGTTTCTCTGGCTGAAAGCCAACAATAGCAAAGCAGCTTAGAATTGCGGGGCTAAATGTTCATTTATGTCACTCTTATAGTCCTAAAACTGTTTATCCAGACAAAAGAACTGACAGAATTTTATCACCTGCCATACACTGAGTTATTAATAGCTTCCAAACAACAGTTTGTTTGTTTTCCTCTAAAAGTACACTAAAGGGTTGATTAACCAGTTTGGAAATTCATGCTACTGGTAAAAATTTGGTGCTTTTGTTCTTGTTCTGTGGCAGGGGACACTTCTGCTTTATTTTGCACAAGAAGAAATACAATCCAGAAGAGGCATGATATTTATATGTAGAAAAAAGAAATCATGTACAGAATGTGGAGAAAATAAATGAGAATGACAAGTGGTAGATTTAAAACTGTTTTAACATTTCAGTTCTGTAGCTAAAGCAAATACCAACAATTGTGGGAAAGGTTCAAATAAGAAGGAAAGTGAAGCTTGACTTCTTAGCTGTTATACTGCTTACTTTTGTAAGCACCAATCACAAGTTTAAAATACTAAATAAAAGCAAAAAGGCTTAAAAAACTGAGCCCTTTTGTTCCATATCCTTTGATATTTGCTTTCAATGCCATGACTTCATTGCCTTGAAGCAGATGTTCAGAGAGAACTGTTATCATTTAAAAGCTTAAGTGGTGATCATAAAAATATCTTGAAAGCTTAGGTATTCAAGTTGTTCTCAAATTTTACTTCTTGCCTCATATAAGCTTGTTATGGTAAGAGCTGAATTGTGTGCACTGATATAATCACAGCCATCTTGATACATATTTTGAAACCTTCTTCAAAGTTGACTGCGCTTGTTTACAGAAAAGGCTTTAAATTCCCACTCAATACTTATTTCCCATGCCTATTATAAAGATCAGTTATATTTTAAATTGACCATCTAGAGAATATTTACTATTAATAAGAAGCCACAACTGGTATCTAATATGGTCTTCCCACATACAGCATATAGTATATGCTTCCAGAGTTAATTTGGTGCATTCCAGATATATACAGTTCCACAATAGCAAAACAGGGAAAAATCAAAGTATTCCTGTTCTCTACATACACCATGCTCCATTTAAGCCAGTTTACCTCAGCTGAAGTGTTGGCATGCCATGTAAGAGAGAGAGAAGCAGAAGCCATGCAGAACTTGAAAACTGAGAGAATACTCTAAATTGATAGCATTAAATGCTTTACAATTAATGACTCATGCCCCTAGAATGTAGATAGTTGAAATGCTGGGTTCTTTGATGCTTACAGTCTTCTTTATTCTCTCTGTTTCTCTTTCTCCCTTCTCTTTTAAGCTAGAACAACCAGCAAAATTAAAATCCTAACCTGATCAAACAGAATCAGGAAAATAAAGCCATTTTTTCTTGACAAGTTGCTTTCACTTTGAATTCAGACATTCAGCTTGAAAATCTCTTTGTCCACAAAACCAACCAAACAAAAAAACACCGCAAATGCTCTGGCAGTCCAAAAATAAGAGCAACTGTGATCACAAAAGATTTAAGACAGCCTGGCTATGAGATCAGCATCTCACAGAACGAAATGACTTTGTTTCCCTGTACAGCTATTAACATCCCCCACAGACACTGCTAATTATTGTCACAATCACAGAACAAAGAATGAACAAATATAGTTTACATATTAGACATGGGTCATCCTTCAAGTGACAATGTTGCAGGTACTACAACATTAGCAGAAGAATGACAATAATTTTGGAATAATCTTGGAAGAGGTGAAACAGCAAAGAAAAGTCTAATTCCCAAGAACATGGGATTTTGTCAAGGATCTTCAGTCTACAGTAGACTAAGAAAAAAATCAAGAATTCAAATTTAAAAAGTCATTAGAAAGTAATTAAAAAAAAAGAGTAATTCAATATACCAATGTTCAGTGTTTCTTAAAAGTTTAAGAACTGCAAAGTCCATACAAGTGCCTTAAAAGCATTTCCCTTCTTGAAGTTGGTCTGCCGGGGCTCCAGGCTGAGCTGGAGACGGTGCAGCTCCAGGCTGTCCCCCTTTCTCTGCTGATCTCAGAGAGCCTCCAGGCAATGCAGAGGCCCAGGGCTGAATCCCCTTCCTATGGGAGCTGCTTTTAAGCCACCTCTAACCATTTGGCCTCTGCACAAGCTACAACTCCTGCCGTGAGCCACACTGATCCAGGCCTCCACCTGCGTGACACCCAGCCTCTCCTGGTAACCTTGCCCAGCCATCCTGGGGCTGACTGACCCAGGTTCCTCTCACCAGACCTGCTTTACATACCTCACTTGGGTGCTGCCAGCCACATTCCATGCTTAGCTCTGGGCTCACCTTCTCTTATGGAGCTGCCAGCCCTAACTGCTCTCTTGCAATCTAACCTGATGTTTTCTCTCAAGCATTCAAGAGAGAATGTGAGGGATAGGATGTGATTTATTAATGGTCTAATTACAACAGAAATAACTCTAAGCCAGCTAGCTCAAGAAAATAAAGCCAAGAGGAAGTATTGAATAAAACATTTATATGTCAATATGACCTTTGCTGAGCGCTAAGAGTTCGTTATGAAAAATCAGACTTCATGGTCACACAAAATCAAAACAAATCTGGAAAAGAAGCAGTCGTCATTGACGTAACTGCGGACTTGGAAAACTTCTGATGCATCTATAACATGATGTAACTCACTGGAAATACATCTATGTGGACAAACTTTTAACTTAATGTTGGTGGAACAAGAAAATAAACCAAAACAATAAAGCTTAAAGGGAATGGCTTCTTTATTACAGGGAGAAATAGTGTCTATGCACTTCCATGTGGAGATTAAAAATTCAGGGATGAGTATTAGACTAATTTGGGCAGCTTTCAGAGGAAATCAAAGAAGCAGCGCTTTGATATTTCTATGGATAAGTTGTTCAAACTTATTCAACTCATAGAGCTCTTCCTCTAGATATTCTGTCTAGTGATAGGCCTGCAGTAACTGCATCAGTTATCTTGTTTAAATCTTGTTTAAATCCATTTTAGAATGGGTCCACTTAAGTTACACTGACGCGTGCAGTTCCAGCAGCTAGAAATGAGAAATTAAGTTTCTGTGAGATTACACTGCATAGAATCGGTTTCATAATCAAGTTGTTCCCAACATACTGGATTTCTTAACAGTTCTTTTTTGTCAACAGTTATAATCCATTTTACACATTTCTCCAGGACCACATTATCGTCTTTTCCATCACCATAAGTTACTTATTGCTTGAATGAGTTAACTTATTTAAGTACTAATTAAAAAAAACAAACGTAGTACTTATTCTAATACAAGCCTTCCAAAAACAGCAATTCTTGGAATCTGTGAGTAGTAAAGAAACTCTCATTTACCATATTAAAGAATTTAACCTTCTAATACCATTCCATGCTTATCTCCTCTCTGACAAAGGTCTATTCTCTCTTCCTCACAGAAGAAATTACATGTATCTATAGCCAGAACTTTTTGATGCATCTAAGAATTACCAGAATACCAGAGACCCAGGACTAGAAAATATAACTGTTGCAAAATCTAAGTATTGAGCTAGCTTTCTGAAAAAGCCACATTTCTGGTAAACTACACAGGAAGCTAGCAGTGCTAGTTCGTAAACCAGCAGGAATCATAGTAAAACAATGCCACTAGAGCCACAGCTGCAACTTCTTCTTTCATTAAAATAAATTGGAACTCTAAAAAGGTAATCCTGAGCTTTTGCAGCACTGGTGTATGTAATCACATTAGTAGCTTTCCAATGTAGATAACCATCCACACAAAGTTAAAACAAAAGAAATCAGAGCATAAGTAAAAAGACAGTAGAGAAACGCAACTTTTCCAGGATTGTTCAGTTCTACTGTGTAAAAATATAAATAAAAAGAGAAGTATGGAAATACTGAAATGATCAGAAAACAGAATACAACAGAAAAAAAAAAAGATGTAAATGAAAGAGTAAAAACAAGTTTCAGCAGCAAAGAAATTGAAAGAGCTAAGCATGCATGAACCTATTTCAATTACAGAGAATTCTGATGACTTCAATTCTAGCCTTCTCTTAGCAGCAATAGCACTAATTGATTCAGCTGCATATATTAAAGAGAACTCATCTGATACACTCAGACAAAACAAATTCCTGCAGTGTCGTTGACCTGGGATGAGGTTATGAATGAACTGGTCATCAAGGTCATTCCTCAAAACTTTCACTACTGAACACTTAAACTTGTATCCTCTAACATAGGGGTGATCCATTATCAACTTGATTAACATCATTTCTTATTTAAATTGACTATCACAAGTGGAAATTAAAACACCTACAGCTCTAGAAGTAAAATACATTGTTTTACATAAAGCTTTTAAGTGATTCATGGAATATATGTTGTTGTTGCCAATAAAGTATACTTTTCAGATACATTCACTACTTGCAGTCTCTTGAACTACAGTATGATACTTTTAAAGCTACACACAGGAGGACATCAGCTCAACAGGCATAGTTTCTTAAACATGTAAAGGAGACAGGGGATTTCGTTCATGCAGCAGCAAACTACGATTCAGCAAGAGTAAAGCAACAAGCAAAATCTCTTACTAAAGCTAAGCTAGAAGAAAACTATTACAAAGACTAAAAAATAATATAATAAATATTTACCCTTCATCCAGTGCCCTCAGCAGTACAAGGGGAATGATCCACAGATGAGAACCAGGTTCACAAGCTCTAATTAGCATCTCCTATTTGTCTGTAATTATCCACTGGTGGAGAAAGAATACCAGCCTGAATAGACCACTGTCATCATCTGACACAGATGCATTCTATATATCGTTACAGGTATATATATATATACTACACAGGTGGCCATCAGCACAGCTTCTCACAATTTAATCCTCATCATGGGACTCTCCTATTGAAAATGCTGGGTAACCATAAAGTTACATAATATTAGAACTCCAGAAGTAGTGCAATAGTATGTTTATATGACCTTTTTAAGATATGCCATGCAGATTTGGTGTTCCACAAAAAGCCCACTAAACCATACTAAACCACATGTATTCTCATGCGAACAGAAAAGAAATAGGGTTAGCAAAGTACTTCAAAGCTTAGCCCAATTTTTTTTTTTGTCCAGAAATGAAAAACCACTATAGCAAATTAGAAAAAAGAGGTTTGTATGTTGTTTTCTCCAAACAAAACAGACTGAGGAATATTAAATTTTCACCACATCTCTCAGAGTTTGTATTTTTTCTACACGAAAACTATGTGAATGTGTACGTTGAATACTCAAAGGTTCATCTTCCTAAAAAGCAAGATAAATTTACTGTTTCTGGGCTCTTTCTCATCTCTTCACTGCTATGCAGCAACAATCATCATGGTTGTATCCTCAAGAATTTTATGAGAAATACTGAATGTAATAGTACTAGTCTCATCATGGACATACATTTATACACAGAAAAGCAAAGATGGGTAACCCTCTATCTTAGAAATTTGGAGCTGAATTTTAAGGAAGAGTCTAAGTAAGAAATGCTTTTGACATTTCCTTCTTAAAAAGAACTTTCCTTTTAACAGAAGGTAGACAAAATCACATGCTTTAAGTTTTCCCAAAGGTTAATTTTGCTCACTTTTACTTCTGCAAAATTTGACAGTCTAGGGGAAATAATTTGTCAGGTTGTCATAACGTAAGCTGAACTCACTGAAAACACCCAATAAGTAAAACTTTTATATCAACATGTCAAACTATGCTATTTTAGAATATTTCCATTTATATAAGTGCACATGCATAGAACTCTAGTTAGTGGGGAAAAAAGCTTACTTTGTTGAGATAGGCATGCTTGAACAAAAGCTCTGCCATCCCTCACCTAGCATGTAGCTTTTTTTTTTTTTTTTTTTTTTACCTTTTTTTGTAGGAACCAGTGATATCAGTTCACAGCTATAGCCACTTTTCATCCTTTTCTGCCTAGCTCACTCATTCTTCTCTTCTGAAAGCATTTAGTGCTCTCCTCAGAAGGAAATGTACTGTGAGGAGTCGTGATACGGAAGGCACGTGAATCAGAAGGACACTTCTAGGGTAGATGGCAGTATAGAAGCTCTTCAACAGTGGGTTTCAGATGGGGCAGTCAGAAGCATGCCACACTACCATGGAAAACTGTAAAACTGCTATCCAACATAAGGCTTAGTGTGTCATGGTGCTTCCTCACCTTGTTGCTAGGTAGCCTCTTTCATTTGTTGTGGTGAGCTTCTTATCTGAGAAAAGCATCTTCTCTTCCCCAAGGGGGGGGAGGCGAGGGAAAGAACAAGGAGGGCATCAGCCAGAGGATACCTCTCTCTATCAAGCTTACTCATACACTCCTTTTCACTTTTCTCACAACTTTATTACTTTCCATCTGTTGGGTTGGGGGGGAGGGGTAGGATGGAAAACTTAAAATTGAGTGATAAGAATCACATTGGAAAATAAAGATAACTGCTTTGTACCTCTTGGATAATGAGCAGCCAGCCCCTCCTGACCTTAATAGAATAATGTTACAGTCAGTACTTGCTCTGTAACATACTGATTTTTGAACATTTGTTCCCTTTAATTTGCAAAGTTCATGGGGGGGGGGGGGGGGGGGGAAGCATAAATTCAATTCTCTTGCATGTGCCTCTGATAAAACCTGTATCACCTCAACACATGATCTTCAAATTAATCTGGAAAATTTCAGTAATCCTGATGAGGAAAGAAAAGGCACCGTCTCATGATTCTGAAAGGATTAGAAAATAATGAGAATTTATTTATGTCCCCTTGGAAATTAAAATAGAAAGGTTGCTAAAAATATATTAACCAATATATCATCTAAGTATATCTAATATATCCAGAATTGACTTAAATGCCTTCTAAATGCTCAGATGTCTATATTTGGCTTTAAAGTAATTTATTATGAAATTGTATATATTTTCCTACATTATTTTGTCACATCTGTATCACACTTCATAAATTCGAGTGATCTTTAAAGATAAGGAAAAAATAAAGTTAAAATAAATCATTTAGACAAAAATGTTGGTTGCAAGCTTTCATCAAAAATAAATGTTAATCAGAAATTTTAATTGTACATCTTATTCGCTAGTACTTTGTCTTCTGTACTTCTTTTCCCCAATAAATTGCACATAAAAATATTATTGAATTTCTGTTTTTAAATTATGCAAGTTCAAAAATGAGAGATTCAAGTAAGAGGACTTAGAGAACTATCACTATATAAGGGCTTCTACAAAAGTAATGCCTCCTGTTTTATGTTGTTGGCAGTATGGCAGTCGAAGTTGAACCTTCCTACCAATATTCCATTACATTTTGTTGTTGTCTGACAGAATGGTGCCTGACATGGAAGTACGTATGAAAGAAAAGTGTGTCACTGAATTCCTCCATGCAGAAAAAATGGCACCCATTGACATTCATGGATGCTTGCTGAATACTGATGGAGACCTAACAGTGGATGTGAGCACAGTGAGGCGGTGGCTGGTGCTGTTGTAGTTCCCATGGAAATAAATAGGAAGCTTTACTTTTGGAGCAACCTACCTAGTTTAGTTTCTTCCCTTTAGAAAGTAGTATACAGATGGAAAAACCGCTTACAAGCTATTTTGAAGTGGAACTCATAATGTTTAAAGACTTCCATAGACACAGATGGATGAAAGCTTTTGTGAAGAAATACATAATCAGTAGAAATTTGGCAATGTAATCTGTAAACATATCCTCTGGGGGGAAAAGGGATTGGAAGGAAAGGGAAGGGAGAAGGGAAGAGGGAGGGAAAGGGAGAAGGGGGGTGGAAGGGAAGAGACTCATTAAATTTGTTTTTTCTCAATCCAAAATGGTAACAATTTAAATTCAAGTAACAGAGGAACCTTATAAAAGCTGTCAACATAATGTTAATTTTCAAATATTTATAGCTCCCACACAGGAGCTTCATTGGAGAAGTATGCAACGTCTTGTACTCTGGAGAAGAGCGATCGTAGTGTCAGGAAACTCAACAGTCATTCTGTTATAATGCAGTAGTCTCAACAAATAATAAAACATATGCCTTAAAAAGGCAAAACATCCAGTGTGTGAAACCTTTTAAACTGTTTTAGAAGGAACAGCTTTAACAGGAATGGTGTACTCATGGAATTGCACTCAGCAACACACTGAAATGCTCAGACTTTACAGTGGTTTGCATCCAGAAGACTAAATAACAAAATAACCAAAATAACAAAGCAAACTGTCTCAATATTTAAGGACTGCAGATTGTTATGCTGATATGTAAACTCACTACAGTCCATACAACTTCATTACAAATTAAGATAGACATTATTTCTTGAAATTATAGCAGATGAAGCATCCAGGTTCAGTGCTAACAGCAAGTGCACTATCTTACCAGCTCTGACTCATGTCACAAGGGCAGTTCATTGGTTACTCCTTGTTTCTACCTGCACATCAACTTAGGAAAGCAGTATTTCATGTTGTTTTATGTTTGCAAATCTAATAATTATATACCTTATGATAATCTGTATATTCTGATGATTTTCATGTAACAACGCTTACAGAAATAAGCTCTAAGGTGTTTATTGTTGGCAGTTTATAGCAAAAGATGCTGTGCTTATTCAGACATGAAACTGGGGTTTTCATGTAACATTTACATGCTTCATTTTGGCAGTTGCATTTCATTGTTTATGAGGACTATGAAGAAGGAGTTTCATATTCAAAGCTCTGTTTATAAACTGTAATTTGTTATGAAAAACCATCTCTGCTGTTGATCAGACTGCCAACTCCTGGGAGAAGGCCTTTTCTACCTCTAAAGGGCATTATTTAATTATTGAAAATATTATTAGGATCTATCTGACTACGATTTAACTTTGTATAACTTATACTCCAAGCTGGGCACGATTTAAAATATACTGATAACAGTTTTTAGTCCAAAATTTAAAGAAAAACTTCACTACTGAAAATGGCAAGAGCATAAATGTGTTTATGTACACTCAAAAAAAAAAAAAAAAAAAAAAGAAGAAGAAAATCATTGGTACTTCATTTACCATTATAGTTTCTACATATTCCCCCAAAAGCATACACCTTACCTNGTACTTCATTTACCATTATAGTTTCTACATATTCCCCCAAAAGCATACACCTTACCTCTGGTACAAATGTAAATGTATGTTATTGGTGACGGAGAACAAGGCCATCTATATAAGTTCCTAGTACGTGTAGGATAATAGAAATACTGTTTCAAATTTGATGCACTACGTAGATCTTCAGTTGGCACAACAGTCAAATGTACAGGAGTGAAAGGTATTTTAATCATTCACATCAGCCTTCATTCCTGTTCGTCCAGGACCATTATCATTAGCTTTTTGTTTATTAAACTGATTGCTCTTCAAAGCTGAAGCATCTTCAGTGGCATACTTTTCTGATTATAGAAACAAATTTGTTACACTTGCAACCCCTAGATATAGTCTCTAAAATGACATAGCAGAGTCAAATAGCCATAAACACTGCTTAGTCTTCTGAATACAGTTCCAAGTTACCTGCAGCATATGCTTTCAGAAATTATCTGTTCTTAGCTCTTTTAGAGACTATTCTTAAAATGAAAAGACTATTCTTACTAAATGAAGCTAGGAAAAATTAAAGTGTTGGTGTATTTATGTGAAAATCCAAGAGTCTGAGCAGCTATAAATCACAGATCTCCAAAAGATGGCCAGCTACGGGCTAAGCATTTATATGTTAACCTCAGTTTGACTTGTTATACTGACAGCAGTGTGGAAATACATGATATATGAGGTAAAGAAAATTTAATCCATTAGACAAAAATTACTAAGTCAAGCAGACCATGCTGTGGGCTAAATTACAATAGGCTCTTTCCCACTAGATTTTCATCCCTCTCTGCATGGAACCTTTCTCACCAGCAGCTATCTCCACCCACATATCAAACAGAATTGTGTTAGTCTATTTCTCAACATAAGTTTCTCAGAGAAAATCAGATGCTTTATGTTTCACCCAGAATGTAAATCAGATTTTCATATGGCAGTTTGTCTCAGGCTATTACCTAATAATTTCTACTGCTGTCAGAAAAACTGTGGAGCAAACAGATTTCATCAGGAGGATAACCTAAATTATTGCTTCAGGCCCCTTCCAATCCTATTTTTCTACACTCCTACAAGTTTGGAAAAAGACAAAAATTTTCATTCTGTAGCTGGAAACTGAACCAGAGCATTGCTTCATTACTCTTGCAGCAAAAATGGAGCCTGAACACCAGAGCATCAAAGCTGACCATTAAATTAAACTTCATGACATACAACAGAGGAAATGTTCCATCCAACTCCCATGTGTTCAAGCTGGAATTCTTGAAAATCCTGGCATTGTTTTCTTTTTCAGACAAGCCAGTTAGTACTAGGAAACCACAAAAGCCCAAAGAACCACATAGTAATATGATCTGCAGTATATTTTTCACACTACAAAGTGAGTAAAGAGAACAAGCAAGACACAGGGATGTTCTTTTGTGTAAATCCTTAGGCACACACAGAGGAGAGTGGAACTGGGTTTGCAGATTGGATTCCCAAGTAAACTCTGGGCAAGTTACTCTAGCAAGGTCTAGAATACTAATTTTATTATTCTGGAGTACTTCTGTGCTCTTAGTCAATATGCTTTCCTTCTGCATGGTCCAAATCCATATTAAAGTAAAGTTTATCTCCTCTATGTCTTGATCTTTCATGGAATCACAGCCTTGAGAAGCATCACTGCTCATTCTTTATGGACAGCACCATCCAGACATTCAAACTCCAAACCCAGAAGCAGAATGCTCATCTTAATTTCAGAAACAGTGCTAATTACTCCTATGGCAGTGCTGTGACAACACAATTGTATCACTTCCAGCACTCAAGCTAGTTATTTTGAATTACTCTACTCTTTATTTACACAAGAAAATTTAGTAGTGCTACCCAGGGATCTCAGGATGGTTCTGTACTGTGTTACATATATGGTTAATTGTCTAGCTCTTCATCAGACATGGTCATATTCACTACATTGTAAAACTGAAACCACAGACAACATTCACTAAAATATCACAGTACTCAGATATTAAGTTATTATGAATGAAGACAGATATCCTAGGAAGAGATAACCAGGATGGAGTCATTCAGAAATTACACTACTGTTTTGAATGTGATAATGGTAGCCATTCTGACATATTTCTACAAAATATCCTGGAACCCAGTAACTACAGAAAATCCACAGTACTAGACATGATAAGTAGGTTTCTACAAAAGTATTAAAAATTCCTTCATCAGCAGAAGATAAACAATAATTCATTGACTGACATTATAATATCAAAGCAAACATCACTTGCCATAGCCTTCAGTTAGCCAGCCATTGTTCCTTTGATACACTGTACAGTACATTTACAGTTAGATCTGTGCTTGGTCTACTCTCTGCCTCTTAGGCTCTGGAAAAAAAAATAAGCAAACAAATAAATGAATAAATAAATAAATTGCCTTTAGGTAAAAGAAAAATTCAGAAAAGTTTCTAAAGAAAATCTAGAAAATAAAATATTTTGATCTAACTAGGCTCCTTCTGTTACCAAAGCCATATGAATTTCAAAACTCCAAGAGCAAAGCGAGAAAATGTTAATGAAAGAAAAATATAGGACTTCATAATAACCCATATATCTCTCGCATAAGATGTAACAGCCATCTCTGTTTTCCAAGTATTCATAATGCAATATCAAAACTATAGAGTTGTGAACAGATCAATATAGCTCTGCCAGGATTTATTGCACTGTATAGACACAATGAAGAATATCACAACCTCCTTGCACTTCATCATGCTTCTCTCTATAATGTAGACAGCTCTAATAAGAAAGCCAGCCTGTCCCAACTGACATACTTCAAAAATTCTAAATCACAATTTATTGTTTTTTGCATTATTGTTAAAAGTATAAAGAGTCTTTTTACAAAACTGTTGACACAAAAATCTTCTTCCCAGAAAGGAAACTGCATAGTCAGAACATTTCATTGCTTTTAGAAAGAAGATAGCTATGAATAATACTATGAGAACTTTCAGAACATACTGCATCAATCAAATTCTGCATGAGTAATTACAATAATGTTTTATAACATCATTAATTTTGTCTGCACAACATATCTCAAATTTCTGAAATACAACATTTCTTCCCCAAAGTACAACAGCCCTCAATATAAGTTCTTGGCAAATTACTATAACTCTGCAGAGAATATCCAAGAAGTAAAGAAACATTTGTTTTCTGGACTAGGACTTGAGGTCACAGAAGGTACTGTCTGCAAAGCTGGCTATTTTCCTAGCGTGGCAAAGAAAGATTTTACAAATGCATAGAAGCTGTTAGGTGTAGTTAGGTTTATGTCAGTAAGTATTAAAATTATTTTTCCTTCTTGTGGGAAGCCAGCTTACTTCTTTGTCTTTATTGCTCCTCAGGTGGGAATCTATCCATTTCGTATGGTTATATCTTCAGATATCAAGTTAATTTTTCACTTGTAATGTACATATCATAATGAACTAATAATTCCTCTGTGGAAATCAACAGTGAATAGTTTAATTGTTATAAAAAATAATATTAATTATAAGTAAAGCTAAACTTTAAAAGGCAGAAGTAGGAAAAATGAGGCACAGAACCCACAAGTCCCACAAACCAATATTAGATTCAGAAATGGTTACAGAGGTTCATATAGCAATGATCAGTCCAGAATTTCATAGTATTACTGTGAAGAAAATGATAAGCTTAAAGAAAGTTAAGAGGCTGCACAGACAAGACATATAAAAGAAAATTATAGATGCAGAAAAAAATGGGGAAGAGAGTGTTAAAAAGGAGATAGGGACTAGTTACTTGAACTAATGTCAAGCCAGACATGATATCAGAAATGCGAGATTGATGTCAGTAACAGTATCTCCCTAAGACAGGCTGTAAGCAAGACAGTCTTACAATGAAGTCCTCTGTTTTCTGAAATAGTGTTGCTTTTGCTTACTTTATGTGTGTCTGTATAACCACACAAGAAGTGTGGACAGGCTGACTAATAGGCATTCAAGATACTTGTGAAATTAAATTCCTTTTTAATGAGAAGTCATATTATTAAGTCTTCCATAAAATTTTAGTTAAACAAGCTCTGTTTTAATAATTTCACTGGAGTTAACAAAAATCATTTTACAAAACAAGAAACATTTTTCTTGTTATTCTTAGGGAGCTGATACTAATTTGAATGCATTATACATATATATATAAATAAGATGGTTAAAAAAAGACTTAGAATGGCAAGGCATTCCATTTAGATATAATATTCATACCCTTGAAAGAAAATAAAATCATATACAGGATAATTCAGGATTCCTCGAGTTTTTATTATTTATTTCTACTCCATCCATTCATATGTGTCCTTTTTTCTCCCCTCTCATCACAACACAACCCAAAGATATAGCATGCTTTACACACTTATAACTGGTAGTACATTACAATGATAGCAAAATTTTTGAAACATTTTTAACTTCATTATTTTCAGCCATAAATGTTGCTGATGGTTTATTAGGCATTTCTCCACTAAGATTTCTATTGCTATCTTTCTACTTGCTATGTTTCACAGTAATCCACATATTTCTTGAGACACTATTAAAATATTAAAATACTCAGGAAAATAATGGAAACGTTCTTCAATTCATAATTTCTTCAACCCCTCTATGCATGACAGAGAAAATAAAGAAGATAAGGCTCTTATGCAGATTCTTTACAAACATGTTTTTCATGGAGCATCATGTCTAAATAAACTGTAGTGACACTACGACTGTTTCTGATCATCTGTATGTCTCCTAAATTCTGTGTCTATAAGGAGATCCTTCTGTCACATCTGCCTTTCAATCTTAAGTATGTGTAAGTAGAACAATTAGAAGTGCAAAAGTATAAAGGGGCTCTCCTGAATGCAGCCAGCCTTCATAATTCATAATCCCTTAAACTGTTCTCACCTAGAAAACTGGAATCTATTAAAGTAGCCAATACTCTAGCATATAGATGCATCTTTTATTCTTCTCTTGTATCATTGATCATATCACACCAAAATAGCCTATGTATATGTAACTTTTTACTCAATGTTCAGACTTCAGTGAAAGATTAAAATCTCATAAATATTCAGTTTTCAGATTTTCTGAAAAATCACAGCTGGCCACTAAAATTACATACTAAGGAAAATGCACTTCTACATATTACAGCCTTTTCACTTTGTATATGTACTGTATCTGAGCATGTATAGATTTGGCATATTCGAAAAACATATATGTATTTGTATCAACTGCATTCAGCAGCTTTCAGTTCTAATACTTCTTAGTGTTAGCTTCCAATTACAGTTTCCTAATTAAGAAAGAAATAAGATTTTAACAAGATTCATTTCTGTTCTTTGTATTTGTTACTTAAATTTTGACTAACTGCCACAATAAATTTTTAGCATAAAAATTTTTAAACAGAAATGTCAAATCCATTGATGATCTAAACTTCAGTTTGTAAGCCTCTTTTGCACTAGTTTGATTGCAGTTGCCTATTAAACACCTTCCAAAGGACATATATTTATCCATGTTCTACATCTATTACTAGAATAATCATTCCAGTGGTTCTACCACTGAAATTCCTCTCTGGACCCAGCTCAAACCAATTGGCAGGTGGTTTACAGCAGGAAGGACTGCCAGACAGAGATTCTACCCATTTTTCCTTAGCAAATGAAAGGTCTAGGCAAACAGGCATGTGTTCATTCAAGGTATCCTCCCAGCACAGTGACACAGTCGTCAGACCTAATGACACTAAGCCTCATTTCTGCATTCTGTCTAAAATAGTAGAAAGGAAAACATGTATCAGATTGTAAATAATGGGTAAATAAAGGCCAGCAACACAGCTTACCATGATATTCATTCTTTCCTAGGTTACTTTAAAAGAATATCAGCTTGACAGTTAAAATTGCATATAAATGTGTTTACATGTATAAAATTGCCAGAAAAAAATACCTTGACATTCCCAGACTGTCTTATTTCTTACTTAGTCTATGGAAAGCACTCCTATTTTTTGTCTCCATGGCAATTCAGTTGGCTTTTAACTACAAGGTGATTACATTATTTCCAGCCTTAAGTGTGTAACAGAAAAGAAAGACAGTTTTGAAAACAGAAAATTCTTGTGCTGAGAAAATTAAATAAATCACACTTTATTTACAAAAAAAAAAAAAAAAGTTTTTTCTGTCCCCATTTGTAGTTCCTCTGGCTCTACAGGCAAGTTGCTCCATATGAATTTTAACTCTCAGTTTTGCAGGTAATCTACAAAGAAAGATTACACCAATAAATCCATCCACCGTATATTGAAAAACTTACCTGGGGTTTGAATAAAATGTATCCATAATGTCAAAGAGGACAGCTTTCACCCTTTCAGAACTACTTAGTTTTTAATCACTTGTAACAACAAGTAATAAAACAGTGCTAATTCCACCCACTCACAGAGTGAATTGCAGGAGTAGGCCACAATGTCCCATCTCCAAACAAGTATTAATGCTACTTTAGTGGTTTTAATTCACTATCATTCACACTAGATTAGTTCATTATTAGTTCATGTCATTCACCAGATTAGTTAGTGATGGAATAATAGCAGCAGAGAAAGTCTAGGAGATTGAGGAGAACTCAGTACAGGATGATTGCACCTAAATCAGAAAGTAATCACAAGTGGAATGCCTAGTAATTTCATAGACTAGTAGATTTATAGGAATCTCTGCCTAGCAACATGGAGAAAAGAAGCTACTTCATGCAGCACAGTTAAATGTAGAGTTTTATCCTTGGAACCTGTAATCCTTTCAATTTCAGTACATCCTGAAGCAGATGGAAGGTCTCTTGATGAGATTTTTCCTTCCTCTGTGTAGGAGTCCCTCACATCAAAATAAAGTAGCTTCTTTCCTGTCACTCATTGTTCCATTCCTGCAGGGTTAGGAGATCATTTTGCATTTGGGGCATTGCTTTAATTAAATATATCCTTTAAAAAGACAGCTCTGCAGCATCTTCACAAGACTGGGTGGGGTTTCATCAGATATAATTAATTTTAAAGAAACGTTTCCCTTTCAGAAGAGCACCATGGCATACAAAAGCATATTTTCAAACAATTGCAGATTTTGTGGACCTCTGATTATTAAAATGTCACTGGCTTATGAAAATGAAAATTTTGTTTTTCTGACATTCACACAAACCTTTAGTCACATACTTTGACAGAGGAACCAAAGGATGGCACTTAAATATTTGAACTTAAACAAAAATACAATCTGGAACCATAAATCTGATTTAAAAATGCAGATAATAGAGATGTCTTTGTTGAAGATTGAATGAGTATTTGTTCAATCTTTTGCCTTAAATATCTGTGCCTAAACCTGCATTCCATGATTTAATAACTATGTCTTTCTCATATAAATAATTAACAGATCTCCTTTTAAATTATTTAATGTTAAATGGAAGGAAATCTTCTCTCTCTTCTCTGGTTTACATTTTTCTAATTTTTTTTTGTTTTTTAAGCCAGTTACTATCTCAGTTGCAGGAACAGGTCAAGCCGAATGTTACTGAACATCTACTGCAATAGACTGATTTTTGATGACTTCATTGGCGCTTCCCTGGATAGTTGGTCAAATTAATATCAATAACACATTCCTGTATTTAATTTTTTTTTTCCTGGTGTTAGATGCAGAATCATAATTTATTCACAGCTTACTCAAAAGATCTCTCACATCACAAGATATCTGCTTTTGAATCTTGTATGTATAAAAAATCCCAAACCAAAGCAAAAGTCAGCCAACTTTGCTTGTGGTTGCAAATATTACGCGAAGTTGCATTATTCAGTTAGGAAATTAAACCAGAAAGAGATTATGTGACTTGATATCTTGTGCAATAAGTGGTACACCCTGTGGGTTTTCTGCATGTAAAGATTCACCTCTGCTGTGTTAGAATTAAACATAAAAATAGTTTGAAAATCATGAAGTTACAGTGAACAATCTAATTGCCTGTCTACAGCAGCATATGTTAGGCTTATACCATTTGTCCTGGGGATAAAAATTGCTTTGGAAAAAAAAAAATACTATAACAAAAATGACAGACCTTATCAAGACAAAGTGATTTTTTTTAAAAAAGTAAAAAAAAAAAAATCTGATTCCATTAATTGTTAGGAATAATCTTCAATGCAATAAAAGAAAGAGAAACCAGTGGAAAAATACTGGTGTAAGAGCAAAATGAAGATGGCTGCCATTTATGCCAAAGATAATGTTTAATTCATTGGCTTTTACAAGGAATATAAACCTATAAAGCTTAATAATACTACAGAGTTCAGTTCAAATGCCATTTAAAATCAGCTGTTTTGATTTAAATATATCACGGAAACACAGAATGGCTTGGGTTGGAAGGGACCTTAAAGATCATACAATTCCAAACCCCTGCCTTGGGCATGATTGCTGGATTGGGAACTAGATTGGGCTGCCCAGGGCCCCATACATCCTGGTGTTGAACATCTCCATGGATGGGGCACCCACAACTTCGCTGCACAGCCTGTTCCAGCACCTCACCAACCTCTGAGTAGAAATTTCCCACCTAACATATAATCTCAATCTCTCCTCTTTTAGTTTAACCCCCACTTTGTCCTATCACTATCAGACCGCGTAAAAAGTCAGTCTCCCTCCTGTTTATTAGCTCTTTTCAAGTACTGAAAGGCCACAGTGAGGTGTTCCCAAAGCCTTCTCCAAGCTCAACACCTCCCTTAGCCTTTCGTCATAGGAGAGGTGCTCCAGCCCTCTGAGTATTTTCGCAGCCCTTCCCAGGACTTGTTCCAACCGTTCCATTACTTTTCTGTGTTGGGACCCCTAGGCCTGAATGCAGCACTCCAGGTGGGGCCTCATGAGGGCAGAGCAAATGGGGACACGTACTTCCCTCTCCCTGCTGCCACCCCTCTTTTGATGTAGCCCAGGATACTGTTGGCATTCCAACACCTGGCACCTCTGACTCATGTTCAAGATTTTCATCCAGAAGGACCCACAAGTCCTTCTCTGCAGGGCTTTTTCAAAGAGTTCTTCCCCAGTTTGTACTCATAGCTGGGATTGCCCCAATGCAAGTGCAGCATCTTGCATTTGGCCTTGTTGAACCTCATTATGTTCATGTGGGCCCACTACTCAAGCTTGTTCAGGGCCTTTTGAATGGCATGCTTTCCTTCTCTTCTATCAGCTGCATCACTCAGCTTGGAAGGGGTGGTATCCTTAGTGATCACCTTTGATTTCTATTTTAAAACACAAATTTTCCTCAAAAGGGCCAGGAAGGATGTGGGAAAACTATGGGACTTCAGTGGTACCAGAACAAATCATTTCAATAACCAGCACGAATGCACTGAAATAATTTTGTCCACAGAACAAGCAGAGAGTAGTGCCCGAGTAAGATCGTAACCTCTTCTATCTGCAATTGCTTCAGATATAGCTGCAGGTACTTTCTTCTCATCAGCTGAGAGTCAGTTCTCAGCATACTTCTGTCTCTGCCTCTAAGTCCCTTCAGGAGTGCTCGTACTACCTTTTTTTTCCCCTCAGCAGAGTGCAAAAGAAAAGGCCTATAATATTCTTGTCTCACTACAGTGAATCATCTACTTGTTGTCAGCCCTTATGAATGTCCTAGTGAAAATTAAAAAAAAAAGTGGCAGATCTGCACAATAAAGAGAACATAGATAACAATGTTCTCAAAGAAACAGATCAAGAGGGGTGTATGGAGAAAACATCTACGAAGAGCACCATTCTGAAGCAGTCAGCCATACAGAACAAAATTCTTGGAACTAAAAAACATGATACGTACCCAGACTTTGCTATCATAAGAGTCTGAAAACTCAAGCACTTCAAAGAATGGCATTTTCAGCTTGCAGAACTGCACTCCAAATGCAAATCCACTCCAAAGCTCCAAATTCTCAGTAAAAGTGAACATGGAAAACACATTTATTGTACTTCTAACACTCTGAAAATTGCATTTTACTGAACAACAGTTCCAAAACATGGAGAATCACCTGCACTGTTTTCAATCTCTAATTTAGAAAATAAACTTATCTCAAGGAAACACAATCCAAAGGTAAGCACTATGATCCATAACAATGATTTTTCTATGTGTTACTGTTCATTTGGCACAAATATTTCAAGTTTCTTAATAAATGTAGTTCAAAACCACCACAAAGATTTCCAATCCTAACTTTAGACAAAATCTCTTAACTTCAGCACTTCACAGTTTTTTTTTTTCTAAGACACTCCAGATGTGCATATGTCTGCAGGGAAGAAAAGAGAGACAAATGCAATCTATGCCTGTTTTTGATCCTAGAAATTCACAGCACAAAAGAATATTAAGAAAACAGTGTATGTGTGTGGATTGTTTCAAAATGCAATTAACCAATCTTGAATCTCGTGTGGGTGTATTTTCAAGTTCCTTTGAAAAATTAACCAAAAGCTTTGCAGATAATGTTAAAGCAACCAATCATGAAAACAACATTTTTGTTCTGTTCATCAATCTCATAAATTAAAATAGAGAATTAAATTATTCCCCATGTATTATCTTAGAATAACTATAGTTGACAGTTACTGTAAACTTTGTACGATAAGCATTATTTTAATATAAATTATTATTAGCTTTCTGGAAAAGCCACAAAGTTTATATTTGCACCCTAGCTTAAGAGAAGATAGTCAAGAGGCAGAAGAAAAAAATGGGTACGCTCTTAAATTCATTAAATGTTACAGATTCACTCTTCCTTATGGTATTCCAGAAATGCATTTTTATTGGGCACTTTAAGGAAATCAAAGGGATACTTTGAGGTACTTAGTGATACTAACATGTGAACTTTATATCGGTAGAGAAAAATCAAACTAAATTAGCTATTACAGAAGCTATCACTAGTTATCACTTGTAGCTGATAGAATTATTTATAGACATGGTCGAACAACTTATCATAAAATCATAGAATGATAGAATGGCTTGGGTTGGAAGGGACCTCAAGGATCATCAAGTTCCAACCCCCCTGCCACAGGCAGGGCCACCAACCTCCACATCTAATACTAGACTTGAAATATATATATACCATCAAGAAGAAAAACAACCCACCAGAAGCAATGTCTTACAAATACAGCTCACATTGAGCTACTTTAACCAAAATTTTAAACAAGAAGCTTTTAAACAATAGCAATTGGATGGTTGCATTATCTGTTTTTTAAATTATTCTTATTACTTGATAATTACTTATTCTTATGAAAATTACATTCCCTTTCTGTTAGTTAGGATGCTAATTAAAAAATCATTAAAGAGCTGCTGGTAATCTGCTTGTTACAGATTGCTCTATCTAGTATTACAATTCAAGCAGGATACTGAGAAGAAAAAGCTTAATGAAAAAATCTGTTTAAAATTTAATCTTTGCAGTTGAGTTTAAAAATTCATTTGAAAAAAAAAGCTGCAAATGAAGAAATAATGAAAAATGGCAGTTTAGAAATTACTTTCTGGTCATGTGTTGGCAATCGATAGCTTGTTCTTAAAAATTGTTTGAACCTCTTATGAAGTACAATGCAATAACTTTAAATGAAAGACACCCAAATTCATGCAGTCCAGCTGGCTTCCCTCCATGTTTCTGACTTTACCCCAGGGACTACAAGGAACAGCTGCTTGAGCAATGAAAGCTCTACCAACAGCCAAAAGCTTCCAACAGTAAAAAGCCGCCTCGTCTCTGTTCTATCCTGACACAAACAGTTGTTGGCAGCTGTATTTGATAGGGGGAGAAGAAAGAAGCAAGAAAGTCACGGAAAGAAGCAGGTGCTGATGTAAGAGTGTAATGTTAATTCCCGTTTCAGAAGAATGTGTAGAAGGAAGGAAAATGTGTCCCTGTCCCAGGGAGATGGAAGCAATATCTAGGTTAGCCATTCACTGTTTGAGATTCAATCATCTTCATCTAAATGGTTACAGGCCTTCATCATATTCATGTTTAGTCTGAAAAGAACACTTTGAAGTGTTTCTCGTGGCTATAATCCAGATTCCATTTTTGTGTCATGCACTGTGTCAGGTATCACAGCTTGTAGAAAAATGAGCACTAGTGAGAGCACCAACCTTAGAAAATTATTCTGTAATACTCTTTATTCCAGATTTGCAGGACTGAGACTAATCTGAATCTTATAAAAGAATATTTATGTGGCTCTCATCTGTTATATAATTTAATAGAACTTCACAGTATGCTTCCTCTTTTCAGAGGTGTTATCAATCTGCTTAAATTTGCACTGTATGCAAAATAGAGGGCTCTAAAACCCAAAAAGCATAACTGTACTAATCACGATACAATTAATATTCACTTGCCTTGCATCCAAGTATCAGTATACTAAAACAGTGTAAGTAACAGCAGTACCTAAGTATTTTCCAACACTGTTGATGGCATAACAGAATTGCATGTGTTGGAAGGAACTTCTGGAGATCATCTAGTACAACCCCTCTGCTAAAGCAGGTTCCCTGGAGTAGGTTACAAATATACAGTTTTGATATCAATATGAGTGTTGTGAGAGAAAAGGCAGAGACAGGTGAATCTGGGTACATGTAAGGTGCATTCAAATAACTGAAGCTGTCAGACAAGATAAGAACAAGTGACTACAAATAGACAGAACAACCACTCTGCTACACAAGAAGGATGACCAGTAAAGCCAAGAAGAAGATAACAAGCATAGAAATATCCTTTTTGAGGGGGAGGGAGCAATAGTATAAGAACATCAAACATAATCAAGGAAAATCAGAGAAGACAGAAGTCAAACTCACCTTAGTTCTAACTTTTGTCAAAGAGCTCTCAAAAGTAATCACCCTGATCTCAGAGACTAAGAACCATCAAGGATTTCACCATCAGTCCAAAATGTATGTCATCAGATCTGTAGCACTGTGTCCTTTGTGCTAATATGTGTTATAAAAGTAACAATTGTGTTTAAGAATATGAAGGGACTTATAATTTTCAAGAAGTTTGTTGTTAGTGAGTGAATTCACTAAGGTCAATCTTCTAAACAGTCATATTGCAGCAATCTGTAATTCTGTATATACAAACATTCACCTGCAACAGCACTATAATAGAGACACATTATGAGAAATTATAGAATATATAGACTAGTCCTTAGTAAGCCACCTAAGAGAACAGAAAACTGCAAATAGCCTGACTATTCCCACTAAATGCTTACATTTCTTTCTCAGTTGTAAGTCCCATGTTCACTAGGGAAGTTGAACATAGGCACTTTATTAAAAAAAAAAAAGGAGTTGGAAGAAGGGCTGAGTCTCTAACTATGGTCTGAAATGTTTTTCAATTTACAGTAGCTGCAAACTACCAAAATGACAACAGTATGTTTTTGCGAGAAAGCTGAAAGTGAAGTTTTGTTGTAAGAAGTTAGAGCAGAGATTTAAAGAACTTATTATGATTTCCATTTTTTCTTCTTTGCTTTTTTTGGAAATCCTCCCAGGACATTTCGGGTTGGTCTCCTTACACTTCCTCAATTGGTCTACGGGGATTTCTAAAATCCAGGCTACAAATTAAGACATGTACTTTATGATCACATCTAACACTGGGCAGTAGTAAATTGAAGGAAAATTTGATGTGCTTTATTAGTCAGAATCACATAATTTACAGAGGCTGGCATAGCAGTTTTGGTGGGCTGAAAAACAATAAATCCTCTGTAGAAAGTATACAGAGAATTCTCACAACTTTTCATATGTTATGCAGAGGTCTGACTTTGCAGTTTGAAGACTAAGCAGCAAACCCATTAACTCTGCTCATTCCTTCATAATTCCCAAAGCTGCATTTAAACAGAGAACGCTAAACTGGTAAGAGACCAAACAAAGTCACTTAGCTTATCTATGGCTGGTGATGAGGAAAAGTGTAAGTGGCTAGATTTTAAAAGGTTTTAGTTTCAACAAAATGCAAAAGCTTAAAAATTTTCAGTATTCTGCTCCTGGAAAAATGGGCTGACTGGCAATCTAGAGATCAAGAAGTTACTTCTCTGTACTTCTACAGCATTATTTCATTTGCCATCTTGGCCACTTAATTCATTCCTTATCTGTTCATATGCCAGTTATCCTTTCTCTTACACATATATTACAAACTCTTCACAGTATATGTGCCCATTGTGGCATAAGAATAGAGTTCCTAAATGCTCCATTAATACTACGAAATGCCACTGGCAGCAGTTAAGCTGTATCTCATCAATGAACCCACTATGTATATCAGTTTGGCTTATATTGAATGACACAACACAAGCTGAAGATTACAGCCCATCTTCAGTTAATTACTTCAGGCTTTGATACAAAAGCTGTGATGAGTTCCATGTTTTAATGTAGCAAAACAACCACATACAAGTCTATAGCAGCTTTCCTTTTTCTGAAAATCCATTTACAGCCTTAGTAGCCATATTGTATTTTGTGGTTCCTCATAAAAAAAAAAAAAGCATCTCTTTCAGTTGCATCCTTTAGCCAAATTTACAGACTAGCATCAAGTACCCTACAACTGGAGCATTAGACAGGAAGGAAAAGCTCTTTCCTTTTTCTGTGTGGTAATTAAAACTTTGTCTTCAAAGCCAGCCCAGCTTTTTCAACATGTTTTTTACAGTGCCTAGTACAATGAGCACCACAGTCCCCAGTTAAAGTGCCTATACTTCATCACAAAAGGAACAAATATATATAAAATACATTCAGTAGAAAATAATTTGCTGAATAGCTTAGGATAATGTTTCTGTTCCCTTCAGGAGGAGGCTTGAAAGGAAGTCATTCTGGCTGTAAACAGGAGTTTATCATATCCTACTTCCTTCTGAATTGTGTAATGATTTTTCTTTGTATAGCTACTTGATTTATGGCACTGTACAAAGCTCAGCAGCTAACAAAACTGAATCTCAGGAGCATCAGAGATTCCTCTCCGAGATTTTAACTCCATTTTCACTATGGCCTACAGCATCCATGTAGCAAACATTTAAAAAAAAAATCAAACTGTTCTATATATAAAATAAGGGTAATCACAGCACTGAAGCCTGCTTTCAGGAAAATGACATTCACTTCCCACATTCTGGGGGTGTGCCTTTGCAATAAGCAGGAACAAAGTACAGAAGTAGCACCTCTATTCCTTTTCTCACTCAAATTCTATGGTAGAAAGGAAGATACGTCACTGTATCTAACATCTGAACTTTAAACTCACACAGACATTAAGACACCTCTAACTCAATCATCTGTATTTTTGTCAGATAAAAAGTACAGATGGTAATACCTGATACAAAATATTCAGTTAACTGAGCAAAGAGTTGGATATACATTTTGTAACAAGGCATCTGATGAGGCTGATACATAAAATTTCCCCAGAGGAACAGAATGTGAAAAACACCTCATAAGTGAAAAATTATAACCAATTCAAAGAGAGTAGGTGAAAGTACACTTAAATTATTGACCCCATAGTCTTTAAGTCCTTTATGCTACTGGAACTATACTTGCAAAATATAAGTGTAATAAGTGACTTTCTCACTGATAATTCCAGCAGACAAAATACTCCTGACTGTCCCGTTCTCTATCAAAAGAATCATTCTTCAGTAACACAGGTAAAGGAAAATAGTTGGAAATAAAAGTGAGCAGGAATATTTTACAAAGTATTGGTCTTCAGAAAGCATTAATTTGTACTACCATTTATACTGACGTTTTGGCAGAAAAGGCTTGATTATATCTTTCCTCAAAAAAATCTTCTGAAATGCCTCAATTCTACGACATTTTTCAGCAAGCACTTAAACCTCTTCATTATTATTGTTATTTATTTTAAATGAAAGAAAAAAATAATAACACATAAAGTTCTGGGCTAACAATAATGAGCTTTGTCTGTTGATTTTTATTTTATTTTTCCATTTTAAACCTACAATATAATATTAAGATCATTCTCCTGAACTTTTTTTCTTAAAAAAAAATCATACTACAGTCACTATATTGCCACCTTAGCTGTACTGAAAATGACATAATAGGCTACAAAAAAAACTTGTTTTGTGTTGTTTAGTGTTTTGTATCATATGACAAAGTCCATTTTTGAGAAAGGTATCAACAATGAGTTCAGCTATACATAGAGGTAGCTGCTAGTTCTGCACAACTCAGAAAACTAAGCCTTTGTACAGTCTTCAAATGAACTTTTTTCAAATGTTGCATAGAGTTTATTTGAGTCAGGCAGTGTTTTTTTTCAGCTGTAAATTTTAGTTCCAATTATTTGCAATGACATTTAATAACCAGAGGGCTGGAGTGCCTCTCCTATGAAGAAAGGCTGAGGGAGCTGGGTTTGTTCAGCTTAGAGAAGGCTTCAGGAAGACCACACTGCAGCCTTCCAGTATTTAAAGGGCACTTATTAACAGGTGGGGTGCTGACTTTTTACATGATCTGATAGTGATATGACAAGGGGGAACTGTTTTAACCTAAAAGAAGGAAGATTTAGATTAGGTATTAGGAGGAAACCTACTCAGGGGATGGTGAGGCACTGGCACAGGCTGCCCAGAGAAACTGAATGCTCCATCCCGGGAGATGTCCAAGGCCAGTTGGATGGTGCTCTAGGCAGCCTGATCTGGTGGGTGGCAGCCCTGCCCACAGCAGGAGGGGTGGAACTTTATGGGCTTTAAGGCCCCATCCAACCCAAGCCATTCTATTATTCTGTGAAACAACTCAGCAGTTGTTAATTTTTCTAATGCTGACTTTCTCACAAACACCTTTTTGAAAGGAGATGTCTCGCATGCACAACTAAATGTCTATTTTTATATATTTCAGCACACAACAAAATTATACCTTAATAGTTGAAGAAGGTTCAAAACAGTAGACCTACTCAGCTCAGACATATCCCCAGTAAACTCGGCACATTCTGAGTCCAGTTCATTAATTTACGTACCACCTACTATTAATGCTCACCACAAAAGAATTTAAAGCATTGTGCATTCACTGGTATGTTGAACTGTACTTCACTGGATGCTATCACTTCAAAAAAATCTGCACCACACCAGATTTGGTTAATGACACAGAAAGTTCATCAAATATATCACATTAGTGAGTATCTTTGTTTCTAGATACCTGTTGTAATCTAGCAAAGTTGAATCATGTGTCTACACTAAGATAGGCAGGATCTCAAATCTTACTGACTTTTTATAATACATTTTGAAGATATTTCGGAACTAAATGTTTGCTCAAGCTGAGGGGAAATCCTCAAGACAAGAACACATAGGGAGAAATAAAGAATAAAAAATTATTACTAAGGCAAAGTTATCAAAGGTCTTATAAAGACCTAACAGAAAGATTAATTGAGAGACCAGAAAGCTTTTGAAGAAAAAATAAATGGGCATGTTTCAGTAGCAAGGAGTACAAAGTCAAGGTATATTATTATGCACACAGCAAGCCATAGCTGGTAAAGACCAGCTAGACTGAACAGATGAGGTACTAAAACAATTTATATCCTTCAGCATCTGGTCTAAGGAATGCAGCTGAAGAATGGTTCTGAAATATATTATTTGAGAGGTTAAAAGCAAAACAAGTCTTAAGTACAAATGCAGTCTCTCTTGGGCCTTCCTTGGTAAAGATAACCTATAGAAATCTTTTACTTTCCAATTGTTTGCATTCATTTGTGCTTTATATTTCACGTAGAAAACCCAAATGTATTCAGAAAGTGTTTACAAATATAAAATGAGTTCTGTAGAATAAGACTACAACTAAAAAAGTGTATTACTGGTCACACTTCAGAAAAGAGAATGTTGAAGTTGTGGTACAAAGCTGGGCAGCTATTACTTGATGGCAGTTAAAGTCCTGCAGGATCTACCTCTCATGAGAACCCTCTCAGAAGTGAAATGGAGAGTTAGCTCTAAATTCAGAAAAAAATACCAAAAATTGAACTGTTTCACCTGAGAAACTGCGATGAAGCTCTTCAAATGCTAGAACAATAGCTAGAACATAGGGAAAGTGCAACCTCTTCAGCAGTAACCCTCTCTAAAAACAACTAAACCAAAATCTCAGACCTCAGGAGAATAGTATGTGTTCTTCTCTTTACTGTTACACATTTTTAATTAAAGCAATGGCAGTAGAACTATCCTGTTTTACTTTTACACCTTTAATCTGTGTTATTCATATTATATTCTAAACCAGTTTTGATTGCTACACATTGCCACATGATAACACTGCTTTCATGTCAATACAAATTCAGTAGGTATTGGTATTCCAAATCTAGATATTTAATTGCGACACTATCAGGCTATTTGGTTCATTGGTCAAATTATATCGCAAACAAATCTCACCTGAGATTATGATGCAAGAGGAGCTCTGCCTGTACACAAACCACCAAAAGACAACTTGAAAACAATAGCTACATAAGAAAAGCAACAGCTGATGGCCCCCACCTGGTCTCTTATCAGACATACCTGTCTAGGATAAATGGACTACTCACTTCACAGGGTAAGTCTCCAACAGAGAACAGCCAAGTCATTCTTAGAGACTTTCAGATGTCATTTAGGCCAGCGTCCAGCTTAAATATACATTTGCCTTAAAAGATATACAAAGTAAATTCCTAGTCAACTTTCACACTTGTTCATTTTTTATAAGTTAATACATATAAGACAGTAAGTAGAACTAGTGGCTACAGTAAAAAAGACATTCCAAACAAATTTCTTTTCTGCTCAGACTCCCTAGTGTAGTATGACACCTGTTTCTTTGAGCTTATGAACTAATTTCTCAGCAGGAAAAGGTACATCATTTGAACAGCTGAAAAACAGTGCAAAGAGTTTACAATGGGAAGACTGTGACCTCCAAGATTTTTTTCTATTACCAGCTGTTTTTAAAATCTGTATAAATCTGAAAGGCAATTTTAAACTCCTACACCTACAACAAAGAACTAGGAATTCCCTTCTTGGTAAAGCAAAAGATACAAAATCTCATGTTTGATGCTGCAAACAGAAATTTAAAACCAGAAATGTTTCCTTGTAATCCCTGTCAAAATAATATGGTTTTGCTGTTGTTCTTCACGTCTTTCAGCTGGGGACTAAGATCAGTGCAAATAAGTAAGCTAGGAGGAGGTAGATAGTGTTGCAGGCTACAGTTCACAAGGGAAAGGCTGAGCCTACTCTCATATTTTGAACTATTGGTCACAAGAAAGATGTTCTGAAGAAACTGTGGATGTTCAGACTGCTTCCTTAAGAAAAACCACTGCTGGGAAAAGAAAAAAGACTGAGACATTTCTCAGTAGTTAATCAATTACAAATGTAAGGAAAAGTATTTCCAAACAAGAGGAGGAGAGAGAAGGAATTCTCAGTTTGCTGAGAGAAATAGGACCTAACTAACAACAATACCTCATTGAACTACAGTTATGAGTCTGCATCATATTCAGGTTCAAAAACATATGTTATATCTTCAATATAAAACACCATGACAGTCATAAGCAAGTACTAGATTGATTCATTCAAGTGTGGGAAAACCCAGATGGGAGGAGTAATGAAGCTTGTGCTGACCTTTGTTCAAAGTTCCCAAGAATAAATACAAAGTGAATTGTCGCTTACATTGTGCCAGATTTTTATGATATTCTACATTTGATGTGTGAACTCTGCTGTACTCAACAGCAACAGTAAAAAAAAAAAAGTGAGTGTACATTCTCTCTTTAAATATTCAGTAACTATAAAACAAAATCTACTGAAGTATAAGCTATTTTTTCAGCAGTGCAGTGCCCAAGAGGTTTTTTCTTTCGTTGATTTTTTTTCTCTTTCTTTTTTCCTTTTTTTGGTTGAGATTTTCAACGAAATATTGAAGTAAACTAAACAAAGCTGAGAGAATAAAGCTGCATTCTTTTTCAGGGAAAGGGAGAAACTGGGCCGCCATAATACTGTTCTTCATGAGGAATGCATATAGTCTTCTGATATTTTTATACACGTCAGTGATGTCTTAATTATTTTTTCCCATGGTTGCTTTAATTAAAGCAGTATTTCTCAAAGTACATGTGCTGCTGCCTTGAAAATAACTTATTTCCCAAAAAATACTGCATTTTAAAATATTCTGTTACTTTAAGAAAACTCATGTAAAAAATGTTCTTAGAAGACTGAAAACATGAAGGTATGAAGCAGAAAAGCCATTGCCACAGTGCTGCAAAGTCTCTCAGTTGTGTGCTGAATTTCTAAAAGACTTGAATTGCTGCCAGATGTACAAGATTTGAAATCCATTTATTGCTGCATGATGACATTTTCAAGGAAAAGGTCCAAGCCTCATGGATGCCTATAGACAGATAAAATAGACTATATAACACAATAAAAATACAGAATGTTAATGTAGACAAGCATGAAAGGGTATTTTTAACAATTAATGGTTTTCAAACAAATAATTTATAGAGAAATGACTAGGTTCTTCCAGAATAAGAAGGAACAAGGAGGTTGAGACTTCCCCACAAGATGGAAAGCAGATATTTCTATTATCTTTCTTGCATCACAATAATTTATCCCTAATTGAAACAAAGTCTTTGCAATCATTTAACACTTGAGATCCTCTCTAAATCTGGAGAAGCCTTTCCAAACCTATTTTATCACCAAACATGAAAGACATCATCTTCTCAGTCACATCATCCTGTTCTGCCACAAAAAGTGGAGGCTTAGCCATTTCAATAATGCTTTTTTTTTTTTCCACAAGCATTGCCAAAAATACACTCCTCATCCCGGATCTACACGCTTTGGAGTTAATAAATGAGCCAAGAATGTACAGAATCTCCTAACCTGTCAGGTTCTTTAGAGATTATCCAGAAAATAAATGGCCCTATTGTTGTAACATTACTGCTTCCCAGGCTTTTTCCCAATGAGGATTCTGAAAAGGGGCAATGACACTTGTCTCTCTACCACAAAATAAGACAACAGCATTTATACAGGATGCTGACAACCTACAAATACTAGCATAAGTAGGGTGAATGCATCAGCTTTAAAAAGCACTGTTACATTTACTTCAGCCTGGTTAGCAGATGACTTACCTTCACTTTCCAATGGTTCTCTAAAGATACAAAATGTCTCAGAGAAACCTGTCTCATGTTCTATGAATTTCACTGCTTAACAATTGTACCACATCCAAGAATCTATCTACCCTTACTAAGTTTTGCATCATGGTTTTTACAATTACATATTTGCCATCAAAGCACAAAATAAGAAACAATATGAAAACTGTTTCCTTAGTAACTGCCCAGTGTTTCGATTTAAGTATTTCAACAATTTTGAAGACCATTATTTAAAAACAATACAACCAGATAAAAAGCCCCATAATGAGGACTTCTTTTGTCGTCACACACACACAAAATCACTCTCCTCACTAGAGTGGAATATATTTTAATAGCTTTAAAAAACTGAAAAGAACTTCAGCCCCCTCTTGTGACAAATGGTCAGAAAACATAGTTTCACAATGGAAGTTGCTTCAAACTGTGCAGTGCCACAATCAAATAAGAAAGTTGCTTCTTCGATTTGCAATGTTAGAGCTGCTAAGTTATCCCTATATCAATATTCTGCATCAAGGCAAAGTGAACATAATGACACTGCAGTCTCACAGTTTAGGTTCCAGTAAAAGTAGCATATTTGATGGAAGACTATACATTTTTTTAAGACATTCCAGTACCAATAATACAAAAAGAGACACATTGCCCCATGATGAGTATGCTCTTATAGCATAATAAATACAAATGCAATTATGAGTCACAGAAGAATCTCTTCAAATCACCAGGTCTTTGTGAAACATCATTTTCTGAAACAGAGCAGATTGTTCTGTTTCTGTAATTAAATCAATAAAGTATATTTGATTAACCACTTGAATTTCCAGACAAGCTACTACCATGCTGACAGCCTCAGAAGTGACAGAATATAGTCTTACACCAGATGTGTGAATTACTGTACTGGTTCTTCTCAACACTCACCTGCCTGCATAATACACAGAATTGATTTAATCGTGATAACAAACACATAGAAATTAAACAGAGCACAGATTTGTTATTTTGTGGCTTCAGCACAGTTATCAAAGAAACAAACTAAGACTCCTGGGAACTGTTTACAATAAACTATGAAAATCCTTATGTTGACTAACAGGATGAAATGTACCCTTTGGAACTCATCTACCTTCAAGCTTGCTGATGCATCTGTATAATACCAAAGAAACTCAGCATAAGTTAATAGTTTTCATTAAATGTTATTTCAATATAAGAATTTTAATTTGGTGTAATTACAGATTCAAATTTTGTTCCCTCCAAGGTAAATAAAAAGCTAATGTACAAGCACAATAGATCATCGACTATTTGTAATTGAAGTCATAAAAAATGAAAAAGTTTCAATCTAAGGATGCCAAGAGCATGTTCAAGAGCAAAACTATTAACCATAGAATAGAAACATAGAACCTCTAAGGCCTTACTGGAAATTGGCAGCCAGCAATGTCTATATTGCTCTCTCATGAATTTCCCAAGATGGATAGTTAGGAAAAGAAAGAGATATCAGATGCATTTGGAAAACATTTTTCCTCAGAGCATCTCTAATGCCTCTATCTTGCATAAATACATATATATATGTATACAGTAAAGAGTTTTACTGGAAGCTATGGATACCAGTATTTAGCAACTCAGAGCTTTGAATAGTATATTTGAGAATCAGTCTTCTAGAACATCAGAGCTAGACGTACTTATTGTCATTTCTATGAATTACAGAAAGAAAAAGATTAAAAAGTTCAGAAGAATTGAAACGATCAAGTATGTGTTTAAACAGCCCACCTATTCAAGCCACTTCTAAGCCAAATTACTAGATCTCAGCTGTTTAACCCAAATTAGTCCATTGATCATATTTGCTCAAAAGACTAAGTACTCAAAAATAATTCAAAGATTTCAGAAGAAAAGCAATTCTAGTCACATTTCCTGTAGAACCACAAGTAGCCTTTCTCTGAATGAGCCCATTGCTCTGATGGAGCAGGTGAAATGCCAAATGCTAGAAAGTCTCACTCAGCCTCATAATTTTATTTAGTTTTACTGTAGGTCTAATTCTGAGCATTTCTTCACTGTCCCCTTTAATCTTCTAATCTATCACGGATTGTAGCTTTTTCTGTATTTGGATTTTAGCTAATGAGAAGGGATGCCAAGTACAACTTACGGATTCTCCTAGTGTGCTGCTTTTAGCCGATCTTAAAGCAGATCTGTGATGTGACCAACCTCTTGGCAAAAACCATATGTGTCCTTTCATTGCTGTGCTTTCAGATATCCTTTCTTCCATACTGTTGCCTTTTCTTGTTTCTGTCCTTAGCTCTGCCTGTCTCTACTGCTGGTACAATCTACTCAGTCTGTCTACACAGGTACAAGCTCTGACATTGTGTCACATATCTATTTTCCAGACGGTAGATAACGTTCTATTGTTAACAATCCATTTATTCTCCCTTGTCTATCCTACCAGCAAAATCCTCACAAAAATTTCTGAGATGTTGCAAAAACATTAATTTATAGATGTATAAATAATTCAAGTCTGCCATAATTTTACAGATCACTATATAATTGCAGGTGATGTACAAGCACTATCACTTGTTTCTGGAGTAAAACAAAAGAAAATAACAGTACCATAGGAGGATGGTGAGTAGAGGCTGGCTATTTAGATTAGAACAGAAGAAACTCTGAATTAGAATAGCAATTGTTACTTGCCACGATGGACTGTTTCTCCTAGATGATGAATGAAAAAGCAAACATTGCCTGTTCCTCTTTTTTCTCCAACTTAGGGTACTGACTCAAAGCACTGCTGAAGCCCAGCAGCCTTTAGAGACAGACTCTGATCCCAACTAGTGCTGTTCCTTCACTTAGAGGAAAACCTTTACTGTGGTCCTTGAGCTCCAGTTGCTGCAGACCAACCATCTCCTGATCTTGGTGATCTCTGCTTAACAGACAGGCAGACAAGGAATTCAGATCCTTAGTTCTGAAGTTATGATATGATCCTGTCTATTCATCCATTACACCTGTTCACAAGACTTTTCAGATCTGCTTATTTTGCATCCACATAGAATCACAGAACCATAGTATCATTAAGGTTGGAGAAGACCTCTAAGATCTTCTAGTCCAACCGTTCACCTACCACCAATATTTCCCACTAAACCACCTCCCTTAGTACCACATCTACACATATCTTGAACACCTCCAGGGACAGTGACTCAGCCACTTCCCTGAGCAGCCTGTTCCAGAGCCTGACTACTCTTTCAGAGAAGTTTCTACTAATACCCAATCTGAACCTCCCCTGGCACTTGATGCCATTCCCTCTCTTCTTTTCACTAGTTACCAGGGAGAAGCGGACCCCACCCTACCACAACCTCCTTTCAGGTGGTTCTAAAGGCAAGTCTTCCCTGAGCCTTCTCTCAAGACTAAACAAACCTAGCTCCCTCAGCCACTCCTCATAAGATTTGTGCTCCAGTACCTTCACCAGCTTTGTCGCCCTTCTCTGGACACGCTTCAGGGCCTCAATGTCTTTCTTTTGTGAGAGGCTGAAACAATCACCTCCCTGTCTCTGCTGGCAACACTATTTCTAATACAAGCCAAAATGCCATTGGCCTTTTTGGCCACCTGGGCACTCTGCTGGCTCACGTTCAGCTGGGTGTCCACCTACACTCCTAGGTCCTTTTCCTCTGCACAGTCTTCCAGCCACTCTGCCATAAGCCTGTAGTGTTGCATGAGGTTGTTGTGATCAAAGTGCAGGACCAGACACTTGGTATTATTGAACTTCATCCCACTGGCCTAAGCCCAGCTATCCAGCCTGTCCAGATCCCTCTGCAGGACCTTCCTATCCCCAGGCAGATTGACACTTCCTGCCAACTTGGTGTCATCTGCAAACTTACTGAGGGTGCACTCAATGCCCTCATCCAGGTCATCAATAAAGATATTGAACAGGATGGGCCCCAGTACCAAGCCCTGGGGAACACCACTCCTGACTGGTTGCCAGCTAGATTTAACTCCATGCACTACCACTCTCTGGGCCTGGCCATCCAGCCAGTTCTTTTCCCAGCAAAGAGTATCTGTCCAAGCCATGGGCTGCCAGCTTCTCCAGAATACAGGGGGAGACAGTGTCCAAGTCTTTGCTAAAGTCTACGCAGACCACATCAACAGCCTTTCCCTCATTCACCAGGTGGATCACTTGGTCTGAGAAGGAGATGAGGTTGGTCAAGCAGGACTTGCCTTTCATGAACTCATGCTGGCTGGGCCTGATCCCCCAGCTGTCCTGCACATGCCATGTGATCTCACTCTAGATGAACTGTTATATATATATATATATATATATATATATGTCCTTACCGCCCTGTCAGATATTCTAGGCAGCATTAGCATGTTAAGGTTTCAATATGAACCACGTTATTGATTCTTAAAACGTCTGATTTACCTTGCACTATATTGTTGCAAAATCAGTTAACAGCATGAACACAAAAGTCAAAAGAAAAATTCACTGGGACTTCTTTTCTGAATGATTGTTTTTTATATGATTGTTGGAAGAAACCAACCATCAACCAACCAATAATAACAATGACAAAGCTGGAAAAAAATATAAACAGATATAGGAAACCAAATCTTTCCTTCTATTGTGCTCACTCTATAGATCTAATAGCACCAGTTGAAGTCATTCTTCAGAACCCTAATCCTATTAGACAACAGTATATTAACAATGGTTAAATCACGCAGAAGTCAGGAAATAACACTAGATTTCTTATTGATGGTGTCAATATCAGAACATAAGAAGAGGAAATATTATTCCCCTGTTGTTCAAAAAATATATGATTATTGGCAAAACTGAGCATATAACATTCCACTCCCAGCTGTCTCAGTTTATCAATGCTATGGCTCCATTACAGGTATCTGTCATAAATTGAGCTTCATATTTCTGATGGAGAGGAAGAGAGAAGGTAGTTTTTCTGAATTCTCATCTTTGCTGTTTTTGTTTTCCCTTACATTTATGGTTTCTGGTATTATGTGGAAAGAATGTAACAAGCTGATATCCGCCAGTGATTGGTATCTGTGTGGCTTTGATCAGAACACATTGTTTGGTTCCAAGAACTCATAGAAATTAACGTCCTACTGAAAAAAATCAAACCAAAAATCTACACTCAGTGCTCATTATAATTAACGAAGCAGACACTAGATTATCAGAATCCCACTGAGTCACTATAGGTACATACTGACAGAACTGAACAAATATGCCACTACCAATATTTAGTGAGAGAACTCTATATATTGTGAGAGAACTTAATATACAGTGATGTAACTGAAGTCCTCCTTCTTAGGGGCAGGGTCAATCTAAACAGATAGGGTAGGGAAGAAGAGAAAGGAAATACTATTGTTAGAAAACTAATGCACTGCACTGCAATTGTGCTCAAGGCCACTCAGGAAGTTTTTAGAAGAGGCAGGATAATTAGAACCTCTAGAAGTCTATCACTACATCACAAGGTCACCTTGCTTTTTGATCCTTAAAATATGTATATTTTTTACCACTAATTCAGTATCTCTGAGAGGAAACATCATCTGTTTTCAGGACATTTTCCTGGATCCAGTAATTCTCTTTGATTCCCAGAATCCTTGATCCTATTTTTCAGTCAAGTTTTCTTTTCTTCTTTTTTTTTTTTTAGGAGCTTCTTTGGAATAAAATTTCATACTGTAATGGTTCACAGTATTTAAAGGCTCCTGGGATAAAACAATTGTAAAAC
The DNA here is from genome assembly GCF_002078875.1 of Numida meleagris. Taxonomy (NCBI): domain Eukaryota; kingdom Metazoa; phylum Chordata; class Aves; order Galliformes; family Numididae; genus Numida; species Numida meleagris. The sequence continues at coordinate 40,176,434 of NC_034413.1, read as the reverse complement.
ACACCTTGGAAATAGATACAATTTGTTCTCAAGCAATGCAGGGAGCATCTGTCAGATAAAATTCCAGAGAAAAATATCTACCTGGTGAATTTTATGGGCTTAAGCACAACATAGGTATGTATATATCAAACAAGACCAAGTTATATACGTAGGACACTCCAAAAGTAATTCCTCCTATTTATTTCCATGGAAACTACAATCGATACAAAGAGCACAATAACACTATTTGATAGAGCAAATGCTCAGCTACAAAATTCTATTTTTCAACACAGTCACCATCATTAGCTTTGCATTTTTGCCAGCAATGAACAAGAGCCTGAATGCCATGCTCATAAAAATCTGTACCAGCGGAGATGATCCACTGTTTCACAGCTGCTATGATGGCATTGTTGCTAGGAAAACATTGCCATGACATCCATTTTTCCTTGGCCCGAACAAATGGAAGTCAGAAGGCACCAAATCAAGTATATGCGGTGGCTCTGGTAGGACAGCCCAGCCAAGATTGGCAGCGTGCTCCATGGTCTTAATGTTGGCATGGGGCCTGGTGTTATCATGTTACAAGAGAAAGGCTGTGCCATGATTTTATGAATTTTGTTATTGGTATTCCACATCATACATAACATCATGTAGTACAGTGGGAGGTAAAGAGTTAATGCTCCAATTCCATGGATTTTTTTATATTTCCAGGTAACTGGTTCTCAGAAGAGAATAACTACATATCCCAAAACACTTTCACTGTTGTTTCCATTTTCCATATAGAGGGAAAGATAAAACTGCTCACAAGTCACGAAACAGCCCCTCTTCTTTTACTGATTGTCTCTGTGGTGTGTGCTCCCTGGCCTTCTCACCTTCAGCATTAGAGTAAGGCCTTTGGTTCTGGACACTCTCTCTCTCATTTTACTTGGTTTCTTAGCTTCAATTCCAATTATATTCTATTATATTGTGTTATCTTGCATTCTGATAACATATTTAGTAAATTAGGTTTTCTCCTCCCTTGGCTTGTTGCCACTGTTTTGTTTTTAGACCTATCTCCCTATCTTTTCCCTCTTTTCCCCCCTCTCCCTTCTCCCGGGGCATGGGTCGTTGGGTCCCCCCCATCCCTGTAGCCATGGAACTGGGCCAAACCAGCCCATAACCCGTTTACAGGTTGTCTTCTTTGGCCTGACTCTGAAAGTTCGAGCCTTCAGCTTAGTCAGCATTGTAATGTAGAGGTCAGAACTGATGGTTTTCTAGGTTCCAGGAAATCATAGAAGGATGTCATTGTTTTATGATTTTCAGTTATTGGTATTCCACATCATAACATCATGTAGTGTATGTACCTGGTTCTCAGAAGAGAAGGACTACTACATTCCCCAGGGGACTTTCCTCCTCTGTTACCGTTTCCAGTCAGAGGGAAAGATAAAAACTCGCAGATCATGAGACCTTGTTCTCTTTCTGCCTGTCTCTCGTCCTGGCAGCATCTCGCTCCCCAGCTGTCTTATCGTCGGTATTACAATAAGGCCTACCTTCATTTTTGGACATTCCCTCTCATTGTATTGGATTTATTAGCTTAAATTATATTATAGTGTGTTGTTTTGCATTTTGATATCTTATTTAGTAAATTAGTTTGTTTCTCCTCAGATTGTTGCCACTGTTTTTGCTCTCAGGCCCATCTCCTTACCTTTTTTTCCCCTTTTCCCTTTCCCGAGGCATGGGTCCGTGGGTCCCCTGTCCGATTTGTCACAGAACCGAGCCAAACGCCCATAAACCATTGACAAAGGATCAGCCCTTTCCTATCCCAAAAGACAGTGCGCATCACATTACTCACTGTGGGCTGCATCTTGAACATAGTCTTCAATGGGGAATTCACAAGTCACCACTCCATCTACTGCCGTTTTTACTCCAGCTCATAGTGGTGACACCACATCTCATCATCAGTAATTATGTGATCCAGGAAACCGTCACTTTCAGCCTCATAATGGTTCAATAGGCCCTGACAAATTTGCATCCAGTGTTCCTTCTGTTCCTGTGAGAGCACTTGTGGGAATCACCTGGTGCAAACTTTGCTGTTTTCCAGTGTTGCCACCATTATTTCCAAAGCACTGAAGCTGATATTCAGATTCACGAACAGTTTCCTAGTTGTAATCTGCCAGTTTGCACTGATGAGCTGAACGAGACGCTCTTCATTTTGTGGTGCAACAGCTATGCACAGACATCTCGTCTTTCACATCACTGCTGAAATGCATCACTCACATCCTTATTGTGCTCACATTCATTGTTTGGTCTCCCTAAACATTCAGCAAGCATCCATGAATGTCAGTGGGTGCCATCTTCTCCACATGCAGGAATTCAAAGACAAACTCTTTCATAAGCACTTCCATTTCAGCCACCATTTTGTCAGCCTGCCCCTCTGCTACCATGTGTTACAATAGCAACAACATGTAACTGAGTATTGGTGAGAAGGTTCAATCTCTACTGCCGTACCATTCCACCATCCACCTCTGACATTATGGGCCAACAGAATGAAATAAGAGACATAACTTTCACAGCAGTTCTCATGGAAAGGAGTACCTAACCCAAGGACAGGCATAGAAGCCCTGGTCTCTCCAGAAATTAGAAGGGCAGCATTTCACAGTAACTTTCAGTGGAACAGAGGGAGAGTGGTGGAGGCACTCTCCATCCTTTGTGCCCAAATGCAGCCAGTACATGGGCCATATACTGAAGAAGAAAAAAAGAATAAATCATGGAATTTGTAATGAGGATGCTTACCTGAAAGAAGAAATGTGTAAGATTACATATATGTATTCCACTTACTTGCAGTCTATTCAGTGAATGTTTAACAGAAGGATTATAGAAAAAATACATGAACTGAAAGTTGCAGTTACAAACAAGCAAAATAAAAAGTCACCTTCTTACTCTCTGGTCCACAAAAATATTGACTTAAAACACAGTGAAAACGAGATGCTTCCTACATAAGTAAAAAATGCAGATTTGATCTTCTTAAGAGGTGAAAGTTGAAATTGTCTCTTCGCTTTTCCTCTTGCAAACTAAAATCAGAATTGAGCTCTAGCAGTGTTCAAAATTGCATTGTGTTAAGGGGGAAATAATCCACTCCTGTCTGGACTCTGCGTGGTAACAGTTCAGAGATGAAGATAGATGATGCCACATATCTGTACCTCTGGCAAAGTCAACAAAACTCTCAGGAAGCTTTTATGTACCAATGCGAAAGAAGCTCTTTCTGACTTAAAATACAAAAAAAAAAAAAAAAAAAAAAAAAAAAAAAAAAGAAATAAATGGCACTCGCTGTCTCAAAGAATACTAGAACAAGTACCCTTTTACACAATAGTTATTTGTAAAGACTATTCATACAGCTGGATCCTGCCATGCAGTGTGAGAACTGTCAGACTATGGATATGCTATTTGAGACGCTAGGCATGCTGGCAAAGATCTGTACAAGGTGGTCTGCTTGGATGGAGGAAACAGTGTCATTTTGCCCTTCATAACTGGAGGAGGAGGATGGAAAGCACTGGTAGAAAACAAAAGGCAAATCAGTGTCAGGCTGGCTCTGGAACACAAATCATTGAAAAGTAACCCACCACCTCCTAAGAGCGAAACGACTACAAAATATCATGTAACGGATTGGCTCATACCTGCAACAGGGAAGGGTCTGTCATATCAGATACGTAATAACCATTTATAACAATATTCCTCATTTGCTGGCTATAAGTATTTCTCCATTTTCTTGTGAAAACTGTGTGTTTAAACTATACATAACGTGGCTGTTGATCCACAACATTTACTGTAACAGTGTCTTTTTTGAAGCCTGTTCTTAGTTCAAAAAATCCTGAAATGCAGTCATATATATAAACACACACATCTCTACAGTTAGTCACAGGGATGAAGTAACTGAGAATACCAATATACCCTGCACAGGCAGAGGGGCCGGCAGGAACTTTAACTGAAACCAGAACTTTATCTCCTTACTAAACCATATCGATCAGTAAAACATTTGGAACACCTCCAGGGACGGAGGTGCACCAACGACCGTTGGCCGCGCACGCGCTGCCCTCAGCAACGGCTGGAGCGGCGCGCGTCCCCCGCAGCGATGCCGCGGCTGCAGGAGCGCGGGAGCTGGAACGCACCACCCGCCTGCTGCAGGGCGGCCGCTACGGGGACGAGGCGGTGCCGGCAGGTGGCGCTGCGGCCTTCAGGAGCCGCCGGCTCCCGCGGGGGAAAGCGGCTGAATGCGGTTACCGCAGCAAGCGGGTGAGTGAGGACGGGGGCAGGGAACGAACTGGTTTCCAGACGCTGGAACAGGCTGCCCAGGGAGGTGGTTGAGTCACCGTCCCTGGAGGTGTTCAAGAAACGTTTAGATATAGTGTTGAGAGACCTGGTTTAGTGGAGTTATGTTGGTGGTAGGTGGATGGTTGGACTGGGTGATCTTGTAGGTCTTTTCCAACCTAGCTAATTCTATGATTCTATGATTCTATGAAAGATGCCAGGAGGGTGGCCGGCCCCTTTAATTTAAACTCGTTTTAAAAACTCATTTGAATCTGCTCTGTTGTGTTGTTGCCGTTTAGACTGTTTAAAAGAGAAGTAGTACCACTGCAAGGTAACTTGGCTTCTCTCAGCACACTGCCTGCTGGGCAAGGTTAGAAGATTCTAACAGGGCTGCGCCACTTAAATGCTGATGTTGAATTAAAGTTAACAAACAGTGCATGGATGCTTTAATATTTCACGTACTTTGGATACCAGAAGCAGGATACTGCTGCAAAAGTACCAACTGCCAAGAGATTGTAAATCTAAGTATCTGTTCCTCCATTACAGCTTGCTATAGAGCTTACTCACTCGGATGGATGAAGTCATGGCCTCTGGCTACCCAGCAACACCTCAGGGAAGATGCAAACAGAAGGCAAATAGCTGCAAAAATTTCGAAGGGGGAGGGAGGAAATCTTTCATAAAAACAGCTTGTACTCCAGTAAATCCAGTGTTCTCAAGGTACTCCTGGTGAGCATCACTCGTTTGGTGCTTTCCCAAGTAAGAAATGAGGTGCAGACATACAGTTCATCTCATATTGCTTCCACATAGTGAGTCCTTCAGCACAAACCAAGGTAGCCCCAAGAACTTCCCTAGCTCAGCGCAACATTTTGACTTCTGCAACATGTAAATGACAGCATTTCATGAATGCTGCCAATGCCATAAGGATTTCCCCTCAAACCTAAAGGTATGTGGGGAAGCAATTATGTAATCCTTTCCTGATTTTGGCATTTGTGACCTTATGTCACCAAAACCACAATGCTTTCTAATCCAGAGTATAATCGGTTCAGTTAGGTTGTAAGGTTATGAAGAGTTATTCTCAACTACTTCCTTAGACTTCATTTCCTAAAACTTGAGGAACTCCATTAACTTTAATATCCTGCAAAATCATTAGCCCAAAGCTGTTTCTCAAGTAATACCCACAATAAAGCAGCTAAATACAAACCAGCCTTAAAGAATGGCCAGTAATCAAAAAGATACACAAAACCAGACGTCTTATTCAAAGTCAGAAACTAGCCTGTGTTTCTATCTCAGCAAGATTTTAGGACACCTTACTTTCTGAAGTTTTGTATAGGTAAAAATAACTTCAGTAGACAATGAGCTGGATCTCAACTCATGAACAGCATTCACGTTGACATAAACCCACTGACTCATTTCTGGCTGTGAGACTGTAGTGGTATCAGATTGTTGTGGCATCAGAACTACACCTAGACTGAGTTTCAGAGAATCGATTAATTTGCCAAAGCTGGTTGTTAGCAGAGGTATTTTCTATCTTGCATCACTTTCTCATCACTTCTAGGAGACTTCTCCATTATTTTACTGAAATTTTTACTGAAATGTCAGCAATTGGTTATGAGATCAGCCTCCTAAACGAGAAGCAAAACACATTGAATTTATAAACATCATGAGTTACACTAACAATGTTTAATTGCTTCTTTTGTATTTCAAATTTAAGCTATCACTGATGATTTCACGGTTTAGAAACATCTTGGTTTCATTTTTGTCTCGGATAGCATTTTAGATAAAAACTTGCATATTGTAAATAGATTCTGTGATAATTAAAAAAGAATTTGCATTTTGGGGCTGAAACATACCATGTTTATATGACAGAGGTGGTCCCTTCTGCATTTGGAGATAGGGAGTTATTGTAAATGAGGTACATGCAGAGTTCTGACAAAAAAAGTTGAGGTGTTTGTGTTGACCTTTCCTAGATGCTTCTAAGTTGGGATCTGTGGAAAGAGAAGTTGAGGGTGTACTGCAGCAATTGCACCAAGAACACAAACACATAGCAAGTTCCCCTCTCACAAATATGTCACACCAAGAGAAGGAACTGGTTAAAAGGATGCTTGTCCCATTTGTCAGGAGTTCTTCAAGAAAACGTTTCCCATCACTTACTGCAGGTTAAGTATACAACTTGTTCTTCGCCTTGCTACTTTTCTGATTATAGAATGACAAGACCTGCTAATATTGCTAGCTTCAGTACACCTGTAGGAATACAGTTGTCATAGATGAAAATGACTCTTGTAGTAAAGCGCCCACTCTGCAGGGAAAAATGTGCACCTCTAAAGCTCATTCTAGAAGAATTTAGAAACTCTAATCAGCTTGTGACTGCAACAGAGAAAGCAAAACTAGATAAGCACCTTGGAATCCCTTGCAACAACTGCAGAGTATTTCCAATTGTGGGGAAGTGCTACAAGTACATATTTTTAAATAAAGATTAAGACAGCTACGTCTTTGGTTATTCCTCTCTTTCTTACACGTGATTTGAACTACAGAGTAGACAATCCACTTCCAAACAATTCTGTAACATGTATTCGGAATCTTCCTTTTCCAAATGAAAGCCTTATCTACAACTTTATCATAAAACATTGTTTAATACCTTAACTCCTTGTTCATAAACGTGATTTGTTTTTCCTCTTTAGTGTACTGAGTGTGCTGATTATCACCTATATCATGAATGTTTCATTGGATTCTGCCATTTTCTGTGTTCTTCTTCTAAGACATGTATTAAAAAAGCTTTCTCCCTACACTGAGCTATGCAATATTAGCTCACTTCTCCTTAAATCATACAGATGTTGCACTGAACTATGCTCATTTTGCTACACACTAAGTAAATACAGAAAAATAGTGAGATAAGAAAAAAGTAACACAATGAGATACAAGCTTAGTTATCCTCTGCAGGTATGCCTTGCATCATGGCACTCTTATATGGGCAGTTGTACATACATTCTAGTTAATTTAAGCTACCTTTCTAGTTTCTTTTTGTAGCTAACTGCTTACCTTCTCTGAGAGGCATGCCTGAGACAATTGCAGGCTGCTGGAAGTTTGTCACCAAGTTTTCACCCAAATAAATGCTACAAGAAGACTGCTAAGAGTCCAGGCCTAGAACCGAAACACAAAACTCATGAAATCAAGGAGCTGAGAAAATATGTATGTACATATCTACAGATAGCTGGTTCCTTTATACCATAAATTCACTCTGGAGCACCAGAGCAGAGAAAAACATCAGTCAATTCAGATTACTGTAACAGCCATAAATAAACATACTCACATCTTAGAGGTTAATTTTTCTGTCACTTTGTGTCAGACTCTCTAGAAATAACAGCTCTTCAGGTTTGCCATTCCTGAGAGAGCTGTGCTACAAAAAAAAAAAAAAAAAAAAAAAAAAAGAGAGAGAATATCTTGAAGCTCTAGCTGAAGTAAATGTTTTCTGTTCCAGGCTTAGCAAAGGCCCAAGTAAGAGATTTCACTTAAGATGGCTAATTGTATTTGCCACATCAAAAATAGTTAGGAAACAAATTTGTTCAATTGTTCTCAGATACTTTTTTTTTTTTTAACATTTACAAGCACACTTATGTCTTGAGTTCCATTTATCTCAATTATTTTGCACAACAGAAGAGAAATAAGAAGTGCAGACCTCATGAACAGCTTTCAGAACCATCATATCAAAGAGGAACATATAAAAGCTTTAACCTAGCAAACCATTCCAGCATCTTCAAGAGAAGTAAGAGCTTGTCTTTTCCTGCACCATCTACTATGACAAACATAAAACATTTTCTTTAACAGCATCTGAAGAAATAGTAAATACTATATACAAAAGGATAAATGTTTTAATAAGAAAATATAGCAATATTTCTAATAAAGCAACAACTCATCTTTATATAGTTCAGAAAAATTCACACAAACTACTGCAAAAATTCAATAGCTTACATTATGCAATTGTTCAGGCTAAAAAAAACTTACTAGTTGGTGTTCTGGGAGATTTAAGTGTTTGTAAAATCAATAACACAGAAATGACTTGCACAATAGCAAGTCTGGTCTAGCAGACTGGCTCATCTATCAATTATTAAGTTTCTGTCAAAAGCCAACTTATCATTCTCAAGCATTCAGCCTTAGTTTCTATTTTTCCTAATGCACTGTTTTTTGTTTGTTTTGTTTTAGGACTACTTGTGCCCCACAGAACATTGTAAAATCTGAACCCAGTATTTTAGCTAGCAAGCTAATTTACTTGCCCTAGGTAATCAACATAGATGCTGTTTGAATAGCTTTCATCGTGGTCGAGATTCCCACCATGTAATCACAAGGTAAGAGGGGAAAAAAAGTGCTTCAAACATTAAGGAGCCAAATCTTCACCTGTTAGCCTGTACCACCTCAGACTTTTCAACTGACAAGTATTTGGAAATAATATTACCTTGCCAACCTGTTAAGATCACCTTTGTTTTTGCAAGCACCCTTTTCAGATTGAACTCAGTCTAGCTTACCTATCCAGCAGTACTTTTTCCACAGATGAACAATACTAGTAATACAAAACCCAACTTTTTGATCACTTGGCAGGATCTTCATCAGTCTCCATAGTCACTGCCCTTTACAGCCAGCACTGATACGTAACACAGTCATAAGAGCAATTAAGCTCAAAGAAAAACAAGCAGTCAGCACTGATTCCTCATTTTAATGAACATGTGCAATCTTATTCTCAAGTTACTCTTACAGGCTGTTGGAGCACCTTAAGAAATGTGATCTAGACACCCCATTTAGAGCAGCCTGAAAACTTTTTCTTCAGCCTAACAGCGTCCATAACTTGGGGTGTATCCACTCTATACATCAGTGGCATAGCCATAGCCCCCATCGTGCTCAGTGAAATTTCTCTTGATTTGTGCTCAGAATACTGGACAAAATTGAATTACTGCTACATGGTCAAACAATTGATTAGCCCACGTTTAGCTAAGAAATATGCTGACAACTGACCTTTGTCTTTTAAGTTTCATAGGGAATATATTGACAGCTGGCTAGCGCACCAAAAAAACCCACGTCCTATTGATGAACATGTTGTATACAATTCTCTGACTTGGGAAGTGTTCATGTTTGACTAGTATATCCTTTCAACAGGTTCTCATGCAAGTGTTAGAAAACTTGCAAAAGAAGAGGAACCAGAAATGTGTGTCTCTAGAAATCAATATTTAATCAAGCAAGTATCATCTCAACACTAATCAGAAAGTTCTCCAAATAGCTTCAAAACACTTCATAACAGAAGTGTGCCAGAATCTCAAATGGATTGAATTTTAAGAAGTCTTACTGACCTCCATCTAGGAGGTGATTCTGATCAGAACAGCAGAACGCTGATTGAGCATTTGAGGCATGATGAGGATAATTCTCTAAGCTCTTCCGAGGCAGCATTTTCTGGGAAGTCCAATACCATTAGGAAGGATAACATAAATAAAGCTTTGAGAAGCCCACATCATTTTGACAGTGGCAGTACAAAAAAATGCACTCGCTTTTAAAACAGGTGAGTGTGATAATTCCTCAATTCAAAGATATTCCAGAGTGCTGAATTTTCACTTTAATCTGTGCAGCAAGCCATTCTTCCTAAAAGGACAGTAAAAAACTGGGAAAGACCAGCCATCAGCAGAGGCTCCTAAGACAATGACTCCCTAATGATCTCAATTTTAAACCAACAAAAACAGATTTATTACTGGAAGGATTTCCTCTGCATACCAGCTCATGATTTTCTTGTTTTAGGTAACAGCTGTATTTTTGCTTTTATATTCCATACACAGGATTTCTGGGAGATCAAGAAACAATATGTGAATAATCAAATGTCATTAACTGTAGATGTCACAAAAATTAATTTACTGCGGCTAGAAATGCTTGTATTTGGTCATCTCAAGCACAGGAACTGATCTGGCTGGTGTAGATGTGTTTCAGAAAATAGCAATATACTTGTAAAATTGTTGCTCTTTCTCAAGTTTTTAACCTTCAGTCAAGTAAATTGCTCCAAGAAATGTAAAATGTGTACAGCTTTTATATTCTTGAAGGACCAATTACATCAAAGTTCTTATTCAGAGCTGTAATAAATAAAGCCAGACTGATTTTAACATTATTGCTGAAAAATGTCATATCAACTGCTATTTTCAATGTACAATACTAAAAGCGAGATGTACAAGAACATATTCATAGTGTAAGGTACTGTCTGTAAGATCTGCTATGGTTCACTGACATAATTTATGCTCAGAAGAGGAGCTAAACTTCGAAAACTATTTCAAGTACACAGGAACCACGCCTACTTTCAGCTGTGTACGGATGGCCAAGACAAAAAACTTCCAATTATTTCCCAAATGGTAATATAACCAATGTAAATTTTAGTCATTTATTTTCTTAAAAATCTAGGTTCCTAATAAGGATAATGAAAATTTAAACCCAAAGGCCTGAAATAATTTTTTTTTTTTTGGAAGCTTGGCCAAATTCAAGACATAACTTTTTCCAGTTATCTTTCCTTATGCTTTAATAGAAACCAAAATTTGTTGCAACTTATTTAGAACAAACTTATCAGTGTCACCTACTCACAGACTTTAATTGATATTTAAGTGACTAATCCATAGACTTTGAGTTTTATAGAGGTTTTTTTTTCTTTATGACCACATAGATCAAGTTGAACTTCAGTTCATTTTTCGTATATAATTATTTGCATTTACAGATCTGATGACCCAGATATTTAATCTGTACACAAAAATGAAATATGACTGAAATAGATTTTTATTTCGTTGAATTGGAAATAAAATTCATGAGATTCCTTTAATTTCCTGTAGAGAGAAAGGAAACTGTACATTTCAAAGCAACTAATGGATTTGCAATGGGTTTAAATAAAGTGAAACAACTTTTCAGGAAGTTTGAAAATATTTTTTTCTGTGAGAATAAGAAAACCAGTAGTTTCCTGGAAGACTGTAGCTTCTCAGAGCATTAGATTGCCGAACACAAGCGAATGCCCGCCATGCCAGGAGAACCTTTGCTGCATGCTTGCCTGTAGTCTTGCAGTGTTTCTGAACAAACGTGAAATAGTTGACAAATAGCTTTTGTAAAGCTGAAAAAGAGATAAAGGCTTGAGAAATATTGCACTATATGCAATTAAAAATCAATACTTTATACCCTGAAGTTCGGTTTAAGCTCTCCCATATCACACAATCCTTCTGTTCTTCTACCTGAATACTTAGAGATTATCTGTAGGTGGAATTGATGCTTCTGCATGTCTGCACATTCAGACATGCAGAAATCTTATTTGTTCTTGGAGTCACAGAAAGTATCTAAATGAAAGAATGGAGAAAAAAAGATTATGAGCATGAACAAAACCTAAAATACTATTCTTGTTCTCTGGGTACCCCCTTCCAATTCAACAAAATCAGTTTACACAGGTAATACTCTTAGCTGCATTAACAAACAGGAATCAGATGCAATGTGAAGAGAAAAGGCTTTCTTCACTAGAAATGGAACAGAATATGACTGAATTAGAATTGGTAAACTTTTAAGGAGGATAACATTGCTCAAATACTGGAATTATGGCCATGGAAGAAATACAGAATTTTTTTTAACATTATTTAACAAAGAAAAAAAGTGTGAAGTGAGACAACTATGTCCCCGGACAACATATGATTTCAAAGACCACAAAAATTAAAGTTATGGCACTGATGACTTCTAACTATTTTATTATATTGCATAAGCTGTAACATTTTACGACTCTTAGTTACATTTTCAGTAACATATTCACTGATACTGTAATAGAGATTAAAAGACACCTCTGATAAAATATAAAAAAGTAAAAATACTTAAAATCTGGATGCCGAACAGCAGGAATGTTGTAAACAAACATCTCATCTGTTCTTGAACATTTCTGAAAATGATTGCCAAGGTAATGAAGTGCCTACTGAGTGTAAGGCTCCAACACACAAGGTGGTGACCACAGCCAGCGACATCAGCTCACCTACATTTTGGTACCTCATCAATGGTCTATGGCCTCCATGCACAAGTTGTGCACTAAACAGTGTCTTCATACACAGCAAGATGTTGTAAAAATAGTACTGTTCTAACATGGACTGAAGTGCAGCAAGTCCTTCAAAAGAACTGAAAAATTAACGGAGGAAAAATGCACCAGTACATTTTTGGATAGATGCAAATAGAGAAATGTTCAATAACCGTAAATCGACTGAAAAAGTTTCATTCTGTAAGATAATTTTCAGGCTGAATGTTAATGGGAAAGATTATAAACACAGCTTTCCTCTGCCAGTCATGAAAATAATCTTAAGTCATTTTTGTTTTTTTTTTTTTTAATAAGCAGAACACACTGAGTACTGATTTTAAAAGAAAATGAAATTCAGATTAAAACCTCTTAACCCACTTTTAGCATGAGTTCTTTAAGAGAAACATACTTGCCCTCCCTTAGAACTATGGCACAAGTTAGTAAGAGATCTATAAAAGAATGCTATTTTTAAAACTATAGGTCTATTATTGTGTTTTGCATGTGTACAACTGCACCAAACTAAAAAAAAAAAAAAAAAATCAATTGAGAAGCTTGGGTTCTGTAAACAGCGCAGGTTAGGCCTCAAAATTAGATACAAACTGGTTCTTAAACACAAGAAAAATTCAATATACATAACTCAATACACCTTCTACTGCCAATAAGGGTTAGCAACAGACAAAGGATTTTTATCATCATAATAGTTTGTATGTTGAAAACATAATAATTTCATTTCTGAAGTTAAAAACCCAGTTTCAGGCCTGTAAGCTGAGTGACTTCCAAGATGCTTCCTTCTGACTTACGAAGTTGAATTGGATCCCATATGTGGTTTTTAAAAGATACTGCTGTTCGGATTGCTAAAGATATACTTCTTTAATTTCTTTCCAAACATAAAACATGAAAAAGACAAGGTGTACAACAGCCATCATAATCAACATGCAGAAGTCAGTATTCCAACATAAAAACACTAGATCTGCCTTTGAAAACATTATAAAAGCTACGTAACTGAAAGTCTGAATCAGGGTTTTTGGCTAACAGAAAAAAACCACATACGTGTGCTTTTCAGATAGTCAGGTGTCCCACTGATAAAAGAAGTCAGATGAAAGAGAAAGGCACTTCAGCAGGATAATTTAGTATCTTCAGATACTTCTAGTACGCCATGTTTCACATGCAGTACTAGACAACGGTTGTAGTGTACTGCATTTTCATTTGTACACCATTATAACGGTAATATTGTTAATCTGTTTCATATTTTAACTAACGAGAAGAATTTGAAGTGCTGTCCAATCATTTCACCCTCTTTGGTACAAATTACTGCACAGAAACAGAGCAGACAACTAAAAATGCGCAGTCCTATATACTGGATTATCTGATGTGCATAATCTCTAGCTCTGCATTGGTAAATAGCATCCCTAATTATCAAATCAGTTGTGCTTTCAGGCTTATAAGATAGCAGAGTTCTCCTATTTCTGACAGTATTTAAAAAGATTTTTCTTGCTAATGTAATTGTTAAGCATTTCTCCTTTTTTAAATTACTGTAGTACCTGACTTTTTGTAACAATCAGAAAATTACTGTTTATTAGCTTATTCTTATTCTGGTTAACATGTACAGATTAATGTATATACAGTTATGTACTATTTAATCTGATCATTTATATTTTCATAAAATTCTTTGAGTTGGAAGGGTCCCTTAAAGGTCATCTAGTCAAAATCCCCTGCAACAAACAGGGGCACCTACAACTCAATCACAGTGCTCAGAGCTCCATCCAGCCTGGCCTTGAGTGTCTCCAACAACAGGGCATCCACTGCATCTCTGGGCAACCTCCAGCACTTCACCACTCCCATTGTAAAATACTTCTTCCTTATATCCTGTCTTCCCTCTTTCATTTTGAAACCATCTGCCTTTGTCCCGTCACAACAGACCCTACTAAAGAATCTATCCCCTTCTTCCTTACAGCCCGCTTTAGATCCTGAAAATGATTATACTGCATCGAAGCACTGATCTGAGCCACACAGATTCATCTGCAGAAGCAAGGCCTCAACAAACCCCATCAGCCACCTCACCAAAACCTGCTAGCACTTAGAAATAATATACCCAGCTGCAAGAATCTCAACATCATGGTAACAGTTTGTCTTCTCCATCTACACCTTGCATACAGTATCTGCAATTAAAATATTAGAGATCATTGTAGTGAAACTCCTTTTCTTGAAAGGATAAGCAAAATAAAGAATTCCAGGCACTAAGAGGTAATACGGGTTTCTAGTGCGTTAAGTTCCAACACGAGTGGAAAATGATGATTATATTTACAGAATATATCCTGTAAATATTGCATACAGATATCAAATATTTTAAGTATTTTAGAGTTGCATGCAGATTTTAAAATCCAAGATTTAGTGCTCATGATAGGGCCAGGGAAGAATTCCCACTCACCATGCACTTAAGAGCATCATCTGGTTTCATACATCTATCTTCCCCCATACACCTATAGAAACATTTCCTCTCTACAGACTAGATTCCCAAATTCTGACACAGAAAAAAAATTACGTACATACTTTTAATATAAACCTAAACTTCAGAAAAGCCTTCTAACATGTTACCAGCAGCATAAGACACGTGATAAATGCTAGCAAGTCACACTCAGTGAAGTTGGCATATGGGACCTACAAAGCAAGCAAAGCATGGATGGAAGAAATAGCTAAAGACAGCCTTGGAAACTGTATTACCTTTACTGCTGCTTGTGCACTCCAGAGTAGAATTTAATTACTCCACAAAAACAAATGCTCACATCCTCATTAGGCAAGAGAGGACTGAGGCTCTATGAGAAACACCAGTTCACAAAGATGTTGATAGGAGGTGTCCTATCACAGCTCCAGCTACTGCAAGGCTACTAAGGACATGCACTTTACGTACAGATAAGTCATCTCTATCAATTATGAAAACAAAGAACATTTTCAGAAAGAAATTCATTTTGCTTCCTACTACCAAGAAGCCCCGCAGCAAGAAACTGAAGAATAATATTGCCCTCCAACTTGGTTGGCTGCCTAGGAACTGATGAACTACCAGGGTGAAATTGTGACTAAATCCAGGCAAAAGCTCACTTAGACTGATAGTTCAGAAAATAACTCCACTCCTTGGTTGTGATTCGCCAGCATGGCGGACAAGAATCGGCACTAAATCAGTGCATCTTTGGAAACTGCTCTTTGGAAGTCCTAAACTGACCTTTTCAAAATTTCTAATCCTTTTTCTTTGATGAGCAGATACCTACTCCGATGCAGAACAGGAACACTGGAGTGCAAAATTTCATTCACTTGAACTCACACGAATAAAGCCATTTGTTACAGTCTTTATCTTTCAATGATAAAAGTGAGTTTAAGGAATTAGGTGGCCTTGGTACTTACATTTTAAAATATGCATTAAACAAGATAAAGTACCTGCTGTAAATTTACATTACTGTAGGTGAATGAAATTAAATTTAGACAACTCAAATCCATGGTCAGAGATTTACTGTTAATTTCAACACAATATTTGATAGTTTCTTCTTGAATAGTGATTCATCACAACCAATGCAACTCTAAGCAGGGCAATACTGAACCTCAAAAGCAAAAGTAATTTTCAAATTAATTGTGCGTCTATATGAAAATACACTTCAAAATATATAACGGACAAGTAAGACAAATAAAGGAATGAAAATATCACCACTTGAGGCTAGAAAGTTAGTCATATTCATAATCCAGTGGAATTGAATACAGGAAAATAGGTACTGTATTTCATATAGAGAAGTCAAATTAGTTCCCAAGAAAAAGTATTAAAGGCATGCTAATATGGCAAGCCATCTTAACCTCTAAAATAGATGAACTGCATAATTAAATCAGAGTTTTTTGGCCAAACAGAATTGGAGACATCAGAAAAACTTGGACTAATGGGCTGCTAGTACCATCCCAATTATCTTACATGTTCTTCTAGAAACAGTCACCAGACAATTGACAATCCCAGAAGAACAGACATACTTCACAGAATGGTTTCCTGGGTGAATGCTCCCAGAAGCCCAGCCACATACAATATTTCCCAACTCTGAGCACACATGTGGAATGGATGTTAATAAACACTACCACCATACTTCACTCCCCCCTGCTTCCTCTATAGAAAAAATTCCTGAAGCACAGGCACAGAAAAAAAATCAAGGTGTGCTTCAAAAACGGTGGCTAAAAGGCAAGGTGATCGGTAGTACAAGACGGACAACTAAGTGCACCTCGCCCCACAATTTACCTGCACTCATTTTATGCTTGGGTATCAGTGTTGAACCCAAACTACTACTACAAACTAGGGGAAATATTTAAAACACTTTTTTAGGATGATTTGTAATCAAACTGCCAAGGCCAAGATGCTGGAACTTATTTAATCAGGGAAGCATCTTAAAAGCCACAGAAAGACATTCTATATACTGTACAAAGCACATTCAAGGGGTATGTATATTTTTCTGTTAGCCAAACTTCAAACTATCACTTTGACAAGATGAACATTAAAAATAAAGAACATTTTGATGGCCTTTCCCTTCCTCTATACATATCTCAGTTACAATTCATGCATTCATGACTTTTGGTAAGTTTAACTCTAAGTTGAGTCATAAGTAGTATTAATATTGCATTACAGATCAAATTTCGCAATCTGCTCTCATGCTTATAAAAAAACCCCAATTTTTAAAGCCTGCTTAACCCCACTGTGATGCACAATCTAGGACAAAAGTAGCCTGGGTTAGTAAAATGTAGGCACATACATCTCCAAATCATAAAATAAAAAGCAACAGCTTTCCCAAAGGGCACTATTACATATTACAACATAACTTGTCTGAACTTGCACACTTTTTTTTATCACAGGCCAAAGTCTAACTTATAAATCCGCAGGAATTCAAGACAATGTTTTGGAGCACAACTGGTTTAAGAGTATGCAGATGATTTTAACTAGTAACAAAGCCAAAAGAAGCCACTGCAATTAGTAGTAACAGCAGCTTTAAATGTTACCAGAAGAAGTCCTTTTCTGCAGGAGGTGGATGCTACCTAGCTGATGCCAGTTGTCAGCATCCACAGTTCATAACAAAGCGGACTAAAAAAGACAGGCAACATCTTATGACAGCAGAGATCGGGAACTCCGGTGGCCACGCATCATGTACAGGTCCCCCTGCTGCCACTGCTATACAAATTGTTACCTTTTGCACATCAATGGACACAGAGAGGACAGTAATGCTATAGAAATCTTCTGATAAATCCAGTAGAGCTCTTCTGCTGGTGCCACGGAAATAAATGACGAAGCATTATACAAAGTGGTAGTGACAAATCCCTAGAAAAGTTCACATATAAAATACTGTACAGATAATCACATTTATTAGGAATAAGACTGAGAAATGGCTTGAGCCACTATAGCAATGCTTTAGCAAAAATTAAAAAAATTTCAAAGAAAGATGTGCCTACATTTCTCACTGTGCATTCCAAGACTTGTGTCAAAAAAAAATGACAGGTTAATTAAAGTGTGGACCCTCTCTACACTGCCAGCAAAATTAGGAACTGGAAAATTTTCATTTGTGTTTCCCTGTTATCAATTCACATTGAATATCAATTGCCCAGTTGAAGTTATAGTAACTCAATCTGTACATTAAAAAACGTTAAATTTTCTTAATACTAGAAAACAGTATTTCCCTTGTAAACCCTACACTGCAGAATTACACAAGCAGCCAAGAGGTAAACAACCAGCAGGGAGAGCAACAACACAAAGCACATGGTGTTTTAATTTATAGGAATAAGTGGCCTCTCCTCTCTTTTCTTCCAGATATTAGTTTTGCTATCTCTTTTTGTGAGAGATGGTCTATCCCTTTTTTTAGGGGAAGGGATACCGGATTCCTGACTTCCTGACACAGTTTTTCTTCTTAGACCCTCTTCATCATGCTGTTCTATGGCCGGCGCATTCCCTCCATCCAGAATGTGCCTCACAGCCTGGTCCTCTGGAGTGCACACAGTGGTCCCACTTTCACTGCTACTCAGATCCAGATCTTCCAAGTAAAGGATCTTTGAATGTGGCATATTTTTAATGAAGGTTTTCTCTCGCTCCAGTTTCCTACCAGGATGATGCTCATTCATGTCCACACCAGAGTCCAGACTGGTATCATTACTCTCTGTTTTTCTGCCCTTTTTTAGATCTATAAAAGAATGCCTCACTTGAGCTATCGGCTTTCCGTCCAGAGACACAAACCATGCTCGGGGGTGCGGAGATGGCTTTCCCTTAGAGAGTTCCAATAATGTTTGTTCTGAAATGCCTTGAAGCTCAGATGAAAATGGAGTCATTACAACTGCTTCATTCAACGTTCCAGGGACAGAGACAGATTCCAGTAAGCTGTTAGTGTACCGACCCCAGTTTGATGTTTGAGAAGGCAAGCCTTGTTCACCATCCAATGTGCTTTGTTCATCTCTGCAGACAGAAGGCTGTGGATGAGAGTGCACCGGCATTTTAGGTAATGTTTGCATGTAACCGTCTCGATTCACAGGTTCCATCATGGGGCTATACACTAACTGTCCTTTCCTTGGCAGAGTTGCTGATTTAGCAGCGTGCAATTGTTCTGGGGAATGGAAAAGATCAGAGGTTTGAAGAATAGCAATAGGTTGATTGTAAATATGCATTAGATGTTCTGGGATATGGGAAAGCCCATATATCTCCTCTTGCAGCGTAAGGTATCTGTTTTGCTCTTGAATGTCCCTAGGAGCCTGGGAAGTAGCACTGCTAGTATGCTTTGGTGGCTGTAAGTGTCTGAGTCCAGTACTAGGCTCCAATGAATGAGGTGAATTTATTGACTGACCAGTCTGATAGGATGACTGATAAGATGCATCTTCTGAGTAGATTTTAAAATTGTCTCGTGATTTTCCATCTTCTGTGTCTGTGGACATCCTTCTTTGAGGGCTGTATGAAGACATCTTCGGTGTATATAACTGTTGTGACTTATCCTCTAACTTTAAAGACCCCTTGACAGCATTGATGTGATTTATGTGAGTTGTTGATGTCGTCTGGTCTTTTTTTATGACATCCAGCTTAGTTGTATTTTTTTCCTTCTTTTGTGTTCGACCACATTTGTCCCTAAGCAAAAGAAATGCAGAGTGACTGCAGTGTATGCTAGGAAATACGCCAACTGTTCATTGCCACAGCTGAATATTAGATGTTGTTTAAGTTACTAGTATAATACAATGTCAAAAACATAAAATGAAGTTCTGTAAGCACAAAAATTATAGAAATCTTTGGCTATATATTGGAGTTGGGTGTATAAAGCAACAAAATGTTTTAAAGTCTTAATGTCTTAACAGCTTTTGTGTTAAGAAACCTGTCAAGCTCAAGTAATTGTTTATCAATCTTTAATTACATTAATGCTGAGCTCGTTGTAGCCCCTCTTTTTGCTTACCTGCAGTAACAAAGAAGAACAGCAAAAAATCCAATTATAATGATAACAGTACCTCCCAGTATGGCGGTAAGGAACACTGTGTGATAGGCTGTTATGTCCTTGGAAACTGCACTAATTATCGATTCTAGATTTTCAAAAAACAAAAGCAGACAAGAATTAGATTTTATGATCAAGTAATTTTGCTTGATATGCAGAGCTGTAGCTAATACAACACACTGAACTTTTCCCATAATTTTGTGTTCCTATGGTACTATCTTCATCTATCCCTTTTCACTTTGCTACTTCAGCAGACTAGAAAATGTTCAGTGTTTACAGTGTAACAGATTTTTTTAAAGGTTCATCATCTTAAATACTAAAGCAATACCATGACAATCTGCAAAATCCAAGTATGCAACAGATGTTCATATAAAAGGATCTACTGAGGCCATACACCAAAGCCTAACCTCTTTGGATTTCTTCCTGTTATACACAATCCTCAGCTGTAAGGGACAGGGTACTGCTGATTTTAAATCTCCATAGTTAAGTTTCCTTATAAGGTTCTTCCAAAAGATGGCAATAATACAAATGTATAACTTCTAACACTGCTGGTGGGAAGTCCAGGCTGTATTGGAAGTTCTAGGAAACAGTCAGATGCAGAAAGGCATGCATCATCAAAAATAAAACAAGCAAAAGTTATCCAATTGTTGAGATTTCATGTCATTTTCCCTTTCTTTTGTTATACAAAACAATCAAACTGACAGCCTGATGACAAATTTTTACTTGAGTTATTCACTACTTTCTTCTACAGCTGTTCCAGTACCTCTTGTTCCAGGCAGTGGAGCTGCTATCCAGTAGCCTAAGTGCTGAGCAGTGTATGTCCATACTAACTGATCATTCGCTTCTTTTACCATTCCTAGGCCACGGCTTACCCAAGCACCTGAAAAAGACAAGATATTGCAAATGCCATGCAGCATTCCTCTGTATCTAAAACACTATCAATTAAATGATTATCAAAAATACAAGAAAAATTAAACTTCTGTCCTATACACTATGTATTATACAGTTATAGCTAAATGTGCAAGTTTTCTCTTGACAATTACAGTACAAATATTCTTGTGTGGACATTGACTTTAAAATAAGGTAACATCATTAGTTGCTTGAATTATTTTCATATCATTCTTAATAAAAAATAAATAGATATGTCAACAAATGATTTGGAAAGGTCTTCTGTTAGGCCACACCATCTGGTAGGCAATGCAAAGGACAAGTTTCACAGTATGCCAGCTTCTACAGCTAATAAAGCATCCAGTAGAAGAGATGGAATTAAATAGTGTATTATTTGAGTACATCTATGTGTACCATCTGGGAAATTCTGAAAATTGAAAGCTCTCTCATATAAGCAACCTCACATTTTTCAAACTGCAAATACCAAGAAAGAAAAATGTTAACACACACAAAAAAACAAACCTAAGAACCAAATTACATAAAAAGTGTGATTTATTTAAAGCCCATCACTTAAACTGATCTCCAGGATCCTTCTCACAGAAAAGCAAAGAAGTATTATCAGAGAGGAGGTGGAGATGAGAGCTGACCCATGCCACGTGTCTGCAGCCCTCCTTCACCTCTCCAAATCATTTGGCACTAAAATTTGCTGTCTTCTTTTGGTACTTCTGATGGCTGGCAGAGAGGGACCAGCAACAGCAGCAGCCTAGAACTCTGAAAGACGTGGTTTCTCAGTTACCTGGAGAACCTCTTGTCCAGACTCAGGAGTAACAACAGTTCTAAGCATCTTCCATCCCTAATTCCCACATGGAGGCAACAACAGAATCTCAAATTCTATTTCTTGTCAGCTCTAAGGGCAGACGTCCCTATGCTGCAAAATTGCAGTTTTTGCAAGTATAGAGGGTGAGCTACTTACAGGCTTTGAAAAAATAATAACACAAAACACCACATTTAAAAGATTTTAGTCTTCAAAATTTCTATTTTGAATTAAGATATCTATAAGAAGCAGTATAATCTCTATTGACTACTTAAGTTTTACCTTGCCTACAATATACTCCATAGAAAAAATGTACATGTTAAGAAAAAAAAATTATTTGTGAGTGCACATTCTGAGTGCAATCTGATCTAGCTGCGGTGGGAGATGCAGGGGAGTTGGACTAGATGGCCCTCAGAGGTCCCTTCCAATTCTATTTTGGATTTTATGATTCTATGATTCTGCTGTCAGTTGTAACAAAGAAAACTGCTTAGCAACAGCGAGGCCACATTCAACATATATGAACAGTGTATTTACATCAGCTAAAATATAATAACAAAAACTTAACTACATGAAGTGTCAGTATTGGTATACTTTGAGTTAGCCCAGGGACCACTTCACAAGTAGACATGTGAAAGCAGTTTCTACGTTTTTATTTCTGGTGCACGTGGACCAATCTACACAACACAGACTTGTTCACTTAACTCTATCAGCACTGACATGGAAGCACTAATTATATATGACAAACTACCTAAGGACTTGAGAATACAAAAGTATACCTCAAAATCTTGCTGGGGCCATCCTGCACATAAGACCTTTCACAACACAGGCTATTATTCAGTGTGGTGATAGCTCCCTGTTCAGCTCCTGTGGGGGGCCTGCTGCTACCTACGGGTAGCTCTGATGCTGGATGCTCTTGAATGTGTGCTAGAGCTGAGCTATTCAGCTGACCTCAGTCACCACCACTCTGATTAAGTACTTTGCTATTCCTCAGTTACCTTAGAAATAAGTCACAATTTGTACAGGTCAGAGTAAAAGTAAAATAAATAAAGGTATGTAAGAACAAACATCCAGAACAATGAAGATAGTTACAAATATCTACTCTGAAGGACAGCTGAAGAAGTAGAATAAAAAAATATAAGTTAAAGTTACACTTGAAAGATCTCTCTATTTCCCAATCCTCTTTGTTCTTCCATCACCAAGCTCCAGGCTCCATCTCAGCACTGCACTTCAATGAGTGATCATCACAATTTACCTTTACAGAACTTCTAGCAGTGAACAACCCCAAAGGCAAAAAATCAACTACTCCTTTGTTGCTGCAGTTGTTAGGTTAGTATATCATGTTCTTGTTCTACCCTCAA
The DNA here is from genome assembly GCF_002078875.1 of Numida meleagris. Taxonomy (NCBI): domain Eukaryota; kingdom Metazoa; phylum Chordata; class Aves; order Galliformes; family Numididae; genus Numida; species Numida meleagris. Next base: position 40,153,604 of record NC_034413.1, on the reverse strand, counting down.
GACCAACACACCTCATTAGGCACATTGGGTAGGCTCCTCAACACCCACATACACACCTTACGCTGGTCTCTTTCTAATTTGCCCTTATGCTGAGCTGCTCTACTTCTGTCAGTTCTTTGTTTTTATAGTACTGCTGACCTAGTTTTGTTCGTTTATGAAGTCAGAACAGCTCAGCATAGGTACAGATGAGGACAGGAGATGACAAAGATGGTTAAATTAAATCCCATTACACTATTTTGCCATCACAGATTACAACTCTTATTTTGATGAAGAATGCTACCTTTTACCACTTTCCTTTCTGAAAGTCTCTTAGGTGTATAGACAGATTTAAACCTGATGTCAGAAATTTTTCTATACGCCAATTTTTAATTAGCACACTCTTAGTTCAAATCAATTACGTTCATTGGTTGTTCTTAGTATGATTAATTTCTCTCTCAAATGTGTGAACAACAAGTCTTTAGGGTTAGCATCCTCTCCTCTACTTTCAACTATAACAGTTATTTGCTTTAGTAAGGAGTAAGACTCACATCTTCATTCACTTACATATTTTAAGATGAACTGTGATGGAAAGTGTAAGGAACAAGGTAAGACACTAATGTACACACACCTAACATGGGACATTTAAGTGGTTAAGCATACGTAGCTTATCTGACTAAAATTAGATGCGAAGTGATGACAAAAAGTTTAGCACATCTAATCACCAGCCTCTTGCGCATACTTAAAGAACTATGGTATTCCCTTGGATAACTTTTACTTAGCCTTCACTTCACTTTCACAATTGTTTTTATTGACTTAAGTAACATCTATTCCAGTTTTAATATCAAAGGATCTTTAGAGCTATACTTTAGAAAACAAATGACTTAAATTCTCAAGTCTGATTTGCTTTCCTTTAGAAAAGCATTCACAGAATTGTTACGTTTTAAAACGCAACACCATACAATATATGTTACCTGAATTGTTTTTATTTTCATGGGGGGCTAATAAGTTAAATTAATTTTGTGTTGGATAGGAATGCTGATGAGTTTTACCAGCCTTTCTGGACTAACAAATGCAAGGAAATGGCCTTGAACGATACAGGCCAGTCAATCAACAAGCCAACACAGAATTCCTAACCAAATTGATGATTATTTAACAACAATTTATTAGTGCTACCAATATTCAATGATGAAATGGCATACACTCAGAACTGTATACCTGTGTTAAAAAGTTGAACAACAAATTAGCCTACTTACCAGTTTTCATATCAAATGTCCATGCAGGTATAGCATCTCCTGATTTTACAGTACTTATAGGAAGAGGAAGTGTAATCTGAATAGGACCATTTACTTTCAGTTCTTTCCCAGCCGAAAGAACATTTGCACATATTGCAGCAAGAGGAGTCAATTCAATGCTTTTGAAACCTGAATTAGAGAAATACCTTGTCTGTAATTCTCCATTCACAGTATACTTCTCAAAAAATTATTCAGAATTAATAATGTATCCTTGTAAACAAAGTCAAGCCCTCATCAAGCTACACAGTTATACATCACTAACTTGGTCAAATAAAATGAACATTTCTAGACTTGTAAATCTTGTGTTCTAAGCACAAAACTGTCACTTGTATACCAGATCTGTAAAAGGAAACACACTTCTGGCACACAGATTCATCACTGAGTGTAGAATCAATGACTAGGCAAAAGATGGCTTGGAGATGGAGAAGCCCTTCTTTACCACATAATTTGATTCCAAAATAGTTAGTCAGTAGTTTGTTTTTTTTTTTAAATCATGCAACATACACAACTTTGAAACCAACTGAAGACACACTGCAAACATACAACTGCTACAATTCCCCTTTTCGTCAAACCCTCTTAATAAACTTTCCTGTACCAACTAATTTCCTAATTTGGCAGTTACAATTCACTGAATAGTTAAGCTTGAAGCATGTCAAAGCACTCAAAGGAAACTGCATATACAAAAATTTACAATGCAGCCTGTCATTTATTTCCTTTGTTTTCCTTCAAGCTAACTTCCAAATACTTCAGAGTCCACAATATGACAGGCTATTGGAAAAAACCTGAAACAGAATTAGTAAGTACTGGAATAACATTAAATCTGCACAGGCTGTTAGAAGCTGGCTGTGACAAAACTCCTGGTGCATCAGATATCAATTAGCTTCCACTCACCCTAAAAGGAAGCTTATTCCTATAGGAATATATGAATAATTTAAGACACATGCCAGACAGATTGAAAGAAAAACCAAAGGGGAAAAACACTGCTTACTCTCTTATGCTTTAAATTTAACAAGGTGCAATATAGATGAGAACATTTATAAAATATATCAGTCAACATATCCATTATATGTGATAATTAAAATTCAATGAAAATTAAGGAACAGTTTGTTGAAATAAATCAACTAGTAGCCACCACATGCACTGCAATCAAATTAGGAGCCACAAGGCTTCAAGCCCCCCGGGAATTGAAAGAAAAGAACAAAAGAGACAGAACTGCATGATCTGCCAGGGAAAACTATAATTAAAAAAGAAATCTCTGATATAATAACAAAACCTAAAATAACTATGCCAATATGTAGTCGGATCTAATGACTGGTAAAATCACTTACTGTTACCCCTGTGAAACAGAGTAACAGAAAACATTACTACAACTGTGCTCTATGTACATACAGACTACTTGGTCTCAAATGGGCTTACACAGATTAACAGTGAGCCAGATTATACTTTGCACAAAATCCTTATGCTAGGCGTAAAGCTCTGATCAAGCAACACAATTCCAGTGAAAATGAAGAAAAGCCCTCTGTTGAAATTAACTGCTGCAATCCCACTGACTGCTTTAGGTTCCCACAATTCACACATTGGCCCGAACTGCATTTTAAGATGTTTAGTTGACTAGCTCTCCAGACCCATGAAATCCCAAATATCTTCAAATGAAAGTCATTTAAAAGGTTACTTACCGTGCATTAGAATCCTACAACTGTGCTTCAGCACTATGTTGAACTATTTATACACATCTATAAAGCAGACTGAAGGACAAATTCACTGTAACGAGTTCTGACTCACTACAGTGAACAAACATGGAGCAAATCAAAGAGCAACATTACTTATCAGCTGTGTTCATAGCTTTTCACCATAGGAAGAACAGTAAACTGATTTAATGCAATGGAAGCAGGTTCAGGCTCTTAATTTAAGCATGTATTTTCTGAAACTGTGTGTGCTCAAAAACGTTACATTTTAAAAATCTCTATTTAAAAATGTAAATAATATATCCACTATACCTGATTTATTTAGAAGAATTCCTGTTGTATAAAGAAAACTGTCCACTTTCAAGAATTGCTCTGGCACTGTCAGATAAGCTGTAACATTTGTAATACGGTGATCTGTTGGAAGTTTTATTAAAGATTTTTGAAACTGAATGCTTGGTTGAGATTTGGCATCTGTGAAAGAGTAATATTTTGTCTTAGCAATGGTAAAAAAAAAATACATTTTTTTCATTATTGCTCAGAAATCCACTCAGCACAACAGTCTTTTTTCAACTACTTTCTCCAAGGCTTGTATATTTTAGTCTAGCATCTGTCACAAACGGTTAAACAATTAACCAAAATTCTAGCCTTGGTATACATAATATCTATCTCTTCTTGTGAAAAATAGTGCTAAGGTAGCCCCTGCTTAAGTGGCTTCCACTTCCATACAAGATCAGTAAATGCTGATAGATGAACTTTTACAGAGAACATGAACTTGATAATTCTTTTTTCAATATATCAAAATGTTTAGCCTGTGGTACGTATACATTGAACTTACCAGACAGTTTTCCAGTGATTAGAACAGTATCTTCAAACAACCATATATTCGCTTGACTTTGTGGGAATAATGAGAGTGTCACGGACGAGTATACTGTGGAAAGTGATAATATCTGTTACACTATCAAACTGAAAAAAAAAACAACAACCATCTAGTAACTTCTCTGATTCTGAAAGAGTAGGGCAGTTAAAAAATGAGTATATGAAGACTAGATAAGTAAATGACTCCTGTTGTCCAGAGGAGGGATTATGTTGGTTAGACAGAATGATATATGCTGTATGTTTGCTATTGTTGTATGTTTTCTAGAGTATAGAAGTGGCTAGAGTTCTTAGAAGCATCCTCTAACTGATTTGTTTTTTAAATCATAACTTTTTTCTTGCCTCTTTAAGAAAAGGAAAACTTGGGAGGAAATACTGCTGAAAAGAAGGTATAACAAAATGCTACACGTTATACAACACTCAAAGCACTAGCACACCAAGAATCACTAGAGAAAATACGATTTTTATCAAAAAACAAAATACATAAAAAGCTCTTTGCGAAGTTTAGGTGAATAATCTCCGAGTACACTCACAGTGTTGCAATATAACCTACTTAGAGCTAACAAGGGCTCTTTTCACTTTTACAGTAATAAGAATTTTTGACAGATCTAACAGGTTATTCACCCTTGCATCTGCACTGACAGGCACCACCTCCCTCAACTGACTGCAGTTGTTTTCACTTGACAGTAACTACACTGACTACTGACACAAAGTACATTAATTACCCATAGATACAGTTTAATAATAGGACTGTAAGAGGCTTACATACTTGGCATTCTCCCAGTCTTCCAAGGCAAAGGTGTTAACATGTAGCCATCTTTGTAAGATACAATAGTCAAGCTTAATCCTAATTTATAGGGAACTTTTATTAATACTGCTCCGTTGTCTCCAGTGAGAGTAGAATTTGTCTTCGTGTAGTTAACAAACACTTCCACAACTGCTTGTCCCAGGTACTGATGACTGATGATGTCATTTACTTGAACCTTTAGCATAAACACCGATCCTATTCGGAGGAGAAAAAAGGAGATCATAATACTAGGAGATAATAATGCCACTAAGGACTATAACTTAAACATTTAACTAAGTCATACAGTTCATGCCTTATGTATTTATGCAGGTACTGCAAGTACTCTAAGATATCATACTGACAGTTGTGGTCTTGTTAGCCAAGCGTAACTCTCAATTTGGCTTTCACTTTTAGAGAAGCACCTTAACATTTTTTTAGAAACAGAAATTAAAATCTACAAACTGTGGGCTAACATTTTTTCTTACATGTATAAACATCTTAAACAGAAACCAAATGCATTTAGATGCTACATCTGTTTAATATCTCTCACTGGATTTACCCTTCTGGTCTAGTTTTTACTTTTTTGTATTGCACTTTCTAAATAGCATTTGTCTATTGCTAATTACTCAGTCCAACATTCCTTTAGGATACCTGGTGTCTTTCAGAGATGATAATTATAATAACTGAGCAACATACTGAAAACATTAAGTCCACCTGAATCACATTTAGTTTAATCTCCCACCTTGACTGTAACTAAGCTACCAGGGAATCTTTCCACAGAGAGCAGGTGCATGGAAGTGAATCAGAAGAAAGAAATTCATTTTACTTCCAGGATGAAATGAAGTTCTCAGCATAAATTCGAGTACCTATGGACCACTATTAAAACAGGTTGTGCCACCAAATGACATCAATTTCTCAATATTTTGATTACAGAATTACTGCTATTCAACACCACTGCACTCCTACTACACAAGTACTTTCAAATACATTAATTATGAATACGCGTTTCTGTTTAGGTCATTTATCAAGCTAAGTTTACTTGAAATTTCTCAGCACAAAAATAGACTCAATTTCGTTATGTTATCTCCCCTATAATCAAGATTAACACTGCACCACAAGATTACTACCACTGACCTTGATTTAAATCAAAAGGCCTTGGGAAGCCAAGTGCTATCTATCCAACAAAAGAGTATGCACAGAAAACATGCAAGTGAGGCCTCTTTGAAATAAGTACTGGCTTATGTCTATTGCATACATGGAGCATACCATATATTCATGCACGGAAGCTACACTTTATTGCTCAGTTTACTGTTACTTGTCACATGTAGCAAAAAACCTAAGAGCTTTGCCAGTTTGATCCTCTAGGACATTACAGAGTAACCCACATCGTCCTCTGCAAATTAGTACCTACTTAAAAGAAAGATAAAATGGTACAAAAACTTATTTACCAAATTAAAAAACAATAATCTTAGAATGCCACTGACATTTCTTATTCACAGCTTTTCTCAATTAAAATTGCTTTTTAATTTGTTGTTGATAAAGGATTTTTAAATCCTCTAATAATTAGATACATTTGTGTCAAGTAGCCAAGTTATGATGGCTCAACAGATTCTTCAAGCATTGGTCCAGTTACGCACATCCTAGCATCATTTCAGGGGTTCCTGAAACTTGGAAAATGGGCAGTTTGCCCTCGGCAATAACTGTTGAAACAGCCACTAAATAGAGAAAAGAGGCTGCATCCAACATTCTGATCCTGTTGCCAGAAACCTTTTGTTAAATATTATTTAAAAAAAGAAAGAAAGAAAGAAAGAAAGAAAGAAAATAAATTCACTAGCATAGAACTGAAGCTTGTGCCAGTAGGAATGAATGTGTTTGCCTAGAATAAAATGGTGTATTAGCAGCTGGAATCAAGCCTTTCAAAAAAGGATCCTACCATTAACAGCTCAATGTAGTCAAAAAAATTGAAACCTAGAAAGTTCAAACTCTTGACATCTTCTAATCATATTAATGTTTTTATATGTATGTTCCCATTTCCTACTAATAAATCAAAATAAATAAAAATACAGGGAATCACTACATTCCTCCTCCAGCAATTAGTACCTTCAAAGATAGTATCATGCACAAACGTCTTCCTCTCATTCCCGTCAGGTACAGCCATGCTAAAACCCACTTCTCTAGAAGATTTTGATTGAAACAACAGACTGCAGAATCCCTCAGGAAAAACAACAGCTTTCCTGCTCCCCCAGACACATTTCACTGTTGCACTGGTGGAGCTGGCTGTACCAGAGTATCCTGCAGCAGGGCAGCAACAACAGCCAAGCTCAAAGGAAAACAATGATTTGGTCCTCAGAGCTCACACTGTGCGTGCATCGCTGCAATGCCCCTGACTGATCCATTCCTTTCCAAACCTGACATCCACCCCTGGACCAACTGAGTTATTAACAACATTATTTTAACATTCATGATACCTCAGCTTTGAGGATTTTTTCCTCTCTCAAAGATCTTAACACACAAGTCCTCAAGAACACTCAAGTCTCATATATGATGGAGACTGCAGTGGGATTTTTTTTTTTTTTTTAACATCACAATAGTACATACTGAACAAAGTATTATGGACAAGGAAAGGAAGCTCTGGTTAACTATTTCACAAAACTGAAGTTCATACATTTAAGAACTTCCAGAACTCATGCAGTTTTCTGGTCACTACCACTTGCCAAACACAAGTGGGTCAGCTGTCTCTCTGTATTAAATAGATTTGACAGAACTCCCACAGTTAGAAAAAAGAACTCAGTCTGCACTAATTTGATTTGCACTGCCTCTGAGGAATAGAGATTTGTCTCCTGGCAAGCCCACTGAAAATTCCAGCTATAAGACATTTAAACATTTGCTGATAAATGTTCATACAAACGTAGGAGTTAATTAGAAAAAGGGAAACAATGCCTTCTACCACACTGAGTGTGCTTCAAAAATGTCAGAGTCGATAAATGACACTTCACCTTGAGCAACAACACTTAGTGCCTGGGATTTGGCTTCACATCACTATCCTAATTCAGAAATCATATCACAGTGTTAAGCCAAAGAAATATGCTGGACCCAGCTCTCAATTCCAAGCATAACAGTCTAAAGAAAAATCTGTCTTAATAATAACCTGATGTAATCTGTTAATCCTGTACCTGCAGATAAACGCGTTACCTGGTTGCTGTATTTATCCATAGGGCTTGGCTGTCCCACCGCAGGCCCAGCTCCAATGCCCAAAGTCAAGGAGCAATGGAGATCAAATCCTCCTGCATCCTGGGACAGTGAACTGCCTGGGAATCACCTCTACACATTGTGAGCCTCAGCCCAATTCCCTTTCCCTATTTATCACCAATTTCCTACAGTGAGAAAGGTTCCAAGTCTCCTGCGTGGCTGTTACCCTTCTCAAGTACACAGACAACTATCCAATTAAGCAATTACCTTAAGGAGTGGAGGGAACAGGAATTACTGTTAAATTATTTATTAGTTCCTTTCTAAAGGATAGACTTTTCTCATCCTTGCCCAGAGAATGTTTAAACTAATGCCAGAAAAGTCCTAGAAAGACGTGCACTTAAACATGTTTTACGGAAACTGCCTGCACTCCCTTGCTCTCAGCTAACTAGAGATAAAACACGTGCTGTGCAATTTGCTTGGCCTTAACTTATTCTTATTTAACTGTTATTTTTCCTCTCTCATATTCATATACCATCATATTTTTTGGCTTAAGACAATTAAGGATACGAAAGGTGCACTGATCTGTGAAGATGCAATCCCATGTTCTAAGAATATCAGCATTTGCTATCCATTGCAACACTTCATGTGTAGCATAACTGAAAAAAAGTCAATGAAATGCAACCTACACATACCTGGCTTTAGTAAAAAGGTTACGTGGAAACCTTTTGTTCTGCATTACGGTGCGACGTGCTGAGAGTGCAGATGTTACTGCCCCACACAGTGCATTACAGTGGGCTTACTGGTAGGCCCTGACCTCTGCTAACTATTTCATGGTAATATTCTGCTGGTTAGCATCAGATACCAGTATAAGCTCTGTTTGACCCATTTTCACTTATGCTTCATAGCTATCAAGTAACTTACAAGTCTGATTAATAACCCCTACATCCTAACATAGTCTTCATTTGCTATCAGCGCTTTCCTGCTCCCACACAGCCTTCTGTAGACTCAGTATACAGATGGGTATGTACACATATAAAGTCATTCCTACACAAGCAGTTCTACATATTCCCATTCGGTAACAGAATATCTCAATCAGTAATTATGGGAGTCTTTACAAAAGATGTATACGTGATAGTTACATACTACTCCTCTGACATAAAATAATAGCACAAAATAAACACAGAAAACTGCTTTTCTTTATTTTCGTACATTCAGACACTAACAACGAACAGACACAGCATAATAAATACAATCATTCTCTCTGACCGAAAAGGACAAACAGTTGACAGCTAGCTGACCGGGTTTCATTCTTGGCCTGGAAGAAATGCTGGAGCACGTCTCTGCAGCACCACTCCGAGCATCACAGCCTCCAGGCAGGGAACAACCAGGTGGGAAAAGAAGTGCATGCATAAGGACAGATCCGGGTTACAGCCTCAGATAAGAGCTGCTCATGTTTAATTTGATCTTAAAGCAAAACAGCAGCATGGAAACTCTAACTTTAAAGTAAGCGTGGACTGCTCCTTGAAACACCATTTGGAAAAAGAACCTATTGGCATTTCAGTTTTATTTATCAGTGGTGCTGCTCAGTGGCATTCAACTATAAATAGAGACATACAGAGAACTGCTTTTAGGCAATGTAAGGACTCTATTAAAAATAAAGTACAAAGTAAGTCAGAGCCCAGAGCTAACCAACATCTGCTCCACCTGAACACAAACAGCTAATTCCATGAAGGCAGTACCTTAACATTTATACAGTACAGTTCCATAGTTTAGCACTACCTTAAGAAAATATTTTAATGCAAAATTGATCATGAAGATGTACAATGAAAAGTGCAAAAATGCATGCAGTGGAGCAGAACACATTACCGACTTCCAAGGACAAAGCAGCAGAGCAGGGTCTGGAAAAGTAGGACACTGCAGTATTCACATTGCCCTATTTCTGGTCAACCAATTCACACAGAAGCCATCAACAAAATCCCAATTATGAAGGAGCTAAGGCCAGATCCTGAGGGGAACAGCAGCGCCTTTCACAGAGAAAGGCTTTCACATTCATTTTTATGGCAGATGTAGTTTAACCCATTGTTATGGTTTTGTGATTTTTTTGTTGTCGGTATTCCACATCATTACATCATGTAAGGTACGGGCAGTTAAAGGGTTAATTCCCCGGTTACTGTAAACTGCCTTTTTTGGTGTGGCCCTCTGAGGGGGAGGGGAGGAGGTGCACTCCCCAGGGGTCTTTGCAGGAGAGGGGGTGGTGAAGCCACGTGGGAGACGCGGGGTCTGTTCTTGCCAGCCTGGCGGAGAAAGCACATGGTCTTCCTGCATTTTACTGTGTAAGATTTTCAGCCTGTAAACCCTCTATCATAATTCTACTAGCCTCATTTTGATATATTTAGTAAAATTAGTTGTTCCTCCTCAGATCGGTGCCGCTGTTTTTTTGTGTTAGATCCGTCTACGGGTCCCCCTCTTCCCAGGTTGCGGCTCCGCGGCTTCTCTGCCGCTTTAGCCGCCGGACCGCCCGGGGGCTGGTTCTTATCGCCGGCGATTTTTTTTTCTTTCCTTCCTCTTTTCTCATTTTTTTTTCTTTTTGGGCCTGTCCCCCCTTGTCACGGACGCAGACCCTTAGACAATACCGTGACAAATATTGGTAGAGAATGCGGGCAATAGATCTGCTTTCAATTTTTGGAATGATGCATAAAGGATTAACGGTAATCATGTTCCTCGGAACATACTGGTTTCTGGTTAAGGCTATCATGTTCTGTGTTGGAGTTGTGTGTACATATAACTACATAATGGCGCTGATGGAGATACCGGCCTGGTGCTTGTACCTCCCAGAGGGAGTGGCTAATTTTACAAACAGCACCGTGGTGAGGCTGGCTTCCAGGTTCTCCCCTCAGTTCCTTATGCACCCTTGGAATTTCAATCTAGCAATCATGATACTAATTGCTTTGAATGTTTTCCTCCTAATAATAATTTACATTATGTGGAGGAAACTCTCCTCAAAACC